>NC_091436.1:18296828-18599214 GCF_964237555.1 Oryctolagus cuniculus | reverse complement strand
ACACACAATACACAGTAAAAGAATATTCAGCTTTTAAAAAGAAGGAAATCGAGCCGGCGCCGCGGCTCACTAGGCTAATCCTCCGCCTTGCGGCGCCGGCACACCGGGTTCTAGTCCCGGTCGGGGCGCCGGATTCTGTCCCTGTTGCCCCTCTTCCAGGCCAGCCCTCTGCTGTGGCCAGGGAGTGCAGTGGAGGATGGCCCAGGTGCTTGGGCCCTGCACCCCATGGGAGACCAGGAAAAGCACCTGGCTCCTGGCTCCTGCCATCGGATCAGCGCGGTGCGCCGGCCGCAGCGCGCCAGCCGCGGCGGCCATTGGAGGGTGAACCAACGGCAAAAGGAAGACCTTTCTCTCTGTCTCTCTCTCTCTCACTGTCCACTCTGCCTGTCACAAAAAAAAAAAAAAAGAAGGAAATCGTGTGATAACGTGGATAAACTTGGAAGACATTATGCTAAGTGAAATAAGCCACAGAAAGACAAACACTGTGCAATCTTGTCTATAGGTAGAATCTAAAAATGTCAAACCTAGAGTAGAATGGTGATTGATTACCAGAGCCTGAGAGTGCCAGGAAATGGGAGCTGTCTGTCCAGGGACCCAGAGTTGCGTGATGCAGAAGTAAGTCTGGGCCGGCATCCCATGTGGCGCCGGGTCTAGTCCCAGCTGCTCCTCTTCTGATCCAGCTCTCTGCTGTGGCCTGGGAGAGCAGTGGTGGATGGCCCAAGTCCTTGGCGCCTGCACCCGCGTGGGAGACCCAGAATAAGCTCCTGGCTCCTGGCCTCAGATCGGCTCTGCTCTGGCCATTGTGGCCATTTGGGGAGTGAACCAGCGGATGGAAGACCTCTCCCTTTGTCTCTCCCTCTCACTGTCTGCAATTTTACCTCTCAAGTAAATAAATAAAATTTAAAAAAAAAAAGAAATAAGTTCTGGTGACTGTAGTTAATATTTTATTATATACACTGCTTAAAATTTGCTACTGCTAGATCTTAAGTGTTCTCACCATACATGTAAAAGATACGGACTCACATGAGGTGCTGAAGGTGTTAGTTGTCTTCACTGTGGTAAATACAGTGCGTATGTGTATCAAGTTGTACAGCTTAAATCTGTACATACCTCACTGTCAGCAGTATCTCAGTAAAACCAGCAGACGAGCAGCATGGACAAACAAAAAATGCTACAGCACACATCCCAGTACACTAAGTCACCCAAGAGAGGAGGATCCAGTGGGCGGCGGTGGAGCTCTGTCAGCCCACTAACATGACACCACACGTGCTCAGTTCTTGTATGCTCATGTTTCTTATATGTATGTTTGTATTTTCAAAGGACTTTAGGAAGAAAAACATTTCTTATTTATATTCTTCCTTCATAGTAAACATGAAGGCTTAAGAAGTAGAACGACTAGGAATTATCAGTAGAAAAGTACACATCTTTATTGAGACTGGACTTCTCAGACACCCTCTAAGATGTATAGTTACTGTCACTAAAAGACTACATAACACAGAGGAGGAAACTGGGGAGGCTGCAGAATACAAAATTGAAGTATTTTGTGAATCAAGCAGTTTGTACCTCATATGCTCACATAATGCCAGGAAACCGTGTTGAATGGGGCTTTCGAACAGGAGGCAGCAAACTGCTATGTGGGCTGAATCTAGCCCACCATCTGTTTTTATCAGTAAAATTTTTGGAGCAAGAAATGGCAACAAGAAAGAACAAGGGCTAGTGGTGTGGTGTAGCGGTTTACGCGCGCCAGCATCCCATGTGGGCACCAGTTCGAGACCCAGCTACTCCACTTCCAATACAGCTCCCTGCTAGTGGCCTAGGAAAGCAATAGAGGATGACCCAAGTGCTTGGGCCCTTGCACCCACATAGGAGACCCAGAAGAAGCTCCTGGCTTCAGACTGGCCCAGCCCTGACCCTTGCAGCCAATAAAGCAGCAGATAGAAGATCTTTCTGTTTCCCTCTCTCCTCTCTCCCTAACTCTGCCTTTCAAATAAATAAAAAATAAATCTTTAAAAGCACTATCAAAAAAATATTAAACTTACAAGAGTAATTCCAAAATTTCATGGAAAAGGAAATTAAAAGATAAGTTTATTTTGGTGTGGAAAAATTTGAAATCCATGCATAGGGAGGTGTTCAGAAAGTTCACAGAAATAGGTTTTATGAAAAGTGGATTTCCATTTTTGTTTGCCAAAATAAATTTTTTTAACTTCTAAATGTTATTTGAAAGGGAGACTGCTAGAGATCCCATGTGCTGGTAAAATTCCTACACGCCCCCAACAGCCAGGGCTGCGCCTGAGAGCCAGAAACTCAATCCAGGTCGCCCGCGTGGGTGGCAGGGACCCGCCTGCTGCTTCTCAGCGTGTGCAGTTGACAGGAAGCTGAGGTGGGTGCAGAACTGGGACTTGAATCCCAGTTTTCCAACACGGGGTGGATGTAAGATCCCAAGTAGCATCCGAACTGCTACAGCAGATGCCTGTCCTGAAGTTACCTTCCAGTTCCATGTTTCTACCGACGTTTGCAGTTCCCTCATAGTTAGCTGCCGTATAAAGAATAGTATTTACAGAGGAACAGAAGTGAGGTGAAGGCGTTTGGCACAGTGAGTACTCCAGCACTGGATACCATTTACATCTAGACTAATAAAGGAATAGAGGAAACTGCAATAAGCAGAGACTCCTTAAAGTAAGCAAGTGGGTATTTCAGACTGAATGAGTTTCCTTCATAGACTGCTTTTGCTATCTTGGAGAAACGAATTTTTCTTAGGAAGAGGCCTGCTTTTTTTCAACATAATCCGTTACTTAGGCCTTGGAGGAGTGTGGGAGGCGGAGCATAGATAGAATCGGAGAGTTCTGGACAGTCGCTCCTGCAGGACGAGTCCGTGAGAGCTCATTTTACTGTTCTGTCTGCTTTTGTGTATTTGAAACTTTCCGTGATAAAAAGTCAGAAAAAAGAAAAATCCATTACTCAAAAGCTTTTTCAACAAAACAGAAGTTCGTCTGTTGGCTGTTTGGAGAGAAGTGAGGAATCTTTCTTTTTTTCATAATGCTGAAATAAGGAGACATTAATTCATGTTGTATAGAGGTTTATTTAGTTCTTGAAGTCAGTTCTGCTCCACAATACAGAGACTTTTTTTTAGCAGCCAAAATTAAATGTGGAAATCACATGTCCTCTTTTGCAGTCGTCTTCTGTTTTCCAGTTCTTACTGTTTTTAGTTCCCAAATAGCCTCTAATAAAAAATGTTCATAATGCTAAGTACCAAATGAGATTATGCAGATGTAAGAATTGGAGATTGTTCATGCAGAAAACATTCTGTAGAGTCCTTGTTGACTGCTTAGGCATTATATTACTTAAATCATGAAGAAGTGGCAGGCTTTTGGCAGAGTGGTAAAGATACCACTTGGGACTCATCCATCCCATATTGGAGTGCTGTACCCCCACTCCAGATTTCTACTGTGCACCCTGGGAGGCAGCCAGCGGGAGCTCAAGCAGTTGGGTTCCTGCCACCCATGTGGGAGGCTCACATGAGTTCCTGGCTTCTAGCTCCAGCTTCTAACTGTTAGTGGGTGTCTGAGGAGTGAACCAGTGGATGGGAGATCTCCCCCATCTCTGCATAGACAGACAAAAGGAAATTATAATCAGATGCTGGCATTTAGTAGCATACATAAAAAGGTAGGGAGCGCTTCTTCATGGTCTCCCTAAAATTTAACCTTTGCAGTTAAACAGAGAGACAAAATTTTACTAAAAACATGGCCTAAGAACAAAAATCTAGTAAGATGTAGCCCCAGGTTAAAAGTCACTCTATTAAATATTTCCCTGCTGTGAAATAATTTTAGGTGGTAAAAAGTCACACTTTGTGGACACTATTTCTTTTAATGTGTGTCAGGACATACTAATATTGTCAGACTCTTGATATTCAAATGTTTTTACTTAGGGTAAGACTTACTGGTTTTAAAAGTATTCAGTTTGAGAAAAAACCATATAAATAATACTGTCGTGTTGTTCATGCATGTGACAAAAATTGGGACAATGGAAAACCAATTCCTAAAGTTGAAGCTTTGTGGTAAAATATCTTAAGGGCCATCAGTAAATGAGGTACTGTTTTAATGGTTACAGAGTACCAAAATAGCAATTATTTTTAATTTGGTATAACAAAACTTCACTTTCTGTGTTTTCATCTATTATGTACAATCATTTCTCTTGAAATAGAAAAAAAAATGTAATTACCAACTCAGTGGAGTCGGTAGCGTTTGTGCATTATTAATTTACATTGTTTTTAAAGAGTTTTGAGTCTTCAGAGCATAGAGACACCCAACAATGTGTGCTCCTTTTTCTTTGCACCCCCTAAAATCTCTGGGAGTACAGTTTCAAATCCATTATGAGATTCGAATTTCAAGTTTACAAGCATCATTCCATACACCAGACGAGAGCTGAGGAAGACAATTCTTCCCGCGAGATGCCTCTGTCCTTTGAAGCACTCCTGACACCGGCCCTCCCGGGGAAGGAGGCTGGGCGGGCCGAGGGCTGTGGTCTGTCCGGGAGCACAGGGGGAGGCATCAGGAGGAAGGACGGAGCCGGGGCAGACCCGTCCTCGCCTCGCCCGTTCCCAGGCTGCCTTATCTTCTGCCAAATGAAATGTGGGCGGGAAATAAGCAGGAAGTGAAGTGATAAAATGCGTTCACTGATCGACGTTTCCAGTGTCTTGATAAGTAAAGATGAGGGGCGCTCGGCCTGCTGCCTTCCCCGCGTCGTTCAGAGCTTAGGTTTCCAGCAGGTTCAGAGCCTGGTGGGACACACGTGAGCCGCCTCTCGGGCGCCGTGGGTGTCGGTGTCGCTCTCCAGGACCAGCCCCTTCACGGCCCTGAGCGACCCTGGGAGTCCTTGCCCGCAGTCGGATCCCTCCTGCCTACTGAAGTTTGGGAAAGCGATGTGTCTCCCGCCTGGGGGAGGTGCGGGGCCGCCGCCCCCGGCGCAGGAGGGCCCGCTCCAGCCCGAAGCCCCCTCCACTGACACCCGCCTCGTGCTGTTGCCAGGAGTCTTCAGGCTTGGTGATCTTTGACTTCTAAAAAAATTTTTTTTTTTTTTTGCTTCCTTGCAGATCAAAGGTCCACCATCAAAACACCAAAGACTCAAGACACCGACGATGATGAGGGGGCTCAGTGGAATTGTACTGCCTGTACCTTTCTGAACCACCCCGCCTTAATCCGCTGTGAACAGTGTGAGATGCCGCGGCATTTCTGAGCCAGAAGGCCCGTCTCCTCTCGCAAACCGCATCTGAAGGTCAAGCAACGAGGGCGTCCCCGGGGCCGAGTTTCACTGCTTCCTAGGATTTTGCAGAGTGAAGGTGTGGAGGGCCGGCCCGCAGAGTTCCCGATACCTCAGCGTGGCGCCCGGGCAGGTGGAAGCCGGCGCGGGGGCGCGGGGACGGCGGCCTGCGGGAGGACTCGGCTGCCCGCCGCCCGGCGCCGCGCGGACGGTGCTCACCGTGAATGCCCAGCGGGCCTCGCACCCGGTTCCCCTCCTGTCACTACTGAGTTCTGGCAAGAGGAGGGCGCGCAGCGGCCGCTTGTGTCCCGCGTCACCTGGAAGCCCTCAGTGAAACACTACGCACGCACGCACGCGAAGAGAAGGAGCAAGGGCTCGCTACTGGTCTCCTTGCTGCCGCACAGTGCCCACGGGAGGGGAGGAACTTCACGCATCTGTGGTACTCTCGCTCGTCTCCGTCTTCCCTGAAACCATCTCTGTGAAGCCAGCGTCCAGGGTCTCGGATGGGAAGGAGAGCACGCATTGTCTAGAAACGCGCAGTGAAACCCCAGCTTGTCCTACTGTACACATCTCTCAAGTCTGCGCTAAGGGACTGCCTTATTATTTTCTTATATTTCTATATGTATAGTGTAATAGCCTTTTGTTAACTAATCTTCTTTTTTCCTTTTAGTGATTAAGCACGCTCATGTCCCTTTTTAAGCCTCCCCTGAGAGAAGCAATGCCGTAAAATAAAAAAGCATTAATGAAATGAAATGATGCACGAAGTAACTGCTCTGCTTCCTCTGTGCCCGGCCCTCGCCCTGGCCCTCGCCCGGGCCCTGGGGAGAGGTGGTGCTGCCCTGTGAGGACGCACAGGTGCTGCCCGGTGCACCGCATCTGTGTCTGGCACAGCGCACGCTGACGCAGCGGGTGACACAACCGTGTTTGGTCTTCCATGGGGAAGCGGAAAACAAAAAGGTATTTTTAACCCACTGACAGCTTGTCTCGTCTGCCTGGTGTCCCACAGAACCTTCGCGGGAGCGTGTTCCCGGGGAAGGACAGGCTTCCCAAGCAGCAACAGCAGCAGTGCCAACAGCCCGTTCTTTTTGGAGAGAAGTTTAAATGCTTTACTGTTCGGGGCAGTCTGTCTCCAAACCTGACTTGGTGGTAGGATCATGTGTATTTATGAAACAAGGCTAAGTCATATTTAGGACAACTGAAGAAAAGCTGGAAAAAAAAAAAAAAGAAAAACAAGCAAACTTGAACGCTGAAGCAACCTCAAGCATCTCTTTTATTTTGATGATCTATTTTTGTAAGGAAAGTAAATATTCAGATGACCAGGAATGTATGTAACTACAGGAAATCAAGACAAATAACAGCATGCATTCAAAAAGACAGAATTCAGGAATTATCCATCAGTGCTTAGAATGGGGCTAACGGAAGTGCTGAGATCTAGCAAAAGTTAGAAGATGATGTAGACCGTCACCCACTGTAAATGTTTGCAAACGGCTACATGTTAAGTCCACAGGAGTATTTCAGAACTCTGTGAACGTCAGAGCCTTGGCCTTGGCCTTGAGGCTTTGCATTTTGTAGGTGGGAAGAGACGTGACAATCCTAGTTCATTAGACCATAGACCCAGAGCCTTACCATTTGATGCATTTTGTTTTAAAAATAGGCCTTGTTTCTCAGCTTCATCTGCAGTTCTATGTGAAGATTGATAAATCAGTTTTTACTTGTTTTATTAATAAAACGTAATTTGGATATCTTGAGTTGATGGTTTTGTGATTTAGCTGGGTAAACTATCTTTGTAACAGATAAGTTATTTATAAAAATTAAAAAACTTATATTCTAATGTGGATTTTGTGACTGGTTTTTAAAAGTTGGGCTGGAAGATGATTTGTGCTCCAGGTGAACATTCGCTCATGAGCTGAAATCCGGGAAAACGCGTTCCCTGGAGTCTTCTCGCGCCCTGCTTGGCGTCCAGCCGCGTCCGTCGGCTCCCCTGAGCTCCGTCAGAGCCGAGGGATGCGCTGGGCTGCTTGTTGTGTTTCTTGATGGCTGAAAATGCACCCCATTGTGGTGGCGTCTTGGGTCCTGCAGCCTCAGGCACTATCTAGTTCCTGTTCTCTGTGCCTGTGATGTGTACCTGCTAGGGGTGGGGGTGCTTCTCTTGTTCCATATTCACAGATTTCAAAAAGTTGCAATGCGGGTTTCCTGAGCATGGTAGCACAGCCGACCTCACTGTGACCTGACTGGAGGGAGGCCTCCCTGAGTTGCCTTTTAAGGGAAGGAGATACCTGGTGCTAAGGAATTTGCAGCCTGGACGTGGTGGTGGGCTGGAGACACCTTTGGGAATGAGGGCATTAAAGCGTGATTGCAGGTCTGAGGACGACACATGAGAAGATGGACAGGCTTCTGTGCATTTCTCGCCACCAGCTCTCCTCGGGTGCTAACATATTTAAAGGAGTGGAAGGCAGGAATTGGCAGTTGATACAAACTGCAGTTCTCGGAAAACTGTCACGTTAAAATGTTGGCTTGTTTCTGTTGCATCCAGTGCATTCTACAGATACACACGCTGTAAGCTAAGTTTGTGAAAATTTATTTTTCTTTTACAGTCTCCTTTTACTTTTTTAAACGACCAACCTGAACCAGTCTACTAATATTAATTAATTTTATGTTGGAGCATCAAACTTGTGCAGCAAAACACAGCCACAGATAGTCCGAAACTATATTAGCTACGAACTATAAACTTGGGTTCTCATCAAAGCACCTATGGGTAGCAAAATTAGTTAACATTTCGTCAGCTTCCTCCATCTTGATTTAATGCTGATGAGAAAAGGCAGGTAAGCAGTGGTAGGTCTAGGAGGTGACCGGCATGAGATGCAATATCATATGGGATCTTCAGGAATTCAAGTTGGCTGTATTGCCCTGGAAAACACCGTTAACCCCGCCGGGAGCAAAGACCACTGGAGACTGGTGATCTGCATGCTGGGGGTTCGCCCTGTTTCCCCTGCAGTGCCACACAGTCCTACCCTGCTGAGTGAACAGATTGCTGAAGCTACAATTTGACACCCATGACTCACAGCTTTGTATTTGTTAATTGAGGGTGGCTCCCTAACCCATGGTGTGCAGCAGGTTGGTGTGGTTTTGCGTTGAGTAGGTTAAACCCTCCTCAGAGGTGTTGTGAGGGTTCATGTGAAACTGAGCCAACCCCTTCCCTCAATGGGAATGACATGCTTCCCTCGACAGTATCAATTCACAGGTAAGTTTGCTATTTGTCTGACTTGGGCTAGGGACACCTCAGTGGTTCAGAGTTTGGTATTTGAATCAGATTAATTGTTCCCTCTTTCAATGTCAAAGATTGGTCGCTTTGCAGAGCTTGTAAAATTGTCAAAGGCTGACATGAAGATCGAGTGTTTGTATTTCTGTTGCATGTCCAGCTATCTAAAGACTGCATTTTATGATGGGTGATAGCAAATGATCTCCAGGGAAATAAACACGATGTGACGGACGTATTCCGCGTGCAGATCTGCAGATTCGCTGACCTGAGGTTCACATCACACTAGTGCCTTGTTGCAGGCCCGCTAGTCCTCTTTTTCTCTTTTCTGAGGACGGCATCCCCCCCCCAGCTACATAACAAAAACTCCTTACAACTTGATGCTCTTCATTCCAAAAGTGTTGGCAGTGATGCTGGCAGCACAGTCCACAGATAACCTCACCATTCACAGCTTTCCAGAGAAGGAGAAGGAAAACCCCCACTCCCACTCCCACTTGGAGCTGCTGGGCAGGCTGTGGGCGCGTTCTCACTGATGGCCCTACCTCCGGGTTCTTGAGCCTCCCTTGCACTCTGTGCTGGGTTACGCACAGCCTCCTGTCCCGGGATCTTCTGGGTTCCCGTTGCTCTCTGGGCTGACTCGGTAAGGCAGCCTGCTCTCTGAACCGTAGCTGCTGCTTCAGGGACTTCCTCTACTGCAGCAGAATCCTCTAACAACTCAGTCTGAATTCTTCCCTTCATAGCCGGTGCACCTCCCCACCAGTGTACTCTGGTTCATCTCATTTTCCCTACGTATGTGCTTAGCTTTTATTAAAGAGGATCAGGTCAAGGTGAAGATCAGGAAGCCTTTGCAGACTGCACCTTCTCCTGGAACTTGGGTTGTGTGTCTGTCGCTCATCGCTACTCTGAACCCTCCAGTTAAATGTACCCTGACAAAGTGAGTGTGGTACCCCCGCAGAAAGCACCCTGAATGCATGCATCAGGAATTGTTGACACTGATAATGATTCTTAAGTTCAAGTTCATTTCTAACATTTACTCAAGTTAACCAGTGGGTTGCTGCCGTTTTGAACTTTGTATGAATTTTCCCATAGGACTGATAATACAAATGACAGCTTTCCAGGCCAGAGCACTCATTAGCTGCAGTGCTGTTTGCAGTAGTGAAATACGGCCTGGCCCTACTGGGTTGCAGACGCAGTCAAGTTCGCTGCGAGAGAATGCTCTCATTGTCTTCTGTGTGGTGCTGGGGGAGGGGGGGAGGGGAGACCTTCGTGGATATCTAGACACTCAGAAACTGGCCCTTGAAATTCCAGCTCCTGGTTTTGTTACTTCAGATTTCCCGTCAAAGTTTACAAATGGGATTTTCTTGCATACAGGTGTTTGGGTGACTTCTTGTCCTTAGACAAAGTAGAGAGGGATGGGGGGGGGGGGGGTTGTATTTTTCTGAAGAAAACTAAGGAAGAAGAAAATAGAATGCAAAGTGGGCAGCAACCCACCCACCCCCCTTTCCCAGGAAAGGTGGAAAGACAGGTTTGGGGCTAAAGATTTGCCTGCGGCGAGCAGGGAGGGACTGTGTGTGTCTGGAAATTGGGTGCACAGAACCAGGACACTGCCTGTGTAATGAGTGACATGAAACAAGCCTGTGGTTTATGACCTGAGTTGGCTGAAGTCTTAATTACTGCCTTTGCAGTTTTTAATAGAAGCCTTTCACATGTCCTTTTGCTGAAGTGCCAGATTCTTTCCGTAACAGAACAGCATGTACACCTTAAACACTAATTTGCTAATCCAGCCAGCCGAGCTCTGCTAAGCTAACAACTAAGCAATGCGCACAGTCTTGTGCCAGTGAGCGATGGCAGGTGATTTTTTTTATTTTGCTATGATTATGAAGGATCTGAAAATGTAATGACATCTATCAAATGGCAAAAACACCCAGCAACGTTTTTTAATGAGCTGGCCACAGTATCACTGTCGTTAACAACCTCAACCTTTTCTTTTCTTCCATTCACTATCATTAATATGCTCCAGGTTAATACTGGCTTCAGGTTACAAGAAATGATGACTCCCCAAGTCCTAAAACAAGTTAGAAACAGTGGTGCCTGAAACCCTGGCATTTTCCCCCTGAGCGTGGCTGTGTTTGGCCGTAACACACTTGCTGCTGGTGCAAGGCCTTTGCTTTGTCAGCATTCTGAGTCCATGAGCGCAAGGATTTGCTAAGTCTCGTGGACGACTTTGAGTAGGCATGACACCGGGAGTCTAAGAGGAGGGACTCACCTTCCTTCTCAAGGCTGCTTATAACATTTTAGCTTTCGCTAGGCAATCGGCTGGCTACCTCCATTCTTTCCTCGCATGATCTATTGTGCATTTCTTTGCTTAGGGTCCATCTTCCTCTACCTCTATGATGGGGCATAGGTCCTTTGGCGTCAGATTCATTCACGTGTCATGTGCTCTGGATCCTGTTGGGGGCGTGTTGGAGCTGTGCTGCCCCAGTGCTGGTCCGCGAGTACCGCATCCTACCTCTGCTTTCACGGGGTTCCATCCAGTCACCCCTTCAGGGTTTGCTTTGGCTCTATTTTTATTTTTAATCCACTGGTGCTTTGTCGTTATTGACTTTACAGTGTTTGTAAGAATTAGGTTTTTTTTTTCTAATGTTTCAGATTAACCTCAATGTCCACAGTCCATCCTAAGTTAATCCTTGTCTAGCTGTCCGAGCACTTTCTCGCCAGGCTCCTAGGTTACTCGCAAGAGTCACGCGGCCCAGGGACGAGCGGTGGTTCAGTCCTGGGTGAGTGTCAGAGCAGCCCTACCTCCGAGCGGGTCTGCGCTTCAGGTGCAGTAGGTCCAGACCACGTTTTCCAGGCTTGACCGTGCGAATGTCAAGTACAAGTAGCAACCGCAAGTTCCACTTAGCTGTGCTCTCCCGATCCGACTGCCCTAGCAAGCTTTGCTTCTGCAGCCACGAACCGAGCGCCGTGTCGTTTTCTCCATAGGATTTCTCCTAACACGTGCCTCCTGCATAAGGCCCTGTTCTAAATGCTTTACAAAGCCTCGGGGATGACATTGCAAGGCGACTCGCCGAGGCCACACAGGCCAGCGGGGTGAGCAGCCTGGCTCTCACAGGTGGCTGAGTTTCTTCCTGCGTCTTCCGAGACACCTGTAGTTAGTGACCGAGCTGTCGACTTCAGCGTCACCTTTCCGCTTCAGGAGAAATGTCACGTTTCCACTTCGCTGCTTTCCTCGTGTGCTGGTATCCAGGAACAGGCTCTTTGACTTTGTCCACTCCTGGATGGATGCCCTGCTCGACCTTGGGCCTGGCGCATGGTGGGGAGCTAGACAATGAATGTTAAGTTAACTACAAATTTGGTGACAATCTGACTCTGCTTTTCTGTGATTTTTTTTTCCCCAGATACTTCTCAACCTCACGTTCCTCGCAGGTGCCAGGGGATGTGTTTGATAACAAGAGAGACAACATCAGTGCTGTAGAGCTCACCAAAGGGAAATAAGTGTGTGACACACGTCCACCATTATTATTGGTAAATTCCAATGGTTTGCCCCTGGCTGAAAAATGCCCACAGTGCTTTTTCATAGTCATTCATGGACACGCACAGAGCAGTGGCCAGTTCGAGTCCCCTGATGCTCATGTTGCCAGCCGAGGCCACTTGAATTGGAAACTGGTATCCCTATGGTCCAAGGGGGTCGAGTGTTTTGCACTCGTACTGGTGATTTTGCGGTTTAAAATGTACCCAGCCACAGAGCCGAGGCGCTGGCTATGGTTCCCAAGCCCACGAAGGCTGCGTGGGAGGAGGAAGGCGTGTGTCAGAGGCGCTTCGTCTAGGCATGAGCTCTAGTTCTGTTGACTCTTCACCTCCATATTCGTTAATCAGCAAGAGATGAAAGTGTCTACAAGCGGAAACTTAGCAAGGTAGTATTTTGGGGTTGATGAAAATGTAACCAGAGTTTTGGGCAAACCTAACCCTGCAGCTGCCCCGGGAGCGAGTCCGGGTTCTGTATTCACGCATTCGGCGTCTGCAGAGACTTTTTGGAAAGTAAGCAGCGCTCACAAGTGTAGTTACTGCACGGGGCAGGTGCAGTTCAGAGGAGGGAGAGAGAGTGACTTCCCAGGGCAAGCATTTGAAGTGGGACCTAAGTGGTGGGCGAGGCTCCGACGCAGGTGGGAAACACCCCAGGAGGAGGAAACGGGGCTGTGGTGGGGTTCAGAAATTCCAGGAGCGTGGCTGAAAGGGAAGGTGAGAAGGAGAAGACAAGTGAGCGTTTCATTTGATCTCATAGTCAAGAGCGAGCCATGAAAAGTGCGGGGGTAATTTGCCCCAGAGAAATGAAAACCTAGCTCTGTGTAGAGACTGCAACACGAGTGTTGATGGCAACTTTATTCATAGCAGCAGAAAGCCAGAACAACCCATCAACAGGTAGAGGGATGAGATGTGGATACGCCGGAGTGCTACTCAGCATGGAAAAGGAACAGACGCTGCTATCGCCGCCCACGGTGAGCTGAGTGGAGGGAGCCAGACACAGAAGAGTCCGCCTTGTATGATTTCATTCACGTCAAATTAGAGGAAAGAAAAAACTGAACCCTAAAGACAGCGGGCAACAGCCGTGAGAAGGGCCCGGGGGAGTTTCAGAGCCGACAGAAATAGCGTCCACCTTGATGGTGATAGTGGCGAGGCCGTGTAGTCACGTCCATTTGTCCAGATGCATTTGGATACTGTCTCCTCTGTCCAGACAGCTATAGCGAAATCCCACAGACGGACTGGCCTATGGCGAACAGAAGCGCTTTTCCCACGGTGCTGGAGGCTGGAACCTCAGATGAAGGCAACAGGCGATACAGTGCCTGCTGGGGCCATTTTCAGGCTCCTGGCTTCCCCTCCTTCTCCGGCCCCTGCTTTTGGTGGCCGAGGGGTGTTGCCAAGTGCTGTGTAAGCTGGCTTTGAATCGTCTCGTACTGGTTTTGGTTGCGCTGCTGCTGCTGCAGTGGCTTGGGACAGGAGACAGGTCCACAGCTGTGTCCCAGCTCCCACGGCTGCTCCTCTTCGCCCTCCATCCCGCGCGAGCCACCTCTGAGAGCTGCCGTGAGCTGAGTGTCTGATGCTCTCCTTCTGCTGTCTTCTCCGTAAATTGGACGCATTCCTAAATCTAGCATCACTTTCTCTCCGTCTCTGCCTTTCTCTCTCTCTCTCTCTCTCTCTCTCTCACTTTCTAAATGTCCTCTTTAGTAGTATCTCACAGAGACGATTCCTCCCCACGCGAAATGCACAGGGGAGGGCTCCCTGCCTTGCGCGGCAGGCACACGGTGAGGGCGACTGTCAGCTGATCGCCATGTGGCGTGGCCCTGAACTGCTGGCTGACCAGAACAGAGGCGAGCGGAGAGATGCAGTACAGACAGAGACATAATTACAGGGGGACGCATGACACTGAAAACACTGCTCACCAGGAAAGCTTGACCGAGAGGTTTCAGCTGCACTAGGTTTTCCCTGCGGCAATGTTTCCTGACACAGTCTCAGCAGAGGATGAGGGTCTGATTCGTCCCAAGAGACAGCCTCACAGCACCTGATTAGTGAGGGCAGGAGGTGAGCACCACGGGGCGGGTGTAGAAGCAGGTAAAGCCAACGGCAGGCATCCCATATGGGCAATAGTCCCCTTCTCGGCTGCTCCACTTCCAATCCAGCTCCCTGCTAATGCGTGGGCCCTGTGTCAGAGGGGCTGTCTGAAGATCACCGTGAATCCATGGCCTTCATGTCCTGAGAATAAAGCCCCTCCCCCCACGCACTGGCCGACCCCCACCTTAGCAGTCATGGGCCACTGAAACTTTGGTGATCATGTGCGCTGGGCAGCGACAGAAAACGACACGGTCACGTGCACGTGGGTCCCCGGGGAACAGCCGGACCAGGGAAGCGGACTGTGTCCCCAGGGCTCCCAGAGGCCAGGCTGCAGACTCCTCCCAGTGCCTCCCTGGTGTGATGCAGTGATCTGTCTCAAAAACAAAGCAGGGAGCCGGCACCGTGGCTCACTTGGCTAATCCTCCACCTGTGGCGCCGGCATCCCATATGGGCGCTGGGTTCTAGTTCCAGCTGCCCCTCTTCCAGGCCAGCTCTCTGCTGTGGCCCGGGAAGGCAGTGGAGGATGGCGCAAGTGCTTGGGCCCTGCACCCACATGGGAGACCAGGAAGAAGCACCTGGCTCCTGGCTTCAGTTGGGCGCAGCGCCAGAAGTAGTGGCCATTTAGGGGGTGAACCAATGGAAAGAAGACCTTTCTGTCTCTCTTTCTCTCTCTCTCACTAACTCTGTCAAATAAATTCAAAAAAAAAACAAAAAAAAAAAAAAAAAAAAACACGGAGAATAGCTTCCTGTGCCCCCATAAAGCTAAACTGATTTCTTTTGAAAGGCTGCCTTTCATTCCAGGTGTTTTGTGTGTGTGTGTGTGTGGTTTGTTTTTTTTGTTTTTTTGGTTTTTTTTTTGCGTTTTTTAAACCCTCTCCCCCTGGAGAAACCACCCCACAGTGGATCTTTCACACCCAAAGAGTAACTGAGCTGACCGCCACCGGGCCCGATGGGAGATTGGAGAGAGGCATGAGGCAGACAGCGGGACAGCCCAGGTGCCGGCGGCCACCTGGGAGGGAGAACCCAGCAGAACCCAGCAGGCGGCCTCGGCTGGCCATGGGAATCCCAGGTCTCCATGCAGGGGGTCCGAGTTTGCTGTCCACCATGATATCAGACACACACACACACACACACACACACACACCCCAGCGCCTGCCGGAAGCCTCCGAAGGGGCCTGGGGCAGGGTTACCCGCGCTGCCTCACCTCACAACCCAGCCTGGTGTCCACCTCTCTGTCCGTGGGTCCCGGGCCTGACCGGTGCCTCCCCTCCCCCAGTACCCATTCTCAATTCCCCACCCTCAACTGTCACCTCCGGATCTCGTCTAGGGGCGGGTCGGGGGAGGGTGATGAGGCCTTGGCACAGCCTGGCTGTGGACCCTGGCCGGGGGCTACCAACACCCCTTCTGGGGAAAGCACCACAGAGCACCTGCAGAGCTTAAGGTAGGGGGCGGAGGGAGGCACAGTCCCCTGCGGGTCGTCGGTCCCTGGAGATGGAGCCGCCTCTGTGCCATGCGGTGTCGTCAGACCTACGACCACAGCACCACAGGGAGGTCCCTGACTCAGCCGGGTCCAAAAGAGGGCAGCGCCTGAGAGAACGCGGGGCGCCCAGGGCCACCTCGGCGCTCTGCAAAGCCCACTGCAGCCGGCGGCGCGGTTCTCAGGGTCAAAGCCCTTTCCCTGCGTGGAGGGCGGGGGGAGGGTCTCGCCTTCTGTGGGAGTCCGGGCTGCGGGAGGCACTGGGGACCTGCTGGTGCCGGCTGCCGCGGGTAGGCCAACCCGGGCCGGGAGTGAGTGGGGGGCACAGCCCTGTCCCCATCTTGTTTCCCTGGACCCCTGGCACCGTTTGTGTGGGTTCAAGTCCTCTGAGAGGTAGCCAGTGAGACGGGTTAGGTGTTGGGGAGAGTCCTGGGCGGTGAGATGAGGAAGGCAGGGCGAGCAGCAAGGGCACCGCACTCCTGTTAAGCACGTTCCGGCCGCGCCTCGCCCCCCCCCTCGCCCCCCACAACAAAGCCAGCCACCAAGGGAGCTGCCGGGTGAGCCCCGCTCGGGCACTGCTGCCTTTAGCCCGGGCGGGGAGGGAGGGAGGCGGCAAGGCCTCGCGCAAGTCCATTGGTTAGCAGGAGCGCAGCTGGGGCTGTCAGTCAACAGTGCTTCCCGCAGTGGGAGGTCTCAGCGTGCAAAATCCCCTCCGGGCCCCTGCCCAGAGCTCCAAGGATGGTCTAACCTCGAAGGCCAGCAGATGGAAGCACTTCCCCCAGGACAGCCGAGGACGACACGCTCCTGCCCAGGGGCCGAGGCGTGCAGAACCGAGCAGGTGCGCCGAGCCTCACGCGCTCAGCTTCTCCTAGCCCCAGGTTAATAACGCAGCATCATGGCTTGGTTTTCAGCGCTCAGAAGCCCCGGCACATCCAGGAGAAAGGACTTGCTGACCCACAAGCGTGCAAAAGTGGCTTCATGATGCGGAACCTCCTACCGCTTTGGTCCACGCTTCGTTATCTCGTGGTGGCTTGCTTACAGCGTTGGTATATTTAGATATTTTGTCTTTTCCTCCCAGTTCCTACCCATCTTTATCCAGCAAAGGAGTTTAATAAGGGGGAGTGGGAGTGCAGAGATCCAGCCCTGAGGATCCTGTATCCAGGCGACATTGGAGAGACCTGGGCACCGGCGGTCAGTGGGATGACACTGGCTGCTCTCGGGCCAGGGACGCCATGGATAAAAAAGCATCAGAGAACAAGGCAGGTATTGGGACGCCTGTATCAAAGTGCCTGTATCAAAGAGTCCCAGCTTCTCCTCTTCACATCCACATTCCTGCTAATGCACACCCTGGGAGGCAGCAGGTGATGGCTCAAGTCCTTGGGTCCCTGCCACCCACATGGGAGGTTTGAATGCAGTTCCAGGCCTCTGGCTTCAGCCTGGCCCAGCCTTGACTGTTGCAGGCACTTGGGGAGCAAGCCAGCAGGTGGAAGACTTCAGTCTCTCTGCCTTTCAAATAAGATGAAAATAAATAGCAAAACTTAAGACATGCTCCTTCCTTCTCCCAGGAACCCACCCTGTGCTCTAGCCTGGAAGGTCCTGCCGTGGATTCCACTGCAGCCTGATTATAAATTAGATCCCACCTGGGCAGGAGGGCGGACGGGCTTAGTAAGAGGCTTGATGGGTGTTCGTGGACTACTCTGGATCCAGAGCTGGTTGTCATGTGTGCAAAGAGTGAGGGTTGTGAGCAAGAACTCGGACCCTCGTCTGCCTCGGGATCCACTTTATGACTGGCTGCAAGGCCGGAACGACAGCTCAGGACAGCACCTGGAGCACTGTCTGTGGTGTAGGGAGCACTCCTCCATGGCACCAGCAGGGTGCGAAAGCGCAGGCTCCCGCTGGGGTACCCGCCCTTTAGGAAACTGCAAAGGGAGAGGACATGGCGCCCAAAACAGTGACTCGCAAAAAAACACAAACAGAATGAGCATCTGAACTCTTCCCAAACAAAATCCTACCAAAACCTCCCACTGAATTAATGTATGCCTTTATTTGAAAGGCAGAGACAAAGACAGAGAGAGATCTCCCAATCACTGGTTCGCTCCCCAGGTGTCCACAACAGCTGGGGCTGAGCCCGGCCAAAGCGAGGAATCACCAACTCGATCCGGGTCTCCCACATAGCTGGCGGGGACCCAGCTCCCCGAGCCACCATCTGCTGCCTCCCAGCGTGTCCGTCGGCAGGAAGCTGGATTAGGAGCCCAGCTGGTACCCAAATCCAGGCTCCCTGTATGGGATACGGACGTTCCACGTGGAGTCTCACTGCAGTGCCGAATACCTACCCCCAGATTTACCTACCCCCAGATTTACGTACCAGACATGTGGTGGACTTGCTGTGGTCAGGTGTGGGGAACCTGACACCCTGCCTGCACAGCCCCGCCTCACCCCCACCTAAGCTGCCTGCCCACGTGGAGGGCTGAGGGTCCCGTCCTCCGTCAGTCCCGCAGCCCGTGGACTTACGCAAGGCACCCCCATGATCTGAGCCCCAGCTTCTTTCCCAGCTGACTTTCCAGCATCAGCCAGTGCCAGACACTGAAGACACAGCCAGAAACATGGCCCCAGGACCACAGGGCTCAGAGGACGTCACTGGCCAGGAGCCCAAGGTCTCCCGGGCCCAGGGACACTGAGGTTTCTATACTATCAGCTGGGCTTTGAAAGTTACAGGGCTCAGAACCACCCCCCTCCGCACCTGCCACTCACAGGCCCTGTGGCAGGAAAGAGCCTGGAGCATCTGAGAGGCTAACCAAAGTCTGACAGCCTGGAGTTCGAGAGGCAAAAGGAGCAAGGCTCCAACAGAGAGCTCGCGGACAGAGCGGCCAGATCACGCGGGTCTGGGCCGCCCGTGGAAGGCTGCGGAGGGTTCGGTGGGGCCGGCTCAGCGCTGCCTTCTCCAGCAGCTGGCTCTGGCCGCCAACGTGGAGGACGATCGGGGGGACAAGAGGCTACTGCTGGCCGAAGGAGGTGAGGCCGCAACTCCCAGGTGTGGGGGTGGGGGAGTGGGAAGACAGCCAACACACCAAGGAAAAGATGCCAGCTCCCCGCATCAGCTGGAAGGCGCGCGAGAAAACCCACGGAGACACACGGTGTTAGCAACAGTGGAAAAGCTATCGATGCCTTTTTGGTGAGGAAGTGGGAACGCGAGCTCTCAGGCGGCGGAGGAAGACAATTTGGCAGAGTCCGGTGGCGCCAAGGACGCGTCCACTGCCATTTCAGGGAGGAGCCTGTGCGCATGAGACCCACGAGGCCGAAGGAGATGGGTACCGCAATGCTTGTGAAAGCGCAGGGGGAATGCAGAGAGAGAGAGAGAGAGAGAGAATAAGCTAAATGTCCACCAAGAGGGAGGCAGATGTGTGATTGGGGTAAGTTAATACCGTGGAATCTACACGCAATTAAAATAAACTGGAGCCACCTGGACTAATAGAGCTAGCCCTCAGTATTACATGGAGACTTCAGAAAGGTCACGGCGAGTGGAAGAAAAAGATTCATTTATTTGTGATACAAAAATTTTGAGCCGGCGCCGTGGCTCACTAGGCTAATCCTCCACCTTGCGGCGCTGGCACACCGGGCTCTAGTCCCGGTCGGGGCGCCAGATTCTGTCCCGGTTGCCCCTCTTCCAGGCCAGCTCTCTGCTGTGGCCAGGGAGTGCAGTGGAGGATGGCCCAAGTGCTTGGGCCCTGCACCCCATGGGAGACCAGGAAGAGGCACCTGGCTCCTGGCTCCTGCCTTCGGATAGGCGCGGTGCGCAGCGGCCATTGGAGGGTGAACCAATGGCAAAAGAAAGACTTTTCTCTCTCTCTCTCTCTCACTGTCCACTCTGCCTGTAAAAAAAGAAAGAAAGAAAGAAAGAAAGAAAGAAAGAAAGAAAGAAAGAAAGAAAGAAAGAAAGAAAGAAAGAAAGAAAGAAAAGAAAAGAAAAGAAAATTGAAATCCAGACTTTTGAGGCTTCAAAGAGTTCATGGAAAATGAGTATTATGAAAAAAATGATCGTGGATTTCAATTTTTTTCACCCAGGTAAACTTTTTTTTTTTTTTGGCTTTATAGGTTTATTTCCGCAGGGCAAAACACTTACACAATTTAAATACAAGTCCGACAGAATGACTGTCGAGGCCAGCGAGCTACCAGCTCGCCTTCCCACTTGCAGAGCCTCGCGGCGATCTCGCAGGTGCTCCCCGGGCGAGGACGGGCTCTGCCATTTTATTCATAGACATCCTTCTTATCTGCAATGTAATCTACTATTTCTTGTGGACACATTAGCTTTTCTGCATCTATATCAGGGATTTCGAACCCAAATTCGTCTTCCATGGCCATGATAATCTCCACTTGGTCCAAACTGTCTAAGCCCAGGTCTTTCATAAAATGGGAATTTACCGAGAGCTTCTCTGGGTCAATCTTGTCGTAGAGTTTCAAGACGTAAAGAACGCGGTCCCTGATCCCCTCCAGTGTCAGAGGGGGCGCATCGCTGTACTGGCGGCACAGTTGTGTAACACTCCCTGGCACCTGCACGAGCACCGAGGCCGGCTGCAGAGCCCCGAGTCTCGTCCGGGTCCCTGCGGAACACAAGACGGTGCCGAGAGGCCGGACCGAGGCCAGCGCGGGGACGTGGGGCAGCGGGGAGAAGGCCGCGGACAGGCGGAGGACACAGGAGGAAAGGACACGAGCCGCCATGGCTACGCCGACCCAGGATGCCCCGCCAGGTAAACTTTTTAATTCTATTTTCCGTAAACTTCTTGAAGTACCCTAGTGTGGCATTTAGTACCACTTCATGCAGAATACTATGTATTTTCAGACCTGTATGTATGCAGAAGAACATGAAAAAAAAATAGATCGGAGGTTACCTGCCAGCTTTATCTCGCTCTGAGAGAGAACAGACAGCAAGATTCCGACAGTTGGAAAGAGTTTCATGGTACCTAAAACGCTTTTAAAAAAATCGCTGTTTTAATGGCTAATATTAGCATGTATAAAGTCTGAGGAGGAGATAAACAGGCTTAGGTTAGGATATTTTCTGTACTTTTCTGTGTGTTTAGAAGTTTATTGAGAAAGGCAAAGGGACAAATCAGGTACTCCAGGAGTCCCAGGGGAGTCACGGCCTCGGGTGGCGAAGGGGGCAGGAGACTGGAGCGAGTAAGTGGACAGGGGGTGGCGGCGGGCAGGCGGGCAGGAGCTGAGGCTGTTTAGGGAGACAGAGAACCCAGAAGGCGTGGTGGGCATGGGGGGTCATAGCT
The DNA here is from genome assembly GCF_964237555.1 of Oryctolagus cuniculus. Lineage (NCBI taxonomy): Eukaryota > Metazoa > Chordata > Mammalia > Lagomorpha > Leporidae > Oryctolagus > Oryctolagus cuniculus. The sequence goes on along the minus strand of NC_091436.1, from coordinate 18,578,345 downwards.
TCAGGCTGAACTCTGCGAGTCCAGGGCGCCAGGGACCTTGGAATCTGGGGCTGGGGCAGGGTAAGCTGGCCCAGGGAAGGGGCGGGAGAGGAAGGGCCAGCCCTCCCAGCCGCAGAGCCCGAGACAGCCACCGAGGAGCAGTTGGAAATGCGATATATATGGGAACATTCAAATTTGAAAAAGCAAACACAACAAATTGGTTACAACAAATAAAGCAGACCAAAGAGCACTATTTTTAATGGGTGTAGTGTTCTTACAATCAATACATGAAAAACACTCAGATTATGGTAACCAGGTAGGTAAAATGCTTTTTTTTAACAGGCAGTTCACCAAAAAGGACACAAATGTGCTGACACTGGGGGGCGGGTAGTTAACCAAAGACGGGGGAATTTAGACTTCTCACCCATCAAAGCGCTGGTATAATGCTAATGGTAGTGGTTTGGGATTTTGTTTCTAAGGACTTCTGGCTGGGAGGGGGTGAGAAATTGCATTACTGCTGATGGTATGGATTTGTACACCTTTTTGGAAACCAATTTGCAGTAAGCGTCACACTCTTTAACATATCACTTACTTTGCATCTGATAATTCCACTTTGGGTGAACTCTAGAAAGGTGAAGAAGACTTAGGCCAAAGTTATTATCATAATTTATATTTTTGAGAGCAAGAAAAGAGAAATAACATCCAATAAATGAAGTAAAGTCTTTCCACTGGGAAAACTATAGTTCGAATAGATCATGTTTACAGCATTCATAATGAGGAAATGATCGTGTTCTAGTATTCTAAGAAAAACAGGATTTTTTATTTTATCTGCAGAATTATTGCAACCATATTTTTGAAAACAACACAAAACTGAACACATGAAAATCATATTAGAAGAAAATACACCATGGGGCAGGTAGTTTGCCAAATGATCTCAAGCATACATTGAAAATAATAAAACTTGGGGCCGGCGCCGCGGCTCAATAGGCTAATCCTCCGCCTTGCGGCACCAGCACACCAGGTTCTAGTCCCGGTCGGGGTGCCGGATTCTGTCCCGGTTGCCCCTCTTCCAGGCCATCTCTCTGCTGTGGCCCGGGAGTACAGTGGAGGATGGCCCAAGTGCTTGGGTCCTGCACCCCATGGGAGACCAGGAGAAGCACCTGGCTCTTGGCTTTGGATCAGCATGGTGTGCCCGCCACGGCACCATTGGAGGGTGAACCAACGGCAAAGGAAGACCTTTCTCTCTGTCTCTCTCTCTCACTGTCCACTCTGCCTGTCAAAAAAAATAAAATAAAATAATAATAATAATAATAATAAACTTACATATGAAAAGCATACCAGAAGGAAATACACCACGGGGCGGGCACTTGATCTGTCAGTTAAAACGCCTGAATCTCGTATCAGAGCGCCTGGGTTGAGTCCTGGCTCAGCTCCCCAGTCCAGATTCTTCCCAATACAGAGCCTGCTGGACTTGGGTCCCTGTCACCCACATGGGAGACCTGGGTGGAGTTCTGGGCTCCTGGCTTCAGCCTGGCCCAGCCCCAGCTATTGAAGACCCGGTGAGAGTAAACCAGCTGTGATTTGCCTTCTGTAACCCGGGACACCCACAACTCTGACCTCTCCCATCACAAACAGCTCTGGCTGCCACAGTGCAGGTGTTATGTGGTTCCCTTGTACTTTATAATCATCATCAATGGGTTCCTAGTTAGTTACTGGCCTCAGGCTCAGCCCTTATTATGACTTGTGGGAACCGTGCGATGATGCAGAAAGCCAATGGTAGTTAAACGACATGAACTTTGTCGAAATTATCCAGAGCCAGGTCAATGCGTGCTGTGCTGCAACAGTGACACCTAGTGGTCATCATAGGGACTCACAATGCGCTCTCGGTTCTGAAGGACTGGGAGCAACTCCCTCTTCCCCACTCAGGTTCCCAGATGTGTTGGGCAGCCTGTTCCTGTGGAGGCTGCCCCAGGTTGATCATCTCCTCTCTCGGTTGGCCCAAGAAGGCCTGAACCAAGTTAGAAGTCCACGTTCCACATCGAAATGCTTAGTCTGAGTCTCCGCTCCTCCACTTCCTGCTAGGGTGTTCTCTAGGAGAAAGCAGAAGATGGCTCGAGGGCTTGGGTCCCTGCCACCCGCATGGGAGACCTGGATGGAGCTCCAGGCTCCTGGCTTCAGCCTGGCCTAAGTCCTGGATGTTGTGGGCTCTTGGAGAGTGAACCAGCAGATGGGAGAAATAGGAAAATAAACTTAAAAGTATTTTTTTTTAATTTCAACAACTTGAGTAGTTTGCTATCAAAATCATGGAAATCATCATCTTTGTGGAGCACCAGTTGTGCGCAAAGCTTGGCCACAGAGTGTCCACCAGCGCGTGCCTTTAACGAGTTAGTTGTTTAGCAATGTGATAATTGCCAACATTCTGCCCAGTAATAGTCAAGTACTACCCCGGGGCTCTGTTAAGAGCATCCCATTTAATCTTAATGATCCAGTATATCAGATACTCTTTGTGCCCATTTTACTGCGAGCATTGAGGGTCAGAGAAGCTAACATCCTCCGGACACATGGGAGATAGAACTGAGATTTGGACCTAGGCTACCTGAGGCCAAGGTCATTGAATCAAAAAGCAGCAGTCAGCGAAGAAGTCCCATTCAGTAGTTAATGGAAAAAGCAGCAGATTGGTCCTGTCCTACTCAGCTGGAGCTCAACACTTTTACCAGCTGAGCCTCTGACACTGTAAAATGGGGCTCCTGTCTCACAGTGTCATGAACTGATACAAGACTATGTTAAAGGTACATGAAGACTTGGTTCCTGAGGTCTGGCGCTGTGGTACAGCAGGTTAAGCTACTGTCCACAGAGTTGGCATCCCCTATGAGTGTCAGTTGGAGTCCCAGCTGCTCTGCTTCTGATCCAGCTCCCTGCTAATGGCCTGGGAAAGCAGGGGAAGCTGGCCCAAGTGCTTGGCCCCTGCACCCACGTGGGAGATAAAGATGAAGCTTCTGGCTCCTTCTCCTGGCTCCTGGCTTTGGCATGGCCCAGCCCAGCCCCAGCCATTGTGGCCATTTGGGGGGTGAACCAGTGGATAGAAGATCCCCCCTCTCTCTCTCTGTAACTCTACATTTCAAATAGATAATCTTTTTTAAGATTTATTTATTTATTTATTTATTTGAAAGGCAGAGTTACAGAGAGACAGAGGTAGAGACAGAGAAGTCTTCTTTCCACTGGTTCACTCCCCCCAGATGGCCGCAACAGCTGGAGTTGGGTCGTCCGAAGCCAGCAGCAAGGAGCTTCTCCCAGGTCTCCCACACGTGTACAGGGGCTCAAGGACTTGGGCCATCTTCTACTGCTATCCCAGGCCATAGAAGAGAGCTGGATCAGAAGTGGAGCAGCCGGGACTCAAACCAGCATTCATACAGGATGCCAGCATCATAGGCAGTGGCTTTACCTGCTACACCACAACGCCAGCCCCTAAATAAAGAAATCTTTGAAAAAAAGACAGCAACTTGGGTGCTGGATGTCAACGCGCTACACAGATGCAAGGTGTCTGTCTTATGGTGTGTTTTCCTTCTGTTTTTAGTTAACCACTTTGGGAAGCTGCTGCTTAGAAATGTTTACCTTTACTCAGAAAACTGAAGGTTTGCGTGCGTATGGTCTTATGAAATGCTTGTGGCACGCTGTGATCATGTAGAAGGTCAGGTCATCTTGACTCATTTCTATCAACTATAACGTTAAAAACAGTTTTCACTCTGGTTCTTATTTTCTGAGCCACGACACTGGGTTTGGGACTAAGCGGTAAGACTTGGGTGTTTACTTCCTGTGTTTTCCATTGAGTCAATCGTTTTCTCAGTCACACTTTTAAAAAAATAAACAAACAGACCCACTGCCCATTGCTGAATACGTTGATGATATTTCTCCACCAGGTTCCTGTTGCAGTGCAGAAGTCTCAGCCTGGCCTTGGCCTTGGCCTTGACCTTGACCTTGACCTTCGGGGGTCCCTGGCTTTTGAGGAATCGGGGTGGGACTTTCGGGGGATCTTTCCCTTGCTTGAGTGGCTTCAGTGCCTCTGGTTCTGTGTCTCCCTCCACTTAGGAACAGCGGCAGCCGTGGGCCCAGAGAAGTGACCCAGTGGCTGAATCCACTGCCACTCGTGAGCCCATGCACCCATGGGTCCTATGAGCAACAAGACCTTAATTGATTACCCAACTTGCATTCGTGCTGTGCTGTATTGATCACTGCAATCAAATCAGCAACAGGGATCAGAGGCCTGCAGGACCCCAGGGACCCGGTGGTGACTGTGCCTCCTGGTAAACAAACAGGGCAGATTTATGCCAGGAAAATGCCAAAGTCCTGCTCCACTGTTAATCCAGTAGACTAGGTTGATCAGCTAACCCGAGCAGCCGAGCCATAACTCAATTCACAAGTTGTCTTGGCCAGCAGGTGAAACATTCTGAGTTAACAATCTATTGTAATCATATCCAGGACAGCTGGCGGATTGAGGAGTCACGGCATAGTGAGAAGTTAACAAACCAGTTCAAAGCAGAGGGCTGGGCCAGGGAGGTGGATCTGGGTTCCCTTCAGCCCCAGGGAGCCTTGCTTTCTTATTTTCTTCCAGGGTTCACAGCACTGTGGTTTGGCCTCCAATGCAGAGAATCAAGGTGCTTTCGCTGCAGTATCCAGGCCGTTGAACCACACATGGCTTCCTAAGACGGAAGGCAAAGACCTTCACACTGTTGTCCAAGGCTGGTCCTCTTTGTTTGTACTTTTCTTAGGTTGTTTTTCTCAAGTTGTATGTTGTTTTCCAATCTTATCAAGATATGCACACGTGAGTCCACGTAAGTCCTGTTGTTGTGGTTTTATCTGTAGTTGTAGACGTGAGCCTTAAATTCTGATGTCAACATGTTTGTATGTGTCCTTTAGCAAATACATGCTTTGCAAATATTTTCTCCTAGTCTGTGGCTTGTCTTTTCATTCTGTTTGCAATGTCTTTTTTTAAAAATATATATGTATTTATTTATTTATTTGAAAGTCAGAGTTACACAGAGAGAGAAGGAGAGGCAGAGAGAGGTCTTCCAATTGTCTGAAACGGCTGGAGCTGCACTGATCCGGAGCCAGGAGCCAAGAGCTTCTTCCAGGTCTTCCACAGCAGTATAGGGACCCAAGCACTTGGGCCATCTTCTACTGCTTTCCCATAGCAGAGAGCTGGATTGGAAGTGGAGCAGCCAGGACTTGAACCCATGCGCATATGGGATGCTGGCACTACAGCCAGTGGCTTTACCCACTATGCCACAGCGCCAGCCCCTACAGTGTCTTTCAAAGAGACCTCTAATTTGTCAGTTTGTTCTTTTATGGATCATGCTCTTGGTGTTGTATCTAAGAAATTTTTTCAACACTATTCACAACAGCCAAGAAATGGAAACAACCTAAGTGAACATCTACTAATGAATGGAAGAAGAAAATGTGGTACATACACACAATGGAATACTATTCAGCCATAAATGAAATTTGTCATTTGCAACAACATGGATGGAATTGGAAATCACTATATTAAATGAAATAAGCCGGGGCCAGCGCCGTGGCTCACTTGGTTAATCCTCCACCTTGCAGCGCCGGCATCTCATATGGGGCGCTGGGTTCTAGTCCTGGTTGCTCCTCTTCCAGTCCAGTTCTCTGCTGTGGCCTGGGAAGACAGTGGAGGATGGTCCAAGTGCTTGGGCCCTGCACCCGCATGGGAGACCAGGAGGAAGCACCTGGCTCCTGGCTTCGGATCGGCATAGCTCTGGCCGTAGTGGCCAACTGGGGGGCGAATCAACAGAAGGAAGAACTTTCTCTCTGTCTCTCTCTCTCACTGATAACTCTATCTGTCAAGTAAATAAAAAAAAAATAAATGAAATAAGCCAAGCACAGAAAAATAAGTATCACATGATCTCACTCATATGTGGAGTATTAAAAAAAAAAAGAAAAGAAAAAAAAAAAAGATCTCCTAGAAGTTAAAAGTAAATGCTGGGGCCAGTGCTGTGACGTTGCAGGTAAAGCCACTCACTGCCTGCTATGCCAGCATCCCATACGGACGCTGGTTCAAGTCCCAGCTGCTCCACTTCTGTTCCAGCTCCCTGCTAATGTCCTGGGAAAACATTCAAGGATGGCCCAAGTGCTTGAGCCCCTGCACCTACATGGGAGACCTAGAAGAAGATCCTGGCTCCTGGCTTTGGCCCGCTCTGGCCATTGCAGTCATTTGGAGAGTGAACCAATGATGAAAGATTCTCTCCCTCTCTCTCTCCCTCTCTCTCACTTTATCTCTCAAATAAATAAAATGGTGGTTACCAGAGGCTGGGGAGAGAAGAAGGGTTAGGAATGAGGAAAAGTTTATTAACAGATGTTAAGTAATAGCTCTATAGGAATAAGAAGTTCTGAATTGCACAGTGAGGTGATGATAGAAAATGTTACAAAAAGAGAGAATACCATAAAGAAATGTTAAATGTTCAAGGAGATAGATGTGTTTTTTCACCAATTGGCCATACAATGTATACAGGTATCAAAACATCACGTGGTACTCCATAAACATGTATAATATTATGTTAATATTGTTTTGCAATCTATTTTATTTTTATTTATAATAATTATATGCGTTTGTGGGCTACAGTGTGATATTTCAATACATGTATACAGTGTACATTGATCAGAACAGGGTTATCCACATTTATCCTTCCTTGGGTTTTTTGACTTTTTGTGTCCCCTCACCAAACCCAAGCTCCCACGGAGGCTGACAGAGTGGCCGGAGAGCAATGGGCGAGGGGGTCACCCATTCTCAGTGACAGACAGACAGAGGCAGTGTGGGCGCGTGGCAGAGCGGCGTGCTCACGACACGGCCCCGTGTGCGCGCTCTGCAGTTTTTCCAGGCTGCTTTTCAAGTCGCTTCCGTGAGCAGTGGGGACCTCATATGTGCTGCCATGGGGAGAGGGAGTTGAGAAAGAGGCAAAACTGGGATTTGATTGGGTTGGGTTGGGTTGGGTTGCTGAGGTTGGCGGGGAAGTCTGGGAGAGGCCACAGCAGAGCTCAGAGCCAGCCCAGAAACTTCCAGCTCCTCTCATTTCCCGGCGTGCTCTCGGTGCCCGCAGCGGAAGAAGGAACCAAAGAATGCCTTACAGATCGGGCCGTGGGCCTGAGGCTTGCTCTGACTAGTCTTTGAACAAGGAAGAGTGGTTGCCTTAGCGAGCGTGTAGGCTGGTTGTTCCGATGCCTGTACCCCACATCAGGGTACCTGAGTTTGATACCCGACCCGAGCTCCTGATTCCAGCTCTTACCAATGAGACCCTGGGCAGCAGCAGGCGTGGCTCAAGTAACGGGGTTCCTGCAAGCACATGGGGGACCTGGATTGCCTTCCTGGCTCCCAGCTCCCGCCCCAGCCCAGCCCAGCCCCCAGTGCTGCAGGCGCCTGGAAAGTTAATCAGCAGATGGGAGCTCCCTCTCTCTCTGCCTCTTACTAAATAAATAATTTTAAAAATACACAGTTATTTGTGCATGCTGAAGATAATTAGCAAGAGGCTGGCACTGTGGAATAGCGAGTTAAGCTGTCGCCCAAGTCCCAGATCGGAGCGCCTGCTGGAGTCCCAGCTGTTCTGTTTCCAATCCAGCTCCCTGCTAATGGCCTGGGAAAGCAGCAGAGGCCCCTGTACCCACGTGGGAGACCCGGAAGAAGCTCCTGGCTACAGACTTCGGCCTGGCACGGGGCGGGGGGGGGGGGGGGGGGACACGCACCAAGCACATCAGCTCTACTTTGGTCTCCAAAGTAACTTTGATGAGGGCAGGATTTTCCCCAGCCTGGCACAGCCTCCTGCACACAGCAGGGCCGTAGGACGTGGACGTGGGCTGGAGAGGTAAAGAAATGCAGGCTGTTGCACTTTTCTGTTATTTCCTGTGCCTGGAGCAAGTGGCTGGGCCTGCGTAGACAAGCACACCCTCGGGTCATCTACGTTTCACATGAAGGGACAAAGTCCGGCACTGAAGCACACAGCCCTCCCCACTGCCCCACAGAAGGAGGTCTGGGGTTCCTCCAACTCGCTCTGCCACCTCCTGTCCACAGCGCCCCAGGCCCCATCACAATAGTGACGGGGCGGAGTGGGAAGAAGCCGGGCCGGCCACGGGGCACAGAGCTCTGGGCAGACTCTTGAAAGGGTTGAGGCTAAAGTGTCAGGGTCCAGGCCAGCCTCCATAAAACCTTGAGGCCAGCAGCCCCAACCAGGATGTGAGCCCCGAGGGTAGGGACTACGCGGTCAGGTCACGGGGCAGAAAAAATAGAGAACTCCGAACTCTGGCCACTGCGGCTCCTAAATCAGTCTGGGTAAACAGGCGACGGAAAAGCTCCACGGGCCCTGGGCAGCCCTTACCAGCGACTCAAAGGTCAGCAGGGCCATAAATCAGCCGCATTCGGACCAAACGCATCAGGAAGAGTTATTTTGCAAACAACATGGCCAAAAAAAATTCCCTGGAGTGGGATCCGCTCCAACAGCGCAAACAGAGGGGTGGGAAAAGCCCGTCTTCTTCCTCGTACTCTCCCTGGAGGCCAGGCTGTGAGGCCCCGGGGCCAAGCATACACAGTGAGGGCTGCCTGTTTGCACTTGCCAGCAGGTTAAGCCCAAGTGCACAGCCCAGGGCAATGTTTGTGACCTTGGGGGTCACGGGGCAATACTCTTCCCTGGAAACCCCACCGCAGCCACTGAGAACACAGCCCCCAAAGGGGGCCTCCCAAGACCCTTCAACCCTCCCAGCAACCAGGATCCACCCTGGGTTCACCAGCGGTGGAACATGGCCCATGCACACAGACAGGTTCCGAGCTCCAACCAGCCCTACAGCAACCAGTAACTGGGCCCATGAGGATTTTCTTTCAAATAAGCATGCATGCGTATATGTATGGAAAGAAGTGTAGAAGGAGCTACGCTTTCCTGTCATCACATGTCAATGGAAAATGCCTGAATTTTCTGAATAATGTAGATGCGTTGTATTATTTTTTTGTTTTAAAAAGGCAGTTTTGTGGGGCTGGCATTGTGGCATAAAGGGTTAAACCAGCGCCTACAATGCCAGTATCCCATTTGGGCACTGGTTCATATCCTGACTGCTCCACTTCCAATTCAGCACCCTGCTGATGCACCTGGGAAAGCAGCAGAGGATGGCTCAAGTGCTTGGGCCCCTGCACCCATGTGGGAGACCCAGAAGATGCTCTTGGCTCCTGGTGTCAGCCAACCTGGCCCAGCCCCGGCCATTGCAGCCATTTGGGGAAGTGAACCAGAAAATGGAATCTCTCTCTTTCTGTAACTCTGACTTTTGAATAAATTAATAAATCTTTTTTTAATGCACTTTTGTTTAGGAAGACTTTTTCACATTACCAAAGTTCCTAACTGTAGAGACGTGGAAAAATATTGAGTTGGAAATGGGGAGAGGGACACGTATTATCGCAATCCCAGCACCCACACATATTCTGGTGACCTTTTAGTAAATTTCTGGAGTCTCTACTTGCCCAGCCCCAGGCACCTGGCAATGGACATGAAACGCGAACAGGATGCGCACCCTGTGGTCTGACCTGCTGGGACTTGGCACCATGCTTCTGTGGCATGACCTTGCTTGTGCCGACTGAGCAAACTCAGGGCTGCTGGAGAGACGAGGTTAAGGCAGAGTCCCAGCCCTCCACGGAGGCGTGCCCCGGCCTTCCTCCTCCACCAGGCTGTGGTGGCCGTGCAGGGGCACACACAGGGGTTTTCCTAGCGCGTCAGTCACTCCTTGCTCAGAGCCAGAGCTGAGGGTGGAGGAGCGTGGGGCCATCCGAGCTTGGCCCAGTGCCCAGGTCTGACTGCCTGACCAACGTACTGCCTGCTGAGGGGACTGCTTCTCCCCCAACCCAGCCCCAACACACCCCTGCCTCTACCCCATCTCCACGCACCACGGAGGCTTACGTAGGGGCTGACAATCAAGATCCATTGGAAGGAGACGTACATAAGTCTACCAGCCGAATACCTCTCACGGTGCAGGAAAAACCTTGGAAGGAGAAAGAAATGGAGACTTTCTCATCCCACATCCCCAGGGCCTTCTGCTGCTCGGTTTTGTGAGCCATGCTTAGAGCCAAAGAGCACTGCTTAGTCACTGCCCATTGTGGGTATCTTTACCTGCATGGAAGTGGGTGACCCAGCGGGTGGCTCTTCCTGGGCAGGCAGGCACAACCACGGGAATCCCCCTGCGGCCTCAGGACATGTGGGACATGTGGGACCTGTGCGGTCATTCACAGCCCTGCGCCGAGAGATCCTTGTGCTTCATTTAACGCCCTGCTGTCACTCTCCGGAAATTCTTCATCCTTTCGGACGGGGGCCCCGCGTTTCATCCTGCACAGGGCCCCACAAAGGATGTAGCTGCTCCTGGTTCCATGCCTCCCCCTCATGGTGGGGTTTGCGGTTCCAACGCCAGGCTCCCGTTCCCAGAACCCCTCTCCCGTCGGCTTCATCCTGGGTCTTCCTTATTCCTCACGCCCCTCCCCAGATGGACTTCTGTCCAGTGGCCTCATCCAAGCGGCTGGCTTCCCATCTGAATTCCACGTACAGCCAGAGCTGGGAGTGATTTCCTTGGCACAATGCCAACATGAGAAGCTACCCCTGCTGCTCCCCTTGGCCCTCAACATTCTGCAATCCAGCAGTAAGCCACCTTCCAGAGAGAGGCCCCTGGGAGAGCTGCGTGGGGGCACGCACAGGGCGGCACTGGCTCCTCTGGCTTGAGCGTGGGGAATCTGCTGCAGGTTTGAACAAGACGGCCTGAGCTGAGTGCTGAAATGCCTGGGAAGCAAGCAGCCTGCTAAGTGGCAAGCGCAGGTGCCCCCGTGCTGTGGGCCTCGCTGCTTCTCCTGGAAAAGCTGGGTTCCAGCTGCTCACGCCCACCCCACCCCCCCACCAAGAGTGGGATCACACCACATGCAGCAGCGGAAATGAGCCAGCAGTTCACCTGCAAGAGATAACGCGAAAAACCGGTCTAGGGAACAAAAGCCAGTGGGGGACATTGATGCATAATTTGACCAAAATAAAAGAGTCCAGGCAAGGTCGAAGGGCTTTATTTTTGGAGCAAGTAACAGCTACGCAACTAGGAGCGTTTCACTTACCCACCCCATGCATGGTTTTGTGTCACAAAGACATACTAAGACTTTGGAAAAATTCCAAAGGGGATTACACTTGACAGGTGCTGTTTCTTCATTTTTTAAAAAGATTTATTTATCCAAAAGTCAGAGTTACAGAGAGAGAAAGAAGGAGAGACTGAGATAAAGATCTTCCACCTGCTGGTTCACTTGGCCGCGGTGGCCATAACTTGGCCAGGCCAAAGGCAGGAGCCAGGAGTTTCATCCAGGGCTCCCGTGTGTGATGGGGCCCAGACACTTGGGCCATCTTCCACTGCTTTCCCAGGCCACTAGCAGGGAGCTGGATAGGAAGTGGAGCAGCCAGGACACAATCCAGCCTCTATACGGGATGCCGGCGTCCCAGGCAGCAGCTTTACTCACTACGCCAGCCCCAGTGTGTGTGTGTGTGTGTGTGTGTGCGCGTGTGTGTGTGTCTTAATCACAGCAAACCAAATAAAACAGCTTTACAGCTTACTCAAGCTCAAACTTGTCCTCAGAAGAAGCAGTTTAAACATCTCCAGCCATCAATCAGCAACACAATGATGCCACATCAGGAGACAGAACCAGAGACACAAAAAGCAACTCTAACAGAAAGCTTGCCCGGTCGAAAGGAGAAACCCCACACATACACACACCCAATCTCTCTAGGAAGCAAGGGCCCTCATGGGGACCAAGGCCCCCAGGGGAGAAGGTAAAACCGGCTGCAGTGTCCTGGGGTGGGGGGAGAGGGGGCGAGCACCAGATGGGGCTCAAGTCGCGAGGAGCATCTGGTTTCAAAGCAGGAAAGGTGTCCCTGCAAGCCCTAGCGTCCCCGCGTCTCCAGGGGCAGCACCTGCCGCGAGTGACAGGGAGGCGCACACCTGCTTCCTCAGGTGTACCCGGGCCGTGCAGCCAACAGGAAGCAGCTTCCACAGGCACTGGCGGCGCCTCAGGAAGCTTGTGGGCACCGGGAACGGGCTTCCCACTGGGAGGTGTCTCTCATTGTCCCTGAACAGCCCAGCTACTACACCCCAGAGGAAGAAATGAGCCATCCCTAGACGGCTACCACTGTCGCTGGACTGGGTGGATGCTGCCCACCCCCCATGGGGCAGGACAGCTGTGGCCACAGTGGCTCAGTTCCTGTCCCTCACAAATGGGGTTGGGGGATCTCCCCAGTCTGCACTCACTGGGCCCAGGTTGGCTTAGAAGGTGTGGTCAATGGAAGGCCTATTCTAGAAACTCCCATGAGGGATGGTTGGGGAAAAAACGCACAGGCTGAGCCAGGAGCCGCGAGATGTCTGGTGCGTGTAGGAAGGTGTGTGCTAGGGTGTACACACGTGTGTATTTGTGTTGTTTGGTTTCTGTGTGCCAAGGGGGCGGGGGGGGGGGGCAGGCTCTCTGGACCAAGTGCCCTGCCCCACCTCATAGCCCAGCACAGGCACACAGTGTCAAAGCCACCAGCGGAGTCCACGGGATTAGGCCCAGTGGCGTGCGCTCTGACACTTCCTATTGCGTTGGGTTTGTGCTGGGGACCCCCTAGTGGATTCTGTGACACCCCCCCTACTCCCCCTGTGGATGCCGCTTGATGCTGGACACACCCTTGGGGTGGACTGGGACTTGCAACCTGCAAACCTCCCTCTGCGCAGCAGGCCCCTGTCTCAGTGAGGTCGCCCGTAACGCCACGGGGCACCCGCAGCCGACGCGGAGATGACCCGTCCTTAGACAGGAGGCCTCGCGGCTGCCGCTGACCCGGGTTCAGGCAGGCAACCAGGGGCCCACCGCCCCAGCTGCAAAGCAACGCACGGGCCTTGCTTGCGGTAGCTGCACCGGCCGCTCAGGGCGTTCCCGGCTGCGCGCCCGCCCTCTGAGATCTCTGCAGGAGCAGGAAGAGGCCCGCGGGGTCGGAGAGGGCGGGGAACGCGGCCATGGCGCTGTCCACCTGGTCTGGTGGGAAGACAGAGCAGAGCGCGGGGCGCGCCCGAGCGCGCGTGTGCTCCTCGCAGTCACAGGTGCGGTCGCCCCAGGCCGGCTCCGCCCAGGCCGAAAGGCCCGGGAAGCGGTCGGAGCTGGGCTGGCGAGTCCACGGGTCGCCGGGCAGGTCCCTGGCGCAGAGCCCGCCCCGCGGCTGGAGCTGCGGCCCGGGCCGGGGCGGGAGGTCTCCCAGCGCGAACGCGCCCTGAGGGCTCCGAAGGCCGGGCAGGGCCGGTACCCGCGCCCCGAGGCAGGGCGGCCGTGGGGCGGCAGCGCTGCCCGCGCGTGGGGTTGGCGAAGCCCCGGAAGGTGCCCGGCTGCCCATGGGCACCCAGTCGGGCCTGCGCAGCAGGGGCGCGGGTCCCGGGGGGCGCGGCCCCAGGGACCCCTGGCCATCGCCGATGGTCAGGAGCGAGAAGCTCCCTTGCAGGGCGGCCAGGTCCGCAGGCGGACGCGCAGGCTGGAGACTGTGCGCGCCGGGCTCGCGCAGAGCCTGCCCAGCCGCTACGGGGCCACCCCGGGCGCTCGAGGGCCGCCGCTCCGGCGCGCCCCCGCCCGGCCAGGCCCTGGTCTTGGAACGGAGCTCGTCCGCCACCGCCAGCTGTGCGTGGTGCGACCTTTCGGGATGGTAGAACTTGCACTTGATGCCGTAGGTGCATTTCTTGCCTGGAAGAGAGCAGAGAGGGCTCAGGGTGAGACCTGTAGCACAGGGCTGTGCGGTCCCGGTGAGGACTGGGCAGGGCCCCGTCCGTGGCCTCTCTCCGTGGGGACTCCTGCAGCCTTGGCGCCCCTAAAAGGCACAGGATCTGGGCGCGGGCTGGATGGGCCACATCCCAAGGCCGGCAGAGTGTTGGCTCCCTGACTCCCTGTGACCAGGGACTGAGACCAAATCCCAAGGATTCAATGACCTCCAGCCTCCACCTCCCCGACCTGGTGGATGAGGACCACCTCGGGGATGGAGCAGTGGGGAGTAGTGCTCGTGCCTCGCTTTCCCCGCTGTCCACATCTCTTGGGCGAACCATTGCCGTCTCCCTACACACTGTTCTGTCAGAAGTGACCAAACAAACGGTCAAAGAAGTAAGTGATCGTCCAAACCTGGGCACTTTTGAGAGTGAAAGCAGGCCTGCCTAAATGTGTGTGGGGACTCCTTCACTGTAACAGTAAGTGACTTCTGAGTGTCACTCGAGGATGGGTTGAACTTCTATAAACCAAAACCAAGACCTGGAGGAGTTAGCTAAGTTGCCAAAGCAAGTCATTGAAAGAGCTTGTGAGCAGCAACAGCACTCTGACCTCAGAATCAGCCCTTAAGGCATTCGGATCTGGCTGAAAAGCCCTTGAGAGCATTTCAGGCAGGGAAAGCCAAGACACTGCTGCAAAAAATGATCTACACAAAAGATCTCTGTGAGTGAGACCCTAGTGGAAAGAAGGGGCCATCAAAGAAGGAGGCACTTTTCTCTGAAGGGAGGAGAGAACTTCTACTTTGCTTATGGCCCTAAGTACAGACAGAGTTTGTGAACTCAAGAGGCTTCCATAGCCTTGGCAGCTCATGACAAGAGCCTCGGGTGATCACTGATATCATAAATAAGAGTCAATTGTTAAATCAACAACAGGAGTCACTGTGCACTTACTCCCCATGTAGGCCCTCTGTCCCTAATGAGTTGTACTATGAGAATTAACAGTAAAACTTGTCTTCAAACAGTACTTTTTACTTTGTGTGCCTGTGTGGGTGAAAACTGTTGAAATCTTTACTTAGTATAGAGTGGGTCTTCTGTATATAAAAATAATTAAAAATGAATCTTAATGAATGGGATGGGAGAGGGAGTGGGAGATGGGACAGGAGTGGCGGTGTGAAGGTGGGTACGGGGGAAAGAACCACTATATTCCTAAAGCTGTACCTATGAAATTTGTATTCATTAAATAAAAGATTTCTAAAAAAAAAAAAAGAAAGAAAAAGAAAAACAAAGAGCTTGTGGGAAGGCTGGCATGGAGGGTGGAGGGGACCCTCTGGGTAAACCCTTAATTCCTAATGGCCAGCACTGACCAAAGTCCCTAGGAGCTGGGGAGGGAGCCAGGATGAGGACAGGAGGTGCCAGGGGCCAGGTGAAGGGGCTGAGACAGGAACTGGGGGAGGGGGGCACACAGCCTCCCTGCTTCTCAGACACTCTGCGTCCTGTGTGACCCCTGCATAGCACCTCCACCGACAGAAACATACGCCAGCTGCCCGGGGTGCCGGTTCATCCTCACCACAGCTGTCCAGAGAGGTTGAGACACCTCTCCAGGGTCACACAGCTGGTAAAGGGCAAAACTTGCATTGGAACCCTGACTGCTGGCTGCCAGCATGTTTGACTGTACCCAGTGCTGCCCCAAATAGGGCCCACGAGGCCCTGTGTGCTACCCACCGTAGGGGCAGTGCTGCCAGGATGGTTCTGGGGGCCTGGGCTTCCTGCTCAGGAAATTGCTCAGGGTGGGTCCGTGGCGGCCCAGCGGGTCATCAGGAGGCATGAACCTGCAAAAACAAGCATGGGGGTTGGAGAGGGGTGACTGCAAGGCCAGCTGGGACTTGTCCCGGACACCTGTGCGCGCGGCTGCAGGGAGAGCAGATCCAAGCCCCCAGCGAGCACCAGAACCCTCCCTGCACAAAGAACCACACAGAGCACAGCCCAGCCCGGCCTCTCCCAGGTGCTTCCCTGCAGAGCTTCAAGGCAGCCACGTTCGGATCAGCCGGCAGCTTGTTAAAAATACACCGGGCTGCGCACCAGACCCGCTTCGTCAGAACTCGGTGTTGCTCGGGAATCTGCATTGTTACCAGCTTCCCGGGTGATTTTTGTCCAGAACTGAAGCATAGTTGCTCAGGCTTCCTGGCTTCCCTCTGGTCCTCCAGAGGAGGTCTAATCTTCCAACTCCTAGCAGGTGCTGGAGCTGCATGAGGCCCTGAGGCGCAGGCCCCCTTTCTCCTATGTCTCGCCCCGTGCCAAACACAGCTCCAAGCGAATCCAGGAGAGACTCAGCACTTCGTGCCAGGGGCTGAATCCGTGACGTGGTCGAGGACCTGAGTGCACACAGAGTCCCCAAGTAGCCCTGACGGCCTTTCCTGCAAACCCAGGAGCTCCCAGCCCCGGCTCAGCCTCAAGGGCTGCAGCTTCTCTGGCCCTGCTCCCTGCAAGCCCCGGTGCTCCAGAATCCCAAGGACAAGTGGGTTCTGCGCGAGAACTCCCCAGAGTAAGGACAGCTGTCCCCAGGGACACTCACGGGTCCCACAAAGCTTCCTCCTGGCTCTATGGCTGCTGTTTTCTCAAAGAGCCATGCTGAGGTCCCACCCCGCAGAGAAATGAGCCATCCCCGGGTGAGCTTCCTGGCTCGGCTCCCAGCTACACAGCTGGCCTCTCAGGCTTGGGCCCTGACCAAGAATCCAGGGAGCTGTCTACTGCGGTTATTAAAAGTTCCCCGAGACTTCGCTTCATGCTCTCTTGGGAGCAGAGCTGTGCCAAGAGGGCCCTGTGGCCGTGCCCGGGGTGCCCCGGGGGTGCCCTTGCTCACAGGCAGGCAGGCATCCTCCCCCTCCCAGGGCCTTCGTCCCCCCACCACTCGTCACTGCATCCCTAGTAGTGCCAGGCATGCTGGGGACATGGCACTCAAGACAGACACAGTCTCTGCCCTCCCAGAGGCGAAACTTGTCACAGACCATGTTCCAGAGGGCCCAGAACGCGGCCCACGCTATCGTAGCCTGGAACAGAAACTGAATTGAGAGTAATGTCTCAGCTTGCTGTGCCATGCCTACCCGTCTCACACTATTCCAGTCCGAAGACCCCTACCTACTATGCCAGACCCCCTGTGTCAGCCCTCAGGGGTCTAACCAGTGCGCAGTGCCTACGTGTCCTTCCCTCCCTGCCTCAGCTTGGGCCGCAGGCTCTCTCTCAGCCCCTGCTGCCCAGTTTGATGTCTTCCCTCCACCAGCTGCTCCCACTTCATCAGGGGTAGACTTGACCCAGGAGGCCAACATCCATTCTGCAGGCCATACAAGGCCTGCGGCATCACTTGGTCTGAGACTCAATCCAGTGAAGCTATAGCAGGCCAGTGTTGCAGCTGATGACTGTGTGTGGCCTGTGAGTGATGGTATCAATGTTCAGGTTCCCCACCCCTGCACTAGATGAACCAGCCAGGCTCCCTTGAGTGTTTCAACCAAAAGCCATAGAGACAGTCATTTCCGGGCATATTCAATCCAAAGAAAAGATTCTGTTGCCCACTCCCATGTGTAATTGAAAATTATTTGGGAAAAAAATAAACTGAAATAAGTAAAAGGAAATATGCAAAGTTTGGATCTGTCCCAGGATGACTATTTCCGGGCTCTTAGTTAAAGTATTGCATTCTTTAAAAAAATAAATAAATAAAAAGTCAGTGGTGCCCTGAGCACGGGCTTGGCCCGCCTGTTGGTTGTGGCCATGAGAACATTTTGGGGAAAGCTGGTCAGGCACAGAAGAGACCCAGAACAGTGATGACCAGGCAGCCAGGGGGGGCAGAGTCAGCCACAGGTCTGGGTGTGCCTGTGACCCTAATCCCAGCTGCCTAGGCGTGGGAGCAGCTTCCTGCCTCACCAACCCCCTCCCCGCCCTCCGTGGACCCCAGGGCCCCGTACCGGTCATTGACGAAGGAGAACATGAGCAGCCGTTGCTCGATGAACCACTTCCACTCCGGGTTCTCGCTCTGCAGGTCGCGGTAGTTGTCGTTGGAGACGATGACGCCGTCCTGCTCGTAGGCCACCTTCACAATGTAGCGGTCGTCGTAGCAGACCACCCGCTTGCCGTGCACCTTGCGTGATGGGGTGTAGACCAGCACGGCCTGCCGCTCCAGCTGCTCCAGCACGTGCTGCTCTGGGCCGCGGACAGGGCCACAGTCAGGGCCTGAGGACCGTCCCCCAAGCAAGGCCCAGGGGTCCTCCGAGCCAGGGCTGCCTCCCTATCCCACTCCCCAGCCATGTGGACGAGGGGCACGGAGGTTGTGACAGGAGAGACAAATCACCCACTTCTCCCACCATGATGTCACTTCTGTCGCTGTTTTCCTGAACTCGCCTGCAGCCTGCAGTCCCAGGCACCCAGAGGCTGGTACCCAGCAAGGAAGTCACTTGGGAAGGGAGAGCTCAGCCCGCCCTTTGGAGGGTTACCTGCCACAGTGCCCCGACCATAGCAGACACAGGGGCCTTCCTCTGGAGGAAGACCTTCCTGTTTTACCTAGGAAGGCACCTGCTGGGCCCTCAGCTGGGAACCAGGAGTCCCCTCCCCCATCCAGGAACCGGCATGGGACACCTGTAGGCTGGAGCAGCCCCTAACTGACTCCTCCAGGGACGCAAGATTGCAGCAGGAAGAAACCAGGACTAAGGAGCTAAGCCCCAGTTCTGGGGGACTTCCCCCTGTTTTAAATTTATGAAATGAATACAGCGACCCCGCCTTTCCCTTCCTCAGTCTTTGTGCACAGACTGAACGAGCACAGGCCTGTGAGAGCTTTGGCAAAAACTAGCAAGGTGAACATATAGCAGGCGGTACAAACATTACCAGGCCTTTCTAAAGCCTGTATCCCAGGAAGACCTAATGTCTGATCATTGGGAGACGAGCAGGAGCAAATTCCTTCTGCACATATTAGTTACTCAAAACTTGGAAGATTAGCACACTCTTCATAAATTGCTTCTTCCCTCAAGTTCAACGCCTTTCGCACGTGATATGGTTCCCAGACTTTTAAAAGGAGCATAATGCATCTAAGAGTAAAGTGTAGTAAAGCAAAACACACACAACAAAAGCTCTGTATGCAGCAGCCACTTTGAGAACAGAAGGTAGGCCAGGCTTTGGCAGTCCCTCTGCCTCTCCAGGTTCCCAGGCCTCTCTGTTCCCCTTAAGATGGCCCGTGTGGCCCTGTCCTGAGGTGCCAGCATCCCATATGGATGCTGGTTCGAGACCCATATGCTCCACTTCCAATCCCACTCTCTGCTATGGCCTGGGAAAGCAGTGGAAGATGGCCCAGGCCCCTGCACCCATGTGGGAGACCCAGGAGAAGCTCCTGGCTTTGGATCAGCGAAGCTCTGGCTGTTGCAGCCATTTGGGGAGTGAACCAATGGATTAAAGACCCCCCCCCCCTCTCTGCCTCTCCTCTCTCTGTATAATTCTGACTTGCAAATAAATAAATACATCTTAAAAAAAAAAAAAAAGATGGCCAGCGTTTTAGAACCTTGTGCTTATAACTGTGTTGCTCTCCTTTTTAAGGATACAGAGATAGGAGGATCACTTTCACTGCGGCTTCGCATTGGACTCAACACAATTGAAAGCCCTTGATGCACATCCTTATTATGCAACCGCTGCTTGTGTTTCCCGCTGTGTCTGTGAGGGCGGCTGTGCTGTCGTGTCCACTGCTGTGTCCATTGCTAGCTTTGCGTGTAAGTCCCGGGCTCGGAGTCTAAGCACGTATCTCTAACAGGGAATGCGGCTGAATCGTGGGGAAAGGCACTTTATAAGGTAGGGCAGAACCGTTTGCCAAGGCGGTCATACCACGCTCATGCCCACCGTGGCACCCTCCCAGAAGTCATTTTCTGGCCTTCGGATTGTTGCCAGTCTGGCAGGTATAAAATGGCCTCTGATGGCCGGTCGATTTTGCATCTTG
Source organism: Oryctolagus cuniculus (assembly GCF_964237555.1). Classification (NCBI taxonomy): domain Eukaryota; kingdom Metazoa; phylum Chordata; class Mammalia; order Lagomorpha; family Leporidae; genus Oryctolagus; species Oryctolagus cuniculus. The sequence goes on along the minus strand of NC_091436.1, from coordinate 18,558,634 downwards.
CCGGTTACTAATGAGATTGAGCATCTTTGTTTATTGGCATTTACACTTTCTCTCTGTGAAAGGCCTACTCAGTCTTGAGCTCATCTTTCCATTGGCGCATTGCCCTGGTCTCATTAACCTGGAGACGTCCTCCATATTTTGGACAGCAGTCCTTTTTCAGTAATTCTTGATGCTTAGCCTGTGCCAGCTGGAGACTTATTTTTCCATTTTTTTAAGTTTTGTGGTGTTGTTAATGAGCAGAAGCTTTTATTTTAATGTGCTCAGATTCATCACCTCTCTCTCACAGGTTTGTACTTGTTTAACAATTTCTACCTACTCCCTCCCCCCCCCACCATTTTCCTATGCTTTGCTCATATTATATTTAAAGCCACACAACTGAATGGTGGGAAGCCACCCATCTCCATGCCCAAAACATAAAGGTGCTATCTGGGGTGCTGGTTTGTGATGGAGAACTCAACACAGCATTTATCCGTCTGCCTTCTGAGCACGCTCACTGAAATGAGACGACAGAAGAGGGGTCCTTAAAGGTTAAAGGGGAGACTGGGGACAGCAGCTAAGCCAGGATTTTGAGGAATGTTAGGGAGGCAGAAAACAGGACCACAGCTCCCTGCTAGTGCACCTGGGCAAGCAGCAGCAGACGGCCCAAGTGCTTGGGCTCCTGCCACCCACATGGGAGACAGGATGGGGTCCCTGGCTCCTGGCTTCAGCCTGGCCCAGCCCTGGTTGTTGAGTGAACGAACAGATGGAAGATCTTTCTCTTTGTCTCCCCATCTGTCTCTCTCATTCTGCCTTTCAAATAAGTCAATCAAAAGACAACGAAAGAAAAAGGAAGAGGGAAGGGAACGAAGGAGAGGGGAGGGGAGGAGAGAGGAAAGGAGGAGAGGGGAAGGGAGGAGAGGGAAGAGGAGGGGAGGGGCGTGGAGGGGAGAGAAGTGGAGGGGAGAAGAGGGCAGGGAAAGGAAGGGGAGGGAAGGGGGAGGGGAGGGGAGGGGAGGGGAGAGAAGTGGAGGGAAGAAGAGGACAGGGAAGGGGAGGGAATGGGGAGGGGAGGGGAAGGGAGGAGAGGGAAGAGGAGGGGAGGGGCGTGGAAGGGAGAGAAGTGGAGGGGAGAAGAGGGCAGGGAAAGGAAGGGGAGGGAAGGGGGAGGGGGGAGAGGAGGGGAGGGGAGGGGAGAGAAGTGGAGGGAAGAAGAGGACAGGGAAGGGGAGGGAAGGGGAGGGGAGGGGAGGGGAGAAGAGGATCACATGGGTCCTATAGTGTGGAGGGAGCCACCGCCCAGAATGTGTGCAGGAGCTGAATCAGAGGTGGGAGCCATTTTCAAACCTGCAAAGCCCCAAGGCAGTCCAGGCAGCGGACAGGGAGTGGAAGCCAGGCAGGGCCAGGCTGGACCGGCTGCTCCTAGGGCTGCTGCACCCAAGGGCATGGGCCACCACTCGCTTCTTCTCCCTGGTGCAGCCAGGAAGGTGAAGCCATAGCAGGAGGGAGGGAGCCTCCCACGTAGCTGTTGACCTCCCAGAGTAAAGCCATCAGCATTTTGGCCCTGGATTACGTGGTGGGCCGAGGTACTCGCAGCCTGTCTGCCCCACCAGCATGTGGGCAGGAAGGAAAACTGTCAGACAACATAGAGGTCGGCTCTGCCAGTCAGGGGAAGGTCTGCACCCTGAGAGGGAAAACCCAGAGCAATTAACTGCACAGATAGATACTTAACCAATGGCATTCTTTAGTCACAATAACAACTGGCAAAGAAGGGCCGGCGCTGTGGCGTAGTGAGCTAAGCCTCCGCCTGCGGAGCCGACATCCCATACAGATGCCAGTTCTAGTCCTGGCTGCTCCTCTTCCATCCAGCTCTCTGCTGTGGCCTGGGAAGGCAGTAGAAGATGGCCCAAGTGCTTGGGCTCCTGTACCCACATGGGAGACCTGGAAGAAGCTCCTGGCTCCTGGCTTTGGATCAGCCCAGCTCTGGCCATTACAGCCATTTGGGGAGTGAACCAGTGGATGGAAGACCTTTCTTTCTGTCCCTCCCTCTCTCTGTCTATAATTCTACCTCTCAAATACATACATAAATAAATAAAATCTTAAAGAAAAAACGGACAAAGATTTCCCAGACTTTTTGAGAAGTAAACCTTAAAAAAAATGAAGGAGAAAGACTGAAACAAAAAAAAAAGAAAGAAAGAAAACTGACCCCAGAAAAAATGAAGAGAACTTAAAAAAAAATTGTATTAGCTGGCCAGCATTGTTGTGTAGTGGGTAAAGCTGCCTCCTGCAGTGCCGGCATCCCATCTGGGCACTGGTTCTAGTCCCGGCTGCTCCTCTTCCTATCCAGCTCTCTGCTATGTCCTGGGAAAGCAGCAGAAGATGGCCCAAGTTCTTGGACCCCTGAACCTGCCTGGGAGACCTGGAAGAAGCTCCTGGGCCCTGGCTTTGACTTGCCCCAGCCCTGGCTGTTGTGGCTGTCTGAGGAGTGAAGCAGCAGATGGAAGATCTCTGTTTCTCCCTCTCTCTCTGTAACTCTTTCAAATAAATAAATAAATAAATCAAAATGTTCATAGAAAAAATGGAATTTAAGAAGTTTCTTTTGGTACAAAAGTTTGGAAATCATGCTTATGTAGAGTCTTCTAAAAGTTTGTGGAAATGCGTATTATGAAAAAACTATGCTGTGTTGCAGAGGAAATATGGCCACAACTAGAGACAAAGGAAGAAAAGCAGCCGCCTCCTCCCAACACAGACCTTGAACAGTGGCTGCTCGCAGTTAACTAGTGAAGCAGCTGCCCACTCTTACCTTGTCTGGGGGGAAGACGTCCTAAGTTCTGCTTCTGTGAACTCCAGCCATAAATCTGTCCTAATAATTCTGCCCTGATATCTCTCTTACAAACATACCAGGCCCACCGACCATTGGAAGTGTGGCCCTAAGTCACATAGGCTGCAATTTGAACCCACCAATGCTGTAACAGCTAAGGTATGACATGGATGAACCTATAAACACTGTAAGAAACTTGGATTATTGCTTAGTTCTCAGGAAATAATTCCAGCTGAGCCTGCTGGCGTAATAAACTGCTGGATCCTCCACTGTCTCTGGTGCCTGTTGAATGGAGGGAGTTTTCCCACCCCAGATTTCTACAACTGTTAGATATTTAAGTGATGTATCCGAATACATGTACTCTTGTCTTGAAATTTATAGAAGGCACTGGGCCTGCCAGTAAATGTTTTCATAAGTTGTTATTTACAGTTAAAATTGCTTGCTAATTTTTCATTTGATATTAAGTTATTGACAGTAAGTGATCTGGGAAGGCTGACTTGTTCTCTCATTTCTCTGCAAGATGGGAAACTGATTCTATTCTGAAGGACTCTCCATTGGGATGTAGAGTTTGACCTTTAGACCTTAGAAAAGGGATGGCTAACATTTTTCTATAATAATAACATAGCCAAAATGAGAGCTTAAATTGTGATTTCACAGCTAGATTTACTTTGCCAAAGGCACAGTAAACAGGCTAAACCTCCATTTTCAAACCAAACAGAGAGAGAGAAAGTTTTACTAATGACTTCAAATTTTATAGATAAGGTGGCCATCATGTTTGATGTTAAAGCGAGGACACAGCTTTCCTCATGGGCACTGTCTACCCTACCTCACAGAAAACCACAATCAGAACATGCCTATGACTCCAGACTTCTAGCTCAGGCCACCAAAGATTAGGAATGGGACTGAGCACCCCCTTGACTTGCATCCTCTTAAAGGTTTCATCCGGTCTACTTTACCAGAAACCAAGAGAAAGAGGAGCAAGCTAGGCAGCAGAAGCAATGTAAAGATAGGTGGTGGGTTGGAGCCAGCACTGTAGCATAGCGGGCAAAGCTTCTGCCTGCAGTGCCGGCATCCCATATGGGCGCTGGTTCGAGTCCTAGCTGCTCCACTTTGGATCCAGCTCTCTGCTGTGGCCTGGGAAGGCAATAAAAGATGGCCCAAGTCCTTGGGCCCCTGCACCTGCATGGGAGACCTGGAGGAAGCTCCTGGCTCCTGGATCAGCTCAGCTGCAGCCATTGCAGCCATCTGGGGGGTGAACCAGCAGATGGAAGACCTCTCTCCCTCTCTCTCTCTCTCTGCCCTTGCCTCTCTGTAGCTCTGCCTTTCAAATAAATAAATAAATCTTAAAAAAAAAAAAAAAAGGTAGATGGCAGGCTAATTAACGGCTGCTTTACATGGTAATCTACCATCAAAGAGACCCAACAGGCCAGTCCACTGCAAATAGCATTGGTTTGTGATGTGGAAAGCTAGGGCTTTGGATGGATACAGAAGTTAGCTCTTGAAGAGCCCTAGCAGCTCTGCCAGCCAAAAACTGGGCCACTGGAGATGGAACTGCCCTAGAGTTGAAGGACTCCCAGGAGAGACACAGACCCTGTTGGCTCTGAGCTGAAAAGCCCTTCACTCGGCCCAGCTTCCAAAGTAATCACCACCATTGAGGGGACCATCAAATAGGGTCAGTAACGTTTGCAGGCAGAACTGTCAATTTCCTTTTAGAGATGCCACCTGCCTTCTATTCAGGCCAGCTCTCCTCCCAGGCCAGCTGGGTAATGGAAGTCAACAGGGGGCCTTCCCTAAGGAGTTCACACCTCCCTTGTGATGCCTCTTCCGGCACCCCATGTGAAGAGATAGATAGGGCTGAGCCTCAGGCCTGGCCAGGCCTTAAAGCCTACCAGATTATTACCAAGCCCCTTCTGGAAGTTTCTATTTGCCTCTCAATGGGAAAACTTCCTCATGGTTTAGACAGCACCTTTCTTAGGTCTTCTAATAATGACTCTGTCCTCAGTTTTAGACCCTGTGAGTTTAGTCTGCTTTTTAGATTCATTTTCTCCAGACTTGAAACGGAAATTCTAGATGGCCACGCACATGAAACCTTGGATGGAAGCAGCTTCTGCAAGCTGGCATTGTCACCGGCTCGAGAAGCCACCTCCTACTGGAACCCCGTCTCGACTGCTGCTCCCAACGATGCCCCTTTTCAGCATGAAGCAGCCAGAGCAGTCACCGCCCAGTTCCCCTAACAGAAGTCAGGGTCCCTTCCTCTGGGGGAGGGCATGTGAGGAGTCAGACGGGTTAATAGGCAGTCAGGTTGGTCCCAGTGGAAATTCAGGGTGCTAAGTGCTTGCTTCCCCCAAAAGTTATCTTTAGCAGTGTCAGAAGTGCCTGCCCTACCTCCTTAGGAATCTCCAGTATTATAGAACAGCAGAGCAGTGGTGATTCCTTCTGAGCTTCCAGTTTCCTGTAAAGCAAATTAGGTATCCCACCCTTCTGATGGTTTTTTTTTAAAGATTTATTTATTTATTTGAAAGGCAGATTTACAGAGAGGCAGAGAGAGAGAGAGAGAGAGAGAAAGGTCCTCCATCAGCTGGTTCACTCCCTAGATGGCTGCAATGGCTAGAACTGTGCTGATCTGAAGGCAGGAACCAGGAGCTTCCTCCAGGTCTCCCATGCGGGTGCAGGGGCCCAAGGACTTGGGCCATCCTCCACTGCCTTCCCGGGCCACAGCAGGGAGCTGAATCAGAAGTGGAGCAGCCAGGACTCCAACCCATATGGGATGCCGGCACTGCAGGTGGCCCACTATGCCACAGCGCCGGCCCCTCTTCTTGTTTTATCATGAGCAAGCCAGATAAGGTCAAAGACTGCAAATCAGGTCTTCTGATGGGTTTCATCCCCATCTGGTAACTGAATGTCAAGCTGTTAAGTTTGTTTTCTTCTCCCAACTTGTGCTTAAAAACCCCACTACCACAAGGCCCCTTTGGGTTTTGCCTCTCTTGGAGCCCCCCAGCCCCATGCCACTCTGGCTGGAGGTCACTGACTCTAATAAATCTTGCTTTTAAATCTCAAAAAAAAAAAAAAAAAAAAAACTACACATGAATTTCAAAAAAATATTTGCACTTAAACAAACTTAATTTCAATTCTATTTTCCACAAATGTTTGAAGTACCCTCCAGATGATACTGCATCTACAAGACAAGAAAAACAATAAAGTGGGGCAGGCGTTTGGTCTAGCAGTTAAGATGTCCACGTCCGACATTAGAGGACCTGGGTCTGATGCCTGGCTCCAGCTCCTGACTCCAGCGTCCTGCTAATGCAGACCCTGGGAGGCAGCGGTGATGGCTCAAGTAATGGGCTCCCTGCCACCCACATGGGAGACCTGGATCAGGTTCCCAGCTCCCAGTTTCAGCCTCAGCTCAATTCTGGCCGTTGTGGGCACCTGAGGAATGAACCAGTAGATGGGAGCTTCTTCACTGTGTCTGTCTGTCTCTCCTCCCTGTTTGTCTCTCTGCCTCCCAAACAGGTAAAAATTAAATAAATAACTAATTAAATGCTGGGTTTTTTGTTTGTTTAAAAAGGGTAATGGTGAGAGAAGCAGCAGCAACTGGCAACCATTGATAGAATTAAAAATAAACCCAAAACAAAAGCTTGGGCAAAAAGGCTGGAATTTAAATCAGGGAGACCTCCCAGAATCACCAGGAGGTCGGCCCTGCGGCTGCTGCCATGGCTGAAATAATGCCAGTAATGCCTTAGCACCTGATGTCTTGTTACAGAAAAGCCAAACAAACAAAAATTCTATTTATTTAAACCACACTGTTCTATTATTATAGATATAAATAGTTTAAATATTCCTAGCTGCTCTCAGAATCAAAAACAAAGACTTCAGGGTGGGCCACTGGCACAGAGGCTAGGCCATTGCTCTGGACCTGTGCATCCCATATCAGAGCGCCTGGGTTCCAGTCCCAGCCCCACTTCCAATTCCAGCTTCCTGCTAATGCACACCTGGTGTGCAGCAGGTAATGGCTCAAGTAGTTGGGTTCCTGCTACCATGTGGGAAATTTGGATTGAGTTCCAGAATCCTGGCTTAAGCCTGGTGCTTCTCCAGCTGTTGAGGAGTTGGGGAGTGAACCAGTAGAAGGAACATATATTCTCTCTCTCTCTCTCTCTCTCTCTCTCTCTCTCTGCCTTTTAAATAAACAAATAAGTAATTTTTAAAAAAAATAAAGAATTCCCTAGTCCTCGATTTCCCTCTGCTGGTTCTTTTTTTGTTTTGTTTTGTTTTGTTTTTGTTTTTATTTTTAATGAAGAGACTAGACCAGGCATTCAGTAAATAACTGGAAGTCTTTTTCAGGTCCTTTGTACTATTAGGAGTGAATGCAGATCCAGCCTTCCTTCAGAGTGTTAAAATTCGTAAGGTACAGTTACTTCTGGAACTTACTCACTCACACTAAAAGACAGTGATTCGGTCATTCACCTAGTCAGCCAGGATGTATTGAGCACCCACTGCCTGCTGAGTGCTATGCTAGGTGCTGGGTGGTAGGCTAGAGCAGCGCACATTCACAAGCAGTGCCTTCATGGGGCTTACCGTGCAGTGAAGCGGATATGCTTAACCAAGTAACAGACGACCCACCATTATTGGGAGAACTACCATGGAAAAGTGCACACAGGGCCCTTAAGCAAGCATCTGCGCAGCATACCTCTGATGGGGGTATCTGATCTTGATGGCTCTTTCCTCCAGGAGGGGACAAAAACCTTGATGAAGGTGTGTCCTCTGTCCCTGAACCAGTCCACAGCCAGCTGGATTCCCCGGCAAGAGAAGGCTTCTTTATTTCCATGGCTACAACGGGAAAACAAAGAAATCTGTAGAGACACAGAGAGGCTTCCGAAGAGCGACATCCTCTAAGAATGCTTGGATGAATGTCGCACAAGCAAGAGGAGACCAGGAAACCTACACTTGAAGGATACTTTGAACTAGGAGAATATCCCTTAATAAGACACACAGCTTGTGGAAGAAATATAGAGGCTCTTGATCTCTAATGGGGAAACATTCCAAGGATTTGTAGCCAAGATCGTCTCCTTAGCTGAAGCTAATGAGGCTGACATAAAGTGGACGAGACAAGGAACGGGTCTGGCTCAGCAGTTAAGACGCTGCTTGGGATGCCTGCGTCTCGTATCAGAGTGCCTGGTTTCCAGTCCTGGCTCCGCTCGTGATTCCAGCTTCCTGCCAGAGTCCAAGCTGGGAGGCAGCAGGTAATGGCCCAAGCAGTTGGATTCCTGCCACCCACCTGGGAGATCCAGATTCGGTTCCTAGCTCTTGGCTTCAGCCTGGCCCAGTTGTGGCTATCGCAGGCATTTGTGGAGCAGACCAACAGGAGAGTTTGTTCTGTGTGTATGTGTGTGTGTGTGTGTGCCTGTGTGTGTGTCTATTTCTCCGCCTCTCAAATCAATAAAAAATAAATTTTAAAACATTGATGAGATTGGCCATCTATAGAATTACTGGCACCCTGAGAGAAGGCTGTAAGTACATTACTGGGTTTCCTAAGACCAAGCAAGGAAGCCAGAAGACTTGGCTCAGACTTAGTAAGTGGGGGGTCAGTGGTATTTGGCTAGCGAGGTACACAAGCAGACATATTTGAGATACCGAGAAGGCAAAACCAACTGGATTTCACCATGGATGAGAACAAGGCTGGTCTCAATGTTAGATCACCCTTCCCTCTCTCCTCTTTCAGTCCTTTGTCTTGGCCATGCTCCTTCCTCCACTCCCACCCTAGGGCCTTTGCACCAGCTGTTTCCTTCCCTCTAGGCCCAGTTCCCTCCCCTCCTCCCTCAGCCACAGTATGAAGAAGCCAGGCTTCGTGGGGATGCAGGAGACCGTTCTCGTATTCCTTTAGATCAGTAGCCAGGGGGGAGCCAGGCCTGGCTGCCTGGATCTGGGTTTCTTCCAGGATAAAGGAAATAGGTCCTTGGCACGAGGCTATGCGAGCGGAGTATCAGTGAGGGGGAGTATCCGTGGAGATGTCTGCTGTCAAAGGGAAGAGGAGGCAGACGCCTATCTCTTTCACCCCAGTGGAAGGAAAGAAAGGAGAGGAGAGGAGAGGCAGAATGAGGCGGTCCCTCACCAGGGCCTCCCCCGATGCCCCACACCAGCTGTTCCCAGCTGAGCTCCCCCGACAGAGCCCTGAGGAGGGGAGATGTAGGAACCCCCAGCCTTGTACAGACAGGCTGCCAGCCCCCTGGGAAAGCCTGGCTTCTGCCAGAACTGAGGAGGGATCTGGGGCAACACAAGGATCTCTTGGGTACGTCAGGCCTGGGAGACCATCCGAGACCCCTGGGGTGGACAAAGGGGGGGGCACGGCTCTCAGGGGGAGGGGAAGGAAACATGCCACCAGGGTCATCCAGAGGACAAGATGCAGAGGTGCCACTGTGGGGACACTGGTGACTGTAGGGCTTGCCACCACCCACTGCCTGTGAGGGTGGGGGAGAGGCAACATCTGGCACAGCTTATGCACTGTGCTTTCTCTGCATCTCGAAGCAGGAAAGCGAACCACAGAGACCCCTTGCCCACACCACACACGGTCACTCCACGCTGCAGCGAAGTCGCCTCACGATCCTTTCAAAAAGTGCTTCTTGGGGCTCACTTGGTTAATCCTCCGCCTGCGGCGCCGGCATCCCATATGGGCGCCGGTTCTAGTCCCAGTTGCTCCTCTTCCAGTCCGGCTCTCTGCTGTGGCCCGGAGGGCAGTGGAGGATGGCCCAAGTGCTTGGGCCCTGAACCCGCATGGGAGACCAGGAGGAAGCACCTGGCTCCTGGCTTCGGATGGGTGCAGCGCTGGTCGCAGCGGCCATTTGGGGAGTGAACCAATGGAAGGAAGACCTTTCTCTCTGAGTCTCTCACTGTCTATAACTCTGTCAAATAAATTTAAAAAAATTGTTTTAAAAGTGCTTCTTAACTGTCCTTTTCTAGGACTTGCCCTGTATGTCTTCAATCATGCAAAAGCCAACTTTTCCATCCCAACACCTTGGACAGGTGCACAGTTGAGGGCGGGGAGCAGTGAGTGGTAAGGGACAGTGAGGGAAGCTGATCCCTGACATGCACAGTCACCCTGCAGTCCACTGCCCGGCACACAGAGGGACACACACGCTTGTGCTTCCCTTCCTGGACTCACAGCCATGTATGGACATCTGTCGGGCTGCAGACTCATACTCTCCCCCGTCCCTGTGGGTCCCTGCGATGATTGGGATGGCAGCTCCTTTGGAGCAATGAGTCACCTGTGGTTAAAATATCCCTGCTTGGGGAAAAACCCTCATGTGGTCATGCAGGGGCCCTAGGAACCAGAGAGCAGGGCCTAGGCCCTGGGAAAGGAAGCAAGAGCCAGAACTGTGAAGGGCTGGAGGCTGGAAAGAGATGGATTGGTGCCTGGGGCAAAGTCTGCCTACCTGCCGATTGCGCCTGAGGCGGCTGCAACTGGCAGACCAATTAGTCAGCAAACAGCCCAGGCCACACCGCTGTGACCTGACTACTGCCAGGAAGTCCCTGCAGGAGTTAGAGGCCCACAAAACAGCCCTGTGTGGGACAACGCGGTGGCTGTGGGCTGGGAGGAAAGGCAGAGCCGATTCCTCAGGGCCTGAGACACCAGAGTCCCAGTGCAGGTTCACGTCTGTGTCTTACTTGGGGCTGAACTGAGAACACCAAACCTACTCCCCAGGAGCCTCTCCCAGCTCAAGGCCAGGAAGAGAGGGAGTGAGCAGTGGCTCTCAGAGTGCCCTCATCTGTACAGAGACCAATGGGAGCAGACTAGGCAGCCAGGGCAGGCTCAGAACCCCAGGCTGAGGGCCCAGCACTGAGGGGCCCTCCCCCATCTCATACTCACTACCGTAGCCCCGAGAGCGACATGAGGAAAAGGGAGGGGCATGATTTCATGATTTCAAGCCTGACCTCCCTCATTGAATGATACCTTCCTCCAGGGGCAGCCACTTTCCTAAGAGTTTAAAAACTTAAACAACGACCAAAACAAAGAGTCCTCTGCCTCCCCAGATGAGGGCATGTCAAATGCCAGCCCCAGCCTGGCAGCAAGAGGATGTGAAATTGTCAGGTGGTTTCCTCCCACGCTGTGGCTCTCCGCCTCCCTCCCACTTTGCTAGATTTGCCTGCAGACGGTAAAGCCGGCTGGGCCCTGGGGAGGTCACGGGCCCCAGCAAGCAAATGCTGCAACACTTGGCTTGGGAGAATTCAAGCTCTCCAATACCGTGACGCAGCTAATAGCAGGCCTCCAATGCAAGCCACCATCTTCTTAAAAAGTTGAGGGATTTTTCTTCAGGCCAAGGGTCTAAGGACTGCGTATTCAACTGAGAGATCCAAGCTGACATCTCTCCATGCAAACACTCACAGTTACACACACACACACACACACACACACACCCCGTGGAGGCATGAGGATGTACTTGGAAATGGATCTCTATGTTGCTAGTCAATCAGAGCTATCATTCAATGCACATTCAACGCTTGGGGGCCCCAGCCCCCGGCAGGGGGGGGGGGCAGAAGGGCTCCAGCCCTGCAGAGGGGCTATGGCAAGTAGGTCCAGGGCTCACCCTGCCTGGGGAAGACTCCGGTCAGCACAGGTTGGCTCTGACCCCACTGTGCGGCCCTATCCAGGCCAGAGAAGAAGAGCTGCAGGTATGGAAATCAGAAGGCATTAGGAAAAGCCAGAGTGCAGAGCACCACAAACTGCTCTATGACCCCTGGGGAGCTCCTCCTTGCTTCAAACCTCCAAAGAACACGAGAAATCCCTTCATGAGGACAATGCATGTGCTTCTTTTTTTTTTTTTTTAAGATTTATTTATTTATTTGAAAGGCAGAGTTACAGAGAGGTACAGGCAGAGAGAGAGAAAGAGAGAGTATCTAACCGCTGGTTCACGCCCACAAATGGCCACAATGGCTGGAGCTGGGCTGATCCGAAGCCAGGAGCCAGGAGCTTCTTCCGGGTCTCCCACACGGGTGCAGGGGCCCAAGGACTTGAACCATCTTCTGCTGCTTTCCCAGGCCATGGCAGAGAGCTAGAGTGGAAGTGGAGCAGCCAAGACTAGAACCAGAACCCCTATGGGATGCCGGCACTGCAGGTGGCGGCTTTACCAGCTATGTCACAGCGCTCGCCCTGAAAATGCATGTGTTTCTTTCAAGCATTCGTAAAATAATCACCTTGCATCTTAGCATGTCAGAGATGAGAACATCATTTAAAGTTGTTTAATTCAGCTTCTGAATTGCATAAACAAGACTCTAAAGAGGCCACACAGCTGGTGGGCTGAAAAACCCATGTGGTTGCATGTGGCTACTTCAGTTTAAACTCAAACTCATTCAAAGGAAATAAAATTTTAAATTCAGTTCCTCAGTTGCACTAGCCACATTTCAAGTGCTCGACAGTCACACTGGGCAAGTGGTTGCTATAAAAGACAGTGCAGGTCTGGAACTTTCCATCATCTCAGGCAGTTGTCTTGGGAGTTGTCTACCTGGGCTGGTAGACGGAGCTCAGATGTACAGGCACCAACCCATGTCCATCCTCTGCCTCTGACCTCCCTGGTTTCCCGTATGGGACACAGAGATTCTGCAAGACTGTGTGGCAAGTGCAAGGCCCGGCTTCCCAGGCCCTGGTTTGATGCTCCTTCCACATTGCCCTTAGAATTCTCATGAAAGTTGACCCACTACTTCTGAAATGATTAATGAAGCCAGCACTTCTGCTAAGACGAGCCCAGTGGACTCTTTCTGTTTTGCAGTGAGGAAATAGAGGGGTTTTTTTAGGTCATTTGGGTGTTAGCTCTATATACACAGTTCTCTTTTATTTAAATGATTCAAGGACAGGATGTGTTTCATGAAGCAGACAACTCGCGTGTGCTCTGAGCAAGTACTCTCCCATTTCTTGTACAATGTATTTGACCTGTGCAATAGCTTGGATATTAGACTGACTGCCCAGTGTCCCCCAGAGGCCCAGCTCTTAAAGGTTTGGTCCCCAAAGTCTTACATGAATGGTGTCTGAAGCCGGGACCTTTGAGAAGGGATGGGGTTGAATTGCATTGTTAGCGTGGAGCCCCCAATTAAATCCTCGTGGCTTCATAAGAGAACACACAGATAAGGACAGACGTGCTCAGCGCCACCTCGGGACTCTGCCAGCAGGAAGGCCTTAGGCGCCACCTGATCGCCCCACCAGCCCTTTCCTTCCTAGGTAGCCTGTCGGGTATTTCATTGTGTTGACAAACAGTTAACTGATACAGCATGACTCATCCTGTCAACCTCCAGGAAAGTCAGCCTAGGCCTTCTTGGTTCTGCCAGGATGAACAGCCTTAGGCTAAACATTGTGCACACCATGGCATAGTGGGTAAAGCTGCCGCCTACAGTGCCAGCATCCGATATGGGCGCCGGTTCATGTCCTGGCTGCTCCACTTCCTATCCAGCTCTCTGCTATGGCCTGGGAAAGCAGTGGAAGATGGCCCAAGTCCTTGGGCCCCTGCACTCATGTGGGAGACCCAGAGAAGCTCCTGGCTCCTGGCTTCAGATCGGCACAGCTCCGGCCATTGCAGCCAACTGGGGAGTGAACCAGCGGATGGAAGACCTCTCTCTCTGCCTCTGCCTCTGCCTCTGCCTCTCCTCTCTCTGTGCATCTCTGACTTTCAAACAAATAAATCTTAAAAAAAAAAAAAAAAAAAAAAAAAAAAAAAAACATTGTGCAGCACAGGGGAAAGAAGGCCACAGAAACATCTATAGGTGGTGGCATGATCAGGAAATACACCAACAGAGGTCAAGGTCTGGCTCCAGGCAGTATGAACTTTGGCCAAGTCCATCATGGCCCTTATTGTGCAACTGAGAGGGTCAGATATAAGACTTGATAGGCCACTCTAACGTTCCCTGTGCTAACCGGACAGTGGCTAGCTGCCTCCCAAGAGGGAGAGGAAAAAGAAATTCCTGGCTGCGAAGATGACATTATCTATAATTTCTCATTCTACAACAGTGGTTCCTAACAATTTAGGGATCATAGACCCCTTAAGTGTCTGTTGAAAGTTACAGCTCCCCCCCCCCCCCAGAAAACACACACATCACACACATGGATGCACACAGGCCATACTGTGTCTGTCATTTTGGGCCATTACTGGCTTGGCAGATGGGCGGAGCTATGAGAGAAAGAAAGAGGAAGGCTTCTAGAATCTGAAGATGAGAAAACAGATCTCCCCTCCAGATTCCAGAAATGAGTGAGTTCTGCTGACGCCCTGATTTGAGCCCAGGAGACCTGGGTCAGACTGCTGGCTGCCAGACCTAGAAGAGAATACACCTGTGTTTTAAGTCCTGAGCGGCAATTGGCCTTGCTGGTCTGCAAGGGTTCACTAAAACAGGACTTCCCAAAGACAAAGGCACAGGCTACCACGGGGCCCCAAGGAACAGAGGCACAGGGCACCGCACTCCCTGGAGGATACGGCTGCCAACAACAGGAGACGCCCATCTCATCCAATGAGGCTAGGAAGGAGGCGTGTCCCAACCACTCTTCAAGCTCCTCCCCAGCCCTCCAGGGCCCGGCAGTTATCCCCTTCAAAACCAAGAACAGCGCCTGCAAACTGCAAACCCTCGGTGAGGAGAGCGTCCAGGAACCATGTTTCTGAGGTTAATGGATGTTGAGGTTATGGGTAGTAATTCTGAGTTTAGACCACACATTCCCTGTAAAGGGTGAGCGCCACTTGGGTCTCTCTTCCTCACTGAGGATCACACAAACCTGGAGGGACCAGGGGCTGTTCAAGCACCCATGGGAGGACACAGCAGAGGGCACTGTAGGAGAAGGGGCAGGGGATGGAGCCCAACCTTGAATCCTACTCTCTCCCAGAACCTGTCTTGGAAAGGAACAAACTGTGCAATCTGTCCATTTTTCCTACTGGGACACGAAGAGCAGGGGGAAAGTGTGTGTGTCCAGACATATGTACATTTGTGTATGTCAGTGCATGCAAATATCGACACACAGATAGATGTGTTCTGGAGAGTTGTGTTATGTTGGTACAAGTGGATGAAAGTGTTTATGCACTGACACATTCCTTCTTCATAGTAAGTCTCAGTGGTGACTTCCACTTGGAACCCCCCAGATTGAGCATGAATGGATTAAAATGATTACAATGGGGGGGAGGTAAGGGTGTAGGAGGTGAGGCTAAATGGGCTTACTCAGAACATATGACAGTCATGTGAAAACAGAGGATGTGGTTTATGTTTGAATTCCAACCAGTAACAGAGGCTGTCATCAAAAGAAAACTTCTGCAGGCCACTCTGTCCTAATAATTCCTAAACTCTCTGGACCCCAAAGAGAGCCCTGACACTTTCCTGGAGGCCCTAAAGAAGGCTTTTTACCCCGCACCCATTCTTCTGTTTCGATTTCTAACCTCAGACTCATGTAATGTCGGGGCTGGGGAGTTGTTTTAGGTGATAATCGTCTCACACTCAAAGCCCACTTTCTATTGAAGCCTGGAGAGGTGCTTTATCCAGAGCACAGCAAAGCTAGGTTCCCTTCCACACCTCTGTCAGACTTTCCAGGACTCTGAGAACCTTATAGCTTCTTGAAAGTCCCTTGAAGTTTCCAAAGCTCTTAACTCGAGCAAGAGATTATGAACTCACCCATCTAGTGCCTCCAGGGAACACGGGCGAGGCTGTAATGATGATCCTGTGAACCAAGCTCCTAAGTCCCAAGGGAAGAGGAGGATCCATTGATGGTTAAAAATTGAGCAAGCAGGGCCAGGCATTTGGCGCAGTGGTTAAGACACCATTCTCAGACTGCCCGATTCTACTGCAGTGCCTCCATTCAAGTCCCTGCTCTGCTCCCAACTCCAGCTTCTTGCTAATATACATAGTGGGAGGCAGCAGGTGTTGGCTCAAGTAATTGGATACTTCCTGCCCATGTGGGACACCTGGACTGAGTTTCAGGCCCCCAGCTTCAGCCTGGCCCAGCCCTTTCATTGTGGGCATTTAGGGAGTGAACCGGTAGATGGAAGATTTCTATCATCTCTGTAACCTCTCTGTGCCTCTCCCTGTCTCTTTCTGCCTCTCTCTGCCTTTCAAATTAAATTGAGTGTGCTGGTGTTGTGGCAAAGCATATCATATCCTAGTGCCTGAGTTGGGGTCCCAGCTGCACTTCCAATCCAGCTCCCTGCTATTGTACACCTTGGGAGGCAGCAGATGATGGCTCAAGTACTTGGGCCCTTGCCACCCATGTTGGAGATCCAGGTAGAGTTCCTGGTTCCTATTTTTGTCCTGGCCCAACTCTAGCTCTTGTAGGCATTTGAGGAGTGAACCCACCCGTGGCAGATCTGTGTGTATGTGTGTGTGTGTGTGTGTGTGAATCTGCCTTGCAAATAAATGATAAACTAAAAATTGAACAAACACTCTGAGTACACAGCACACAGAGCATGTAGGGACAGCCCCCAAGGTTGGGTCATCTTGGGTGAACCACTTCAAACTTGTGCCTACACAATGCCAAATTCAGAGTGAGCCCAAACCCCAGGGAAAACTCCCGGATGCACTGTTGACACCTTCAACGCTGCCAAGAACTGCTTGACTGGATTCCCAATTCAGCTTTAGAAAAAGGAAGCACATACAGTTAAAGCTGTGAGTGAACAATTTCCTATGGCTCTGCCCTTTGCCCAGCGGTAACTAAGCCAAGTGGGAGAACGATGCACTTGTCCGAGCCACACCCCTCCTGACCCAGCAGGGAGTGTGGGGCAGCTGCAGAGGCTGGCACAGCAGAGCTTAGCCAAGCCAGGAAGGATAACCATGCAGGCACGGTGCTCACAGTCCCAGGACACATGAAGATCCCAAGACACGAGTATTCACACAGTTGTATCGGCAGCTTAGGAGACCACAAACACATCTCAAACTGAGCAAGAAAACCGCAACCCCACCTCCTCGGCAACCAATGCAACCAAGTACATCTTCCCATCGGATTCTCATGACCCAGAGGGGAGTAGAAGAGACTCTGTTGGCCTCAAGAAACAAGTATTACACGGCTTTGGCAGTCACGCAGCTGGTAGGGCCACGCTCCAGACAAGCAGCCACATCTGCCAAGCCCTGCTCTCCCAGAAGAAGACTGGATTAATGTAAGAACAGCACCCACGCGCTGGACACCTACTCTGTGGCAGGTCCCATGCTGCTCCAAACATCCACCCTCTAGGGAAGTTCTAGCCCAACATCACCCACGGAGAAAATGAGGCTCAAAGAGGTTAAGGGGCTGGCTTATGACCATTCAGCTACGAAGAGCCAGAACAGAGACTCCAAACCCCATCCACCGGTCCCAAAGCTCTTTGGACCAAACACAGAGAAGAGGGACAGTTCTCTGGCTTCCTGAGAACACACACTCCCTCCCCGCCACTCCCAACCACGGGTTGAAGGAAAGCTACCTCATCGCCACGTTGCTGCCATCAATCACGATGGGACGCAGGGAACTGGCGGGGTCTCCACAGTTCTCTTCTGGAGCTGGCCCCGGGCCCCACTGAGCAGAGTCTGGGGCCCCACAGGAGCCCCGGGGGACAAGCAGGGGCGCGGACTGGCTCTCCTGGGCCCCAGGGCGGCTGCCCGTCCGGATCAGCTCCTGCAGCACGTCGTTGACCAGAGCGCCATCACCCAGCTTGCTCAGCACCCTGGCCACGTCCTCCTGGCTGTAGCCCAGCTTCTGGAAGAACTCCATCTTGCTTGGGCGCTCCATGCTAAGCCAGCCGGCACCTGGAGGGGGTCCTGCCCCCAGCTTCTTCCTCGTGGGGCCCCGCAGGCATGCACTAAAGAGAAAAAGCATCCATCAGGTATCTTCTGGGCACGGGTTCCTGAGGGCGGTGCCATGTGTCCTCCCACCCTCCCAGTCGTATCTATCAGGAAATCATGTCAGTCTGGGCCCCTTGGGGATTTTCAGTCTCGGTGTGGGTGGGGAGCTGCAGGTGCAATCACACTACTTTTGCACTCACTGGGGCTTTCGCCCCACACCACATCCCCACAGGGAACACCCGCCAGATACCAGGGTGGCAAGGGCTGAGCAGGGCACCCAGCAACCCGGACAGGCCCCAGAAATGCTTCCGAGGCTCTGTAACGGGCTGAATGGTGTTTACCTGATGCCCTAAGCCCCAGTACCTAACAGTGTGACTAATTTGGAGAGGAGGCCTTTCAAATGAGGTCAGTAGAGTGGTCCCAATCCGATAGGACCAGTGTCCTTGGAGGAGGAGGAAATTTGGACACAGACACACAGAGGATGATAACATCAATAAGCAGAGATGGGCAGCCAGCGACGAGCCCAGGAGAGAGGCCTCAGAAGTAATCAACCATGCCAACACCTTGACCTCCAGCCTCCAGAAGTGTGCAACCATCCATGTACTTCCTTATGGCAGCCCAGGCATACTAACACAGGCCCCTTGAGTCATACGGGGGAATGCCCCCTGGCCAATTCTACTCCCAGGAAGGCAGGGTTTCCAAATTCAGCTCTGTGCGCTGGCACAGATTGCCCTGCCAGTTAATTCAAACCACACTGACCCTGGAAAATAGAAGGTCCTAATGCAAATCTGACCCTTCCCATCCTGGCATCATTGCTTGGCTTACAACTGTGGATGGCAGGGAAAGAAGGGGGCTGTAGCCTACCACACAGTCCCAAAAGAAAGGCGATGACCAAGCCAACAAGAAATCTCAGGAAAGACCAGACCTCTTTAAAAAAATTATTTATTTATTTATTTGAAAGGAAGGTTACAGAGAAGCAGAGGGAGAGAGAGAGAGAGAGAGAAAGAGAGAAAGTCTTCCATGTGCTGGTTCACTCCCCAAATGGCCACAATGGCTGGAGCTGGGTCAATCCAAAGCCAGGAGTCAGGAGCTTCTTCTGGGTCTCCCACATGGGTGCAGGGGCCCAAGGACTTGGGCCATCTTCTACTGCTTTCCCAGGCAATAAACAGAGAGCTGGATTGGAAGTGGAGCAGACAGGACTCAAACTGGAGCCCATACGGGACAACAGCACTGCAGGAGGCGGCTTTCCCAGCTACTCTACAGCACAGGCCCCGCCTCCCTCTTTTCTACCCTCAAAGATCTACATCTTTCAAAATCATTTTAAAATATAGACATAATCGTGAACAATTCGAACAAGGCAGAAGTATAAAAAGAAATCTTGCATGGATCCCCAGCTCCACTTGCCTCCCCTGCTGTTCGCAGCCTCTTAGCACTTCCCTATGACTTACTTGCATATCTCATAGATACACACAAATATTGTTTCAGGGTTGTTTTGCTTTACATCAGTAGTGTCATACTACACATATTACCCAGCAACTTGATTTTCTTACTCAGAAAATGCATTTGGCGGGGGGGGGGGAGGGAGGTACCTGGCCGGATGGTTGAAGCACTGTTTGGGAGGGCTGCATCCCATATCAGAGTACCTGGGTTGGAGTCGCAGCTCCAGTCTCAGTTCCAGCTTTCTACCAGTGTGCACCCTGGGAGACACCAGATGCAGGTGGGTTTCTGCCAGGCATGTGGGAGACTTTGGCTGAGTTCCAGTTCCTGACTTCAGCCTGGCCAGCCCTAGACATTGTGGGCATTCGGGGAGTGAAACATAGGAGAGACAACTCTCTCACTCAAATAAATAAATAAAAAGTGCATCTGGGGAATTTTACATATCAATTTACCCTCTATATCCTCAGAATTTAGTACGGAGCCTGGCACAGTTGAATCTCAATCCTATTTGTGGATGGACGGATGGAGCTCTCTGGTGTTAAACCACGTGCCAAACAGTGGACTGTAGGTAGTGTTCCACTTTCTGCTGTTACAAATCCTGCCCTGTGGACATTCTCGCACATCTGTCCCCCCCCCCTTTTCTCAGGGTCACAGGTTCATCACCTTCCACTCCATCCCTATCTGACCATTCGCTGCACTCACACCTCTCTACCAGGTTCCTTCTCTGGCTTTCTCTTACAGTGTCCCCCAAGAGTGCAGGAGCTGACCAGCATGCCACACAGAGAGAGGCATATGCTGCAGCCCCTCTGGCTCACCTCCCACTCCACCTTGGCCTGCTGACAGCAGGAACCACCGCTGACCACTGACACTGCCCACTGCCCCCAAGTCACCCGCACCTTCCACGTTCCACGTCCGACAGCGTCTGCACTTCTTTGCCTTATACAACTTCCCGACCACTTTTTCTTTCCTTTGTTTTTTTATGAGAATGAAACATTTCCTTTAATACTGGATTCTTTTTTAAAATTCATTTGAGAGAGAGAGAGAGAGAGAGAGAGCACAGAGAGAACTTCCATCCTCTGGTTCACTCCGCAAACGCCCAAATAACAAAGGTTGGGCCAGAATTAAACCAGAAGCTGGGAACTCCATGCAGGTCTCCCATATTGGTGGCAAGGACCTAATTGCTTTGCCTTCTGCCTCCCAAGGTCGAGGGCCAGCACCGGGAATAGAACCAAAGTACTCCAAGGCTAAACACCTGCTCTAAGGATAACCCTTTATGGGACTCTCTCAGGTTACGTCACTTGGCCTGATTCTCTTGCTACATCTTTACAGCTCTCTCCTCTCTGCTCACTTCTTCAATGTTAGGATCAGCCACTATATTCCAAGGGGCCCAAGCTGCATGTCTGCAGTACTAGGCACACAAGTTACAAATCCATGAGATAAATACCAGGCAAGCCACTTAAATAAAGTGCTACAAGGACTCAGAACATTGTCACTCAACATTTTCTAAATCTCTATTTCCAATGGTTCTTAATAATACTAAGATTTGGGCCAGCACCGCAGCTCACTTGGCTAATCCTCCACCTGTTGCGCCAGCACCCCGGGTTCTAGTCCCGGTCGGGGCGCCGGATTCTGTCCCGGTTGCTCCTCTTCCAGTCCAGCTCTCTGCTGTGGCCCAGGAAGGCAGTGGAGGATGGCCCAAGTGCTTGGGTCCTGTACCTGCATGGGAGACCAGGAGGAAGTGCCTGGCTCCTGGCTTCGGATCGGCACAGCGCACTGGCCGTGGCGGCCATTTGGGGGGTGAACCAACGGAAGGAAGGCCTTTCTCTCTCTCTCTCTCTCTCAGTCTAACTCTGCCTGTCAAAAATAAAATAAAATAATAACAATAGTAAGATTTAATTTGCTTATGCCACTTCTCATCCTCTCACAAGTACATAAGAGAATTATTCTAGAAACTTCATGTCATGGCATTTCAATAATTTGAATGCAGAAACAGATGTAAGAATCCAGCTATCAGGGGCCGGCGCTGTGGCATAGCAGGTAAAGCCGCCGCCTGTAGTTCCGGCATCCCATACGGGCACTGGTTCAAGTCCTGGCTGTTCCACTTCTGATCCAGCTCTCTGCTATGTCCTGGGAAAACAGAAGACGGTCCAAGTCCTTGGACTCCTGCACCTGCGTAGGAGACCCGGAAGAAGCTCTTGGCTCCTGGCTTCAGAACAGCACAACTACAGCTGTTGTGGCCATGAGGGGAGTGAACCAGCAGCTGGAAGACCTCTTTCTCTCTCTCTCTCTACCTCTGCCTCTCTGTAACTCTGCCTTTCAAATAAATAAATAAATAAATATTTTAAAGAAAAATCCAGCTATCCTCTATTAACATTAATTTGCAAAACTCTAATTCAGTGCTAGTCTTCTTAGTAAATTGTTTTGTTTTGGAAAGTAAAGTTGATTTTTATAAAGATGTCATTTATATTCATGTAATTGGTTTATTATTTAAAAATAAATGTATTTTTAGTTTATAACAAAGCACATATCAGTAGATATAAGCTATATAAATAAAATCTCTGAGGTTCTTAATAATTTTTAAGAGTATAAGGTTCTAAAACCAAAAAAAGGTTCTCCTTGAATCACAACTGTCCCAACAGTTATTTTTATGTACCTGGTCCTATAGACACATCACCATTCCCTCTGTCTTTCTCAGTGCCTTTTTTTTCCCCCCAGTGTCTTTCCCCCACTCAGCCTGTCCCCCTCAGACCCACACCCTACTGCTCAGCTGCCCACAGAGCCACAGTCCTGCCTCTTCACCCCACAGCGGCAGAGTGGCCTCTCTCACCTCAGGCCCCTGTGGCTTGCAGCCAGCATCCTATTTCAAGTCGGTCCGCATCACCCCCTGCTCAGAAATACCCTCTGCTCCCTGGTGGACTACAAGAAGGACAGCAAGGTCCTGAACAGGCTGAGAGCTGCCTGACGATGCAGCTCTGACCGCACCCAGCCACCTCACCACCCACCACTGGCCCACTGACCCCTTCTCTGGACCCATCCTCTCCCTGCTCCCTAAGCATTCCAGCACCTTCTCACTGCTGTGCTGCTGCCCCTGTGGGAAGGCTCTTTTTGGCTTAGTCAACTTGAAGATTCAGCTCACACGTCACTCAGCGGAATGCACAGGTTAGGCACATACACACCCTCTGTTAGAACATGCTGGATTGTCATCTGTCGATTCCTCCAGAAACGCTGTGAATCGCTCAGCCATTCCAATCCACCTCAGAATCAATGTATCTCAGGAGTTTGGACACACTCCTGTTGAATAAATGTCCAAAGACAGGGTTAACTTCTTGCCTTGCATATTTTTTCCTTGTGCTTCCAATCACATTGAATGGCAGCCCCCTGAGGTCCAAGGAAGAAATCTCAAAGTCACCTTCACTCCTCTCTTCCCCTCACTTCTACATACACTGATCACAAGTCCTGTTTCCTGGGCCATTTTCCATAGGCACGGTCCACAGGGCACTCGCACCCCACTGCCCTGGTCCATCTGATCCTTCACGGAACAAACCCTTGAGAATCACCTACGAGGTATCAGCACTGGTCTGGGTCCCAGCTCTGTAAAAACAAAATGATACTCAATCCAGTTTCAACTCATGCACCATCTGTTCAGGAAAACAGATGGAAAATGGAAGCAACAAGCTCTGAACCATAAACAAAAGTACAAAACATTCCATTAGAAAACTGCACTTTCAAAATACAGGAGAGGAATGACTTCTCTTCCTCTGAGGGCGAGGGAAGGCCAGAAAGACCCTCACAGAACTGGACAATGAAGGAAGAGCACAGACTTCCGCAGGCCAGAAAAGGGTGGCCTCACCACCCATGGACTCCTTTCGGCGCCATGATGTCCCACCTCCAATGCACTTGCCACACACACCCCCACAGCTCTAATCAGGTCAGTCCACTGGCTGAAGACTCCCACATCTCCCCCAAAGCGCCCATGTGCCTCTGTCCTACACGGGGGAAATGGCAAAGCTCCCCAGCAGGAGCGGGAAGGCCCCCACCCTTGGGCCAAGCTGCCCTCTAGCCTCTTGGCCACATAACCTTGGTCCAGCTTCCCCTCTCTGTGATCAGTGAGCAGTCCTCTCTCAGGGTCGCTGTCCCTGGGGCCTAGGGTCCAGCTGTGGTCCGAAATCCATGGAGGAAGAGGACACTCACCCTGCCTGGCAGACGGCCTCACACCATTCAGGCTCTTTCCTCTGCCCTAGAACACCTGCTCCCTCCAACAGGCTAGCCCCATCGCACACTCAGGCTAGCCCCTGGCACACCCTCCATGAAGCCTTCCCAGTCCTAATGGCCTCCTCCTCACTCCTACTCCATCCTTCCTCTTTATGTGTGTGCCGTGTTGATTTTAATTGGGCAGGGGGGTGGGTGAGAGAAAAGACGGGAATACCAAAGCGGGCGGTTGCGTGGGCCTTCATGCTCTGCACACTGCCTTCACCTTGGATCCCTATTTGAACTTCCCACTGTCCCTGGAGGGGAGACAGGGCAGATACACCTCCTCACAGGGGAGGACACGAAGGCGCAGGGAGGCACCCAGTACCCGCCCTTTTAAGTAGTTGTGTTCAGGAAGGCGCCTTGCTCTTGCGGAAGTGGAAAAATGGGTCAGGTGCCTTCTCTTTGGTCACAAAGCAGCAGCTGGGAGGAGAGTCCGGGTTCCTTTTGTCACCTGGCACTGTGGTGTGACAGAAAGATTTATTTATTTATTTGAAAGTCAGGCCTACAGAGTGATAGAGACAGATTTTCCATCCACTGGTTCATGGACAGGGCTGTGCCAGGCTCCAGAATGAAAAGACTTGGGGCTCCCACCTGCGTGGGGGCAGGGCACGTGGCCCCCAGGGGCCCCCCGGCCACGCTGTGGCTTTCCGCAGAGCCCACCCAGCACGTCGCACGCCAGGAAAGCTCCACCGTGTGAGGCGGGGGCGCCGTTTCAGACATCATGAACACGGAAAGAATCCGCCTTCTGCACGGGCATCTCTACCCCCTTGAGACTTCAAAATTAACTTCGTTTCCTTTAAACACGTTCTCTAAGGGGCGGGCAAGGCCGGGGGCGGGAATGGGCGCTCAGCCGCCTCCCCAGGGGCCGCGGGGTCACGTCAGATCTCCGCGCTGCCACCCTGCCAGCTGCTGCTTTTTCCTTTCTATTTTTAAGACCTGAAAGTATGAACAACTTCATCTCGGTTTTCCTCCTCAGCCCCTGACTGGAAGTCACCAACAGCCCATCCCGTTCGTAATCGGTGAAAACCTTCACACCGTCCAGTGAGCTCTTGCGGCGTCCGCGGTCACGTGGCCGGAGCTTGTTCCGCACTGGCCTTTCCCACCAACGTTTTGATGACCTGTCGGTTGCAAAGATGTTGGCTCCCAAACCAAAGGCGAACTCTGCGACGGCCCCTCGGCATCAAGGCCACCAGGGTGGGGTCCAAGGCCAGGGAGGGGCGATCAGACCAGCGCCCCTTTCCGCTAGAATTAGACCATCCCGACGGAGGGCCCCCCCCGGCCAAAGGCCTGTGACCTCTGACAGGAGAAGCCCGAGGAGGAGAAGAAAGGAGAAACGGGAAAGGAAAAGCTGCAGCTGAGGAAACTGACGGAAAGAGGGGCTCCGAGGATCCCACAGCTCCTACCTGGGGAGACGAGGCGCCCACGGCGGCCACTCCCGGTGCCCGGGCCTGAGGGCGCCCCCTAGCGGCCGCCCGCTGCTCCCGCCCCCACCCACACACTTAACCCTGACCCCTGCTCCCAAGTCCCTTCCCACGTGACATTCCCGGCTCCACAGGGCACCCTGAGGAGGACAAGGCTGGCCTGCCCCGGCTTCCCGATGGAGCCCACGCAGAAGTCTCTGGTGCGGCTGGGAGCTTGAGGCGCTCAGTGGAGTTGTCAGTTCCGCTTTGAGGAAGTCACAGACAGACTTCAGCCCACAGGAATCGCATTTGTTTGTTTGGTCTGGCGTCTTTTTTTTTTTTTTAAGGGACTTTGTAATTTTTAAAAAATGTTTGTGGAAAAATAGACGTCACATAGAAGTTACAATTTTAGCCCCTTTACGTGTTCAATTTAGTAGCATGAAGTATAGTCACATGGCTGCACAACCCTCATCACCATCCACCTCCGGATCTCTCTTCACTCTGCAAGACTGAAACTCGGTGCCCATTCAACAGTAACTGCCCTTCCCGTCTATCCCCAGGCCCCTGGCAAGCACCATTGTACTTTCCAAAGTCTCATTCCTGTGCGGTGGCTCTAGGGGCCTCGTGGGAGTGAAATCAGTCACCTTCTTGAGTGACTTGTCTCAGCAGGTTGGCCTTCAGGTTCATGGCTTCCTTGGAGGCTGCATAGCACCCATGCTGTGTGGATCCCACCTTGTGCTGGTCCTTTCCTGCGTGCATGAGCAAACCCCGAGTGGGGGGCGTCCCCCTCGGACTGACAGCAAAGCTGCTCTGGCACACTGGCCGTGCTTCCTCCTCGAACCTGTCTCTGGCTTTTCCTATGGCTGTAGGTTATCCCGGGAGGTTGGCCGGGGGCGGGGGGAGTTAGTGGGCACACATTAGTATTGCAGGCCTGCCCCCTATTCCAGAGCAGTCTACCCTACCTCCCGACCTAGCCATGTGAGGCGTCGGCACTCTGGGCTCAGCTGAAGCTAGCCTGGGTGGGGGCTGGGAGACAGGGCAAAGCTGAAGTTTCTAATGGGTCGGGGAATTCACCAAAATGGGCCATCAGATTAAGATTTAGCCCAGTTTCCTCTTCAGCCTTCTGGATGCCCACAGAGCTCTCCTCTGCAAGAGATAATGCCCAAAGCCCCTGACCCGCATTCAGCCTCCAGCCGGACACGCGCAAACCAACCACATCTGGTCTGGGAGACCAGGAGAGTCAGTTCCACTCCTTCTCATTTCCTAAGAGTAACCATGTGCAGAGACCGCAGCAGGCAGTTTCACTTGCACCAAAGCACTTCCTCTACTTAATCTCACATTAACCGCCCGAAAATTAAATACAGTTTTGCTCAAATAAGCAAGGATTTCACCTAAAGGAAACTGAAGACGCTCACCTGATTAGTATTAATTTTTTTTAAACTTGAGCATTTAAAATAGTTGCAGGTTTGAGCAATCGGATATTTCAGGATGCTGCTCACTCGGTCCTGCTCCCAGGGCTGCTCTCCCTCCCGCACCCCCCCCCCCCCCCCCCCGGCAGTCTCCCGCCTCCTGCCCCTCCCCTCCCACCTCGCAGCCCAGGCAGAAGCCTGCCCGCGACTGGCACTCACCGGCAGGATGTGTCCCGCTGTCTTCACGGTGGACGCTGGCCCCGCTGCCTGCAGCTTTCACTCTGACACTCCCACCAGCAAGAGGCCAAGGCTAGCGTGATGTCCCTGGAATCAGGGACCACGCCACCACTGGGAGCCTCTTCATGCCAGCACGCTACTTCCTGCACGCCAGAGGAACCTTCATCTGCGAAGGTGGTTGTGCTTGGGGTTTTAAATAAAAAGGAAAGGAAGAAAGCAGTCGGTGAGGGAGGGGGACTTGAAGTGTGCGCCCCAGCGTGAGTCACCGACTCCAAGTTCAACAACCACATGCAAAATGAACTCTGCAAGGGCAGTGTGCTAGCCACGGGAGAGTCCAAGAGAAAAAAAGGCCTAAGAGTCTGCGAGGGAGAACTTTGGTTTCTCATTCCAGCTCCTGCCTCCAGCTGGAAGAACACGGAATCCCAGGTGCCGCTAGAGGAGGAAAGCACCACACACTACCCAACAAAGACGCAGCATGCAGGAGGGAAGAGCAGCAGGCAAGAGAAGGAGCACAGGGGACTCTGGGTAAGGGGCCGTGTGCAAGGAGGGCTGCATCCCTTCCTTCACAAAAAGCGGGAGTCCCAAGTGAATCATGGAGTCCTTTGGACGGGGGGCTCAGGCTCAGGAATTCTGTGGCCCTGTGGCTGCCCTGCAGGGCGTGGACAGCTGCTTCTCCCTCACTGTGCCAAGTGCAAGTGGTGGGGCCAGAGCCCCATCAGACCACAGCATTGGACAGCCCATCTCACTGACAGATTCAGCAGAGACAGGCAATAGACCCAGAACTCTGTGTGTATTTCCTGAACTTGGAGGTGCTCATCAGCAACCATCAGGATCAGCGGCCCACCTCCCAGCCTGTTCAAGTCCTCATCCTCCACTTCTGATCCAGCTTCCTGCTAATGCACACGGGAGGGAGCAGATGATCGCGCATGGTGGGTTCCTGCCTGCCTATCCCAGTGGAGTTCCTGGCTCCTGACTTCAGCCTGGCCCAGCCTTGGCTGTTGCAGCCATTTGGGGAGTAAACCAACGATGGAAGATTTCTCTCTTGCTCTCTCATAAATAAACAAATCTTTCTAAAAACACATGTAGAATGGAATAATTGAAACAAAAACGCAGGGAAAGGCATTTGGCACAACAGTTAAGATGTTGCTTGAGATGCCCATATCCGGTATCAGAGTGTCTAGGCTAACCTGGCTCTGCTCCCAGTTCTGGCTTCCTGCTAATGAGGACCTGGGAAGCGACAGGTGATGGCTCAAGCGACAGGTGATGGTTGGGTGTGTGCTACCAATGTAGGAGGCCTGGAGTGAGTTTCTGGCTCCAAGCTTTGGCTTGGCCCAGCCCCAGCTGCTGTAGGCATTTGGGTAGTGAACCAGGAGATGGGAGTTTTTCTCTTGCTCTTGAGCTCTCTCCCTTTCCAATAAATAAAATAGAACTTTAAAAAAAAAAAGTACAAAGTGAAATCATTAGAAGAAAAAATAACATTCTAATAGAAAGCTAGATTGCAATAGCCGCTGCATTGGAACCCTAATTCCAGCTTGAATTTTCTGGCACAAAACATTTTCTAATAAAAACTACCTTTATTTAGCATCTACAAAATATCTGGTACTTTACATCAAATTCTCATATTCCCCACCACAGCTCTATAAGATGGGGATAATTATTCCCACTTTGGGATGAGGTCACTGCGGTTGAAAAATGGTGATTACACAGCCTAACTTTGTTCAGTAAGGTTGAATCGGGATCGAAACCCAGGTATTAGGTCCCCAAATATGCTTTAAAAAATTGATTGATCTATTTGAAAGTCAGGATTACAGAGAAAGACATCTTTGATCTGCTGGTTCACTTCCCAAATGGCCGCGGCAGCCAGGTTAGGCCAGGCCAAACCCAGGAGCCAAGAACTGGTCTCCCACGTGGGTGGCAGGTGCCTACGTACTTGGGCCATTACCTGCTGCTTTTGCAGGCACATTAGCAGGGAGCCGGATTGGAAGTGGAGTAGCCAGGACGCAAGCCAGCACTCTGATATGGGATGCTGATGTCACAAGTGGAGGCTTAACCTGCTTGGCTGCAGCACCAGCCCCACAAAACATGATTTTTATACAACCACGTGTTGCTTCTCAAATTCCTAACAAAAAATACAAAGTTTTTCAAGAGTATTAAATATTCTCTTGGTATTCAGTTTTGGAGAAACTTAAATCCTGATGTTGAGTAACATGAGAAAAGGTCTTCTGCTCAAGTCCCGAAGATACCAAGTTGATGTTCAAGTGCCCATTGTTGATTAGAAGCCCCAGCAAAAGCCAAGGGTAGGGGCCAGCACTGTGGCATAGTGGGTAAAGCCACTGCCTGCAGTGCAGGCATCCCATATGGGCACTGGTTCGAGAACCCACTGCTCCACTTTCAACCCAGCTCTCTACCGTGGCCTGGGAATGCAGTAGAAGATGGCCCAAGTCCTTGGGCCCCCTGCACCCACGTGGGAGACCCGGAAGAAGCTCCTGGCTCCTGGCTTTGGATCAGCACAACTCCGACAATTGCAGCCAATTGGAGAGTGAACCATCGGATGGAAGACCTCTCCCTCTCTCTCTCTCTCTCTCTCTCTCTGCCTCTCCTTCTCTCTGTGTAACTCTTTCAAATAAATAAATAAATAAATAATCTTAAAAAAAAAAAAAGCCGAGGGTATACCCTTACACCACAGCTCAGGGAAGGCACGCCTGCAGGAAAATGAGCTCCCATTCTCCGTTGGCTAACCCAACAAAGCCACAGAACTTAAAGACACGTATTGCAATGGACCCCTTGGTTGGTCCTTTTCAAGCACCAGATGACTCAGGCACATTTTTTTTAAAGCATGAGACAGCAACCAATCAAAGTAGAAACTCTGAGTAACCTGCCAAGCACCATGCACCGTGCACCTAACAGAAGATGGGCCCGAGCCATGAAATTTGAGAGTTCCAGCTGCCACTCAGCCTCAGGTGACTAGCACATTCACACAGGACAGGGCCACAGTGGGTAGTACCAACCTATTCCCCAAAAAGACACGGAGGGTAGGGAGGGCAGGCATTTGGTGCAGCAGTTAGGCTGCCACTTGGGTCTCCTGCCTCCCATATCAGAGCTCCTGGGGTCAAGTTCAGCTCTGCTCCAGATCCCAGCCTCCTGCTATTGCACACCCCGGGAGGCAGCAGGTGGCGGCTCAAGTGCTTGGATCCTTGCTTCCCATGAAGGAGACCAGAACTGAGTTCCAGGCTCCTTCCCAGCTTTGGCTTGGCCCAGTCCTGGCTGTTGCAGGCATTTGGCAAGTGAACCAGTGAATGGAAGATCAATTCTCTCTCTCTCTCTCTCTCTCTCCTTCCCTCCCTCTCTTTCAAATAAATAATATAAAGTAAATACAATGTTTTTAGAAAGAGCACATAACACAAAACATAAGGAATCTTCTCAACTATCAGATAAGTATGTAGTGGAGGCCCCCAAAATTCTGTGTCTTAAAACCTTTAGACATTATTTGGACCAAAAAAAAAATTAGTTGTCACCATTAAATAAAGAACCACCATGCGGTCCCCTTACAGAATCTGATGTGGAGACTTAGCTGCCGTGACTCTTAAGAAGCCAGGACATCAGTCAATGTTCAGATATCTATTGCTCACTTGAACAAGAAACAAAGCCAGAAGTAAGGATTTTAGTTAGGATGTCACTGACTGACAACTAGGTTCTGCCTCGGAGAGATGAGGAGGTGGCAGTCTCGTGGGGGTGGTCGGACAGCCGTCCACATGTCTCCTAAGGGTACTGGAGCCCTGAGGAGAGAGCAGGTAGCAGCTCAGACCACTCCCCACTTCCACCCTGCTTGCATGTGGCGCTCGATCTGCCTCAGGCTACTTCTGCCCACTCTGGCCCTTGCAGGGAGACTGAGTTCTGTGCTTCAGGAAGCTAGCTCCAGGGGTGCCCAGATGGTGGATGGGAGTGCATGGACCCAGAGCCTCGCTCCCAGCAAGGCACAGAGACGCCAAAAGATGCCTTGGCCATGATGCCCAGGAAGCCCGGGATGGGCCAGGCTGGGAACCCCCCAGCGTGGCTGCCTCCTCTCTCTGCAGCGTCAGTGGATACATGATCAGGCTGTGACCCGTTTTCTCAATGAGCTGAAACAGTACAGCTCTGTGCAGTGACAGCATGGCCAGGGGCAGGTTGGCAGCCTTAGGGACACTCCGTGCTCTCCAGGGGCTTGTCCACCGGTGCTGGCTGCGGGTTCTGTGTCTCCACATCCTGCCCGCATTTGGGCTGTGAAATGCTTTGTTTTTGCCAGGCTGATGTGTGAGAAAGGTGTGTCACAGTTTTTATCTGTGCGCCCCTGGTTGCTGTTGAACTAAGGATCTTCCCGTACGTTTACTGCGTTTGCCTTTCTTCCCGGCCCTGCCCATTTTCCGACTGTGTAATCTTTTTCCTTGTTAACCTGTAGTCATTTTTGTTCTTCATACTAATCTCTGATTTTTTGTATATGTCATAAATATCTGGTCCCAGTCTAACATGGCTTTTAGATGTGTTTATGATATTCGGGGGCCTTCTCATACTTTACTTTTGTGTTAGTCAAAACTATTGGTTTTTCTGTATAATTTGTGCCTTTCATATCTTGCTTTCCAGTCCAGAGGCTGCAAAGATATTTTCCAGTATTTTCTCTAGGTTATAAACTCTTTTTATTCATTTTACTGTTTGAGAGAAAGGCAGACAGATAGAAGGAGCTCCCATCCACTGTTTCACCCCCAGATGCCTACAACTGGGGCTGGGCTAGACTGAAGCTGGAAACCAGGAACTCAGTGGCAAGGACCCAACGACCTGAGCCATC
Organism: Oryctolagus cuniculus; assembly: GCF_964237555.1. Lineage (NCBI taxonomy): Eukaryota > Metazoa > Chordata > Mammalia > Lagomorpha > Leporidae > Oryctolagus > Oryctolagus cuniculus. The sequence goes on along the minus strand of NC_091436.1, from coordinate 18,527,530 downwards.
ACCTGCTGCCTTCAGGAACGCGCATTAGCAGGGAGACGGAGTCAGGAACCAGAGCCGGGTCCCAGACCCAGGCAACCTGGTGTGGGATGTGGGAATGCTACTGGTATCTTAACCATCAAGCCAAACGCCTGCCCCATGTTTTATCTTGTTATACTATGTCTTTAATTGGGGCCTGGGACTCATTTTGTGAATGGCTTGAGAAAGAATCTAAGCTCATTATGACAGGTAGCTTGATGTCATGAACTTGAGTCAGACTTACTCTGCTACTTACTTACTGTGAACGTGAGCAGATTAACCATCCTCTCCGTGGTTCAGTTTCCTCCCAGGTAAAATGAGGCTAACGAGCTTATCTACTGCATAAGAAAACCGTGAGAATTACAGTAATGCATGCATGAAATGTGCTTTGAACAGAGCGTATAGTAAGTATAGTAAATGCTCAATAGATGGCTGTTATTATGTGAATACAAGTTGGAATGACTACAGCTCCCTACTAACGCATCTGGGAAGAGAGCACAAGATGGCCCAAATACTTGGGCCCCTGCACCCATGTGGGAGATCTGGATGAAACTCCTGGCTTTGGCCTGGCCCAGCCTTTGTTGTTGCAGCCATCTGGGGAGTGAACCGGTAGATAGAAGATTCTCTCTCTCTATCTATCTCAATTCCCCCCCGCCCTTTGTAACTCTGCCTTTCAAATAAATCTTTAAAAAAAAAAAAAGGCACGATTACTAGAACTTGTTATACTGAAATCTATACCCAGGAAACACTGACAAACTGTCAGAGGGAGGAAAAAAAAACTGTCAGAGGGAGACAGAAACAAACCAAACAACCCTCCCATCGTCAGTGGGGTGTGTTTATTCTCAACAAGCAGAGAGAAAGGGAGGAAATTGTCACTGTTATTGGCTTAGCCAATAATCTCATTGCAGTTGTTATTGGCTTAGCCCAGTAACTAATTTAAAGCATTTATTTAAAAAATGTATTTATTTATTTAAGAAGTAGAGTTACAGACAGAGAGGGAGAGACAGAGAGAAAGGTCTTCCATCTGCTGGTTCACACCCCAAATGGCCACAATGGCCAAAGCCGGGCAGATCTGAAGCCAGGAGCCAGCAGCTTCTTCCAGGTCTCCCAAGCAGGTGTAGGGGCCCAAGCATTTGCTTTCCCAGGTCATCAGCAGGATGGATTGGAAGAGGAGCAACCAGGACAAGAACAGGCACCCATGTGGGATGCTGGCCCTGAAGGCAGAGACTTAACCTACTACAACACAGCGCCAGCCCCAATTTAAACCATTTCTACACTTGGCCCTGGTGCTATGGCTTAGCAGATAAAGCCGCCGCCTGCAGTGCCAGCATCCCATATGGGTGCCAGTTTGTGTCCCAGCTATTCCTCTTCTGATCCAGCTCTCTGCTATGGCCTGGGAAAGCAGTGGAGGATGGCCCAAGTGCTTGGGACCCTGCACCCACGAGGGAGACCGAGAAGAAGCTCCTGGTTCCTGGCTTCGGTTTGGCCCAGATCCAGCTGTTGTGGCCATTTGGGCAGTGAAACACGGGCAGGAATACCTCTCTTTCTCCACCTCTGCCTCTGCCTCTGGTTCTCTGTAACTCAGCCTTTCAAATAAATAAACAAATCTTTAAAAAATTTTTTCTATACTTAAAGTTTACTTTATTAAATTTTAATTACATATGTCACCCCTTCCAAGTTCTACCTGAGATATTATCTTTAACAACTATAGAGACCGAGGTAATAAAGCTCTCTTAAGTACCTTTCATGTCTCAAAAATGTGATTTTTTCACCACGCACTGGGCTCACGATATAATCACCAGCTGAACAGGGTCTCTGCCCTTGAGTGAGTGGAGATGCGATACAGACACGACTGTACCCAAGTAGTGATGTGGTAAATGTTGGGCCAAAGCAAGGGTCCTCAGCTTCAGCCCGCCTGACGTTTGGAGCTGGATAGCTTCCTGGACTTCGCTGGGTGTTCGGTGGCATCCCTGGTCGACCACTGACGGCCTTCTCCACTGTCACAGCTAAAAGTGGCCCCCATATTGTCAAGTGTGCCGCTGGGGACACCAGCCCAGTTGAGAACCGCTAGACTGGAGGCCGGTCAGGTGCAAAAGCCCCACCTAGGGGTGGGCACGGAGCCTAGCAGTTAAGATGCCTACATCCCCATCACAGTGCCTGGGCTTGATCACTGGCTCCGGCGCCTGACTCCAGCTTCCTGCGAATGTGGACCCTGGCAGGCAGTGGTGGTGTTGCAAGTGACTGGGCTCCTGCTGGCCACGTGGGAGACTGGGATTGGGTTCCTGGCTCCTGGACTGGCTCGGCCCTGGCTGTTGTAGGTATTTAGGGGGTGAACCAGTGTTTGGGTGCTTTCTCTGTAAATTAAAAAAAATTTAAAAGTACTATTGAAGAGGAAGTCTCTGATTCCATGTGAAGAGACAGAGGAGGCCTTGTGGAGGAAGCGAAAGCCCAGTTGCCTTTAAAGGATGAGTTGGAACGGTCCAGATCTCCACCTGGGGCTCTCGGACATTCTCAGAGCACAAGGAAGTAGGACCAGGTTCATGTAGCTGGGGCTAAAGCTTGTGATAAAGGAACTTGGCTTAGAAAAACTGTAGGCCTGCACCGCGGCTCACTAGGCTAATCCTCCGCCTTACGGTGCCGGCACACCGGGGTCTAGTCCCGGTCGGGGCGCTGGATTCTGTCCCGGTTGCCCCTCTTCCAGGCCAGCTCTCTGCTGTGGCCAGGGAGTGCAGTGGAGGATGGCCCAAGTGCTTGGGCCCTGCACCCCATGGGAGACCAGGATAAGTACCTGGCTCCTGCCATCCGATCAGCACGGTGCGCCGGCCGCAGCGGCCATTGGAGGGTGAACCAACGGCAAAGGAAGACCTTTCTCTCTGTCTCTCTCACTGTCCACTCTGCCTGTCAAAAAACATAAAAAAATAAAAAAAAAACTGTAAAATACGTTTCTTTTTATTTAAAAAAAGATTTATTTATTTATTTGAAAATGAGAGTTACACAGAGAGAGAAGGAGAGGCAGAGAAGGGAGGGGGTCGTCTTCCATCTGCTGGTTCACTCCCCAATTGGCTGTAACTGCCAGAACTGTGCCAATCTGAAGTCAGGAGCCAGGAGCTTCTTCCAGGACTCCCATACGAGTGCAGGGACCCAAGGACTTGGGCCATCTTCTACTACTTTCCCAGGCCATAGCAGAGAGCTGGATTGGAAGTGGAGCAACCGGGACTCGAACCAGCGCCTATATGGGATCCTGGCACTACAGGCAGCGGCTTGTACCCGCTATGCCATAGCGCCAGCCCCTAAAAATGTGTTTCTTAAAAAGCACTTTCAGGGTCAGAGATGAGGCATAGCCGGTGAAACCCCTGCCTGTGGCACCAGCATCCTGTGTGGGTGCAGATCCTGGTTCATGTCCCAGCTGCTCCACTTCCAATCCAGCTCCCTAATGTGCCTGGCAAACAGCACAAGATGGCCTAAGTGCTTGGGTCCCTGCTACCCACGTGGGAAACTTGGAGGAAGCTCCTGGATCCCGGCTTCAGCCTGGCCTAGCCCCAGCCATTGCAGCCATTTGGGGGCTGAGCCAGCAGATGGAAGATCCTCTCTCTCCCTCTCTCTCTGTGACTCAGACTTTCAGTAAGATATATAAATCTTTTTTTTTTTTAAAGGATTTTATCTTAAAAGTAAAATGATCAAATCATTAATTACCATGTTCCTTCACATGTGGTTGTGTGCTCAAGGTTTCCCAACAGAAAGGTTTCCTTCTGTGTGGCACTGTGGTTGGGAACACTGAGTCTCCTCACGTTCAAGGCCCTGCTCAAGGGCAGGGCCTGGGCCTCTACTGATTGTCCACCCTGGGGAGGACCCAGGCCTGTGGATCAGCAGGAAGAAAGGAATGGTCTTCCCAGACACTCTCGTCTCCCTGTTCTCTCTCCAGCCTCGCCGGCTGAATTCATGGCCCCATTGTTTCGTGTCTGGGTTCCCCAGGGCTCCTAGAGGCATTCTCTACTTAGATGATGAAATCGTGTCCATAACCTCAGTGGCTGCACCTGGAGGACCTCCCACAAGCTGCTCGGTGCACAGCTCCTGGGGTTTGCACTTGACTCTGAGGACATGCCTTTGCTGGACCCTAAAATTCCCCAGACAGCCACAAGGGAGATGTGGGAAGGTCTGCAGCTGACTCCCACCATGGCTCGGAAGACAGCCTCTGGCTGAAAGGACATGAGGAGTACGGGAAACCAGCAGAGGAGTCCGGGGCTCCGACAGGGAATAGAGTGGTGATCAGGCCGGCGCCGTGGTTAATCCTCCGCCTGCGGCGCCGGCATCCCATATGGACACTGGGTTCTAGTCCTGGTTGCTCCTCTTCCAGTCCAGCTCTCTGCTGTGGCCCGGGAGGGCAGTAGAGGATGGCCCAAGTGCTTGGACCCTGCACCTGCATGGGAGACCAGGAAGAAGCACCTGGCCCTTGGCTTTGGATCAGCATAGCTCTGGCTGTAGCGGCCATTTGGGGGGTGAACCAACGGAAGGAAGACCTTTCTGCCTCTCTCTCTAACTCTACCTGTCAAATAAATTAAAAAAAAAAAAAAAAGTTTTAAAGAGTGGTGATCAAACCCCAGCTCCTAGCTAATGGCCTAGGCTTGTCCATGGTCCCGTTTGCACTCGGGCAGTGTTCGTGTGCTTAGCAACCAGGGCTTCGAGGCCCCATGTGGTTTTCTGCTCAGCATCTCTCGGGCTCTGGCCAAAGCCCGCAGAAGCTTTTCTTGAGCTCTGCAAACACACTGCCCCTGGCGTGGTGACCTGTGCTCCCCCAAAGACATGCTCAGGTTCTAACCCCCGATGTCTGTGCGTGTGGGTTTCTTGAGAAACAAAAACCTTTGCAGAGGCAATGAAGTTTAGTTACGGTTACGCTGAATTCGGGTGGGCCCTAAAGCGATGACTAGTGCTTTCCTGGGAGGAAGGAAAGAGAAGTTCCGGTACAGAAATGCAGGGGAGACTCGAGGAAGCAGTGCAGTGGCTGGCAGAGGCCGAAACTGGCGTGCAGCAGGCAGAAGCCAAGCAGCAGCAGCAGCAGGAGCAGGGAGAGGCAGGAAGGAGCCTCCCGGAGCCTTCGGAGGAAGCGTGGCCCCCGGGGTGACTGGCTGCAGCCCTCTAGCTGCAGACTGCAGACAGCACGGTTCTGTTGTTTGTAAGTCTCCCCCATGAGTGGTCACTGGTCACGACAGCCCCAGGAAACCACCCTCCACCCCCGGAGCACTTTCTCTCGGGCCGCATTCACTCACAGCTCAGCACGCCCACTCTGTACACTGAGAAGACCAGGGGAAGAGCTGTGGAGAGAACCAGCGAGCCCGAACGGCTGCTGAGCACGCCCGGGAGCCGCTGTCTGCACGGAGGCAGGGCCGCCTGCACCTGCCGCTGGCTGTGCACTCAGAGGGACATCAAAGACCTAAAAATGAAGTCAGTTTCACGAGGAAGCCTGTCATCTTATTTCCCATAAGCACCTGCTAGGGGGAAAGGCCCGGCTGTGTGTTTTGGCCATGTTCTCAGAGAAGGAATGATCAGTGTAAGAACAAAACCCCAGCTATGATGAAGTTAAGAATGCGTGCCGGGGCCACTGCTATGGTGTAGCGGGTAAAGCTGCCACCTGCAGTGCCGGCATCCCATATGGGTGCTGGTTCTAGTCCTGGCTGCTCCATTACCAATCCAGCTGTCTGCATGGCCTGGGAAAGCAGTAGAAGATGGCCCAAGTCCTTGGTCCTCTGCACCTGCGTGGGAGACCTGGAAGAAGCTCCTGGCTTCTGGCTTCACATTGGCACAGCTCTGGCCCTTTTGGCCAATTGGGGAGTGAACCAGCAGATGGAAGACCTCCCCCTCCCCCCCGCCCCGTCTCTCCTCGCTCTGTGTAACTCTCACTTTCAAATAAATAAATTTTTTAAAGAAAATGCATGCCATCCCCTGCAGAGAGCCAAGTACTCCTGAGGCCAGTTTGCTGTGCACACGAGCAGCAGCAGCTGTGCAGCGGTGACTCCGAGTGGCTGTCCTCCAGACACTTCCAGCCTAGCCCTCTGCTGCTCATCCCACCACGGCAGCATAGACCACTGTCATCCAGGCCCCTCCCACTGGCCCTGCTTCTACCATATCAAAGAAGTTTTACTGGGGCTGGCGCTGTAGTGTATCAGGGTAAGCCACCCCCTACAGTGCCAGCATTGCATATGGGCACCAGTCTCAGCCGCTCCACTTCTGATCTCGCCTAATGTGCCTGGGAAAAGCAGCGGAAGATGGCCCAAGTGCTTGGGCTCCTGCACCCACGTGGGAGACCCAGAGGAAGCTCCTGGCTCCTGGCTTCGGTCTGGCCCAGCTCCAGCTGTTGTGGCCATTTGAGGAGTGAACCAGTGGACGGAAGATCTCTCCCTCTGTCTCTCCCGCTCTCTCCCTGTTACTCTTCTTTTAATATAAATAAAAATAAATCTTCAGGGGCCAGCGCTGTGGTGTGGCACCACTGCCTGTGGTGCCAGCATCCCATGTGGGCACCAGTTCGAGTCCCAGCTGCTCCACTTCAATTCAGCTCTCTGTTGTGTCCTGGGAGAGCAGTAAGGATGGCCCAGGGCCTTGGGCCCCTGCACCCGCGTGGGAGACCTGGAAGAAGCTCCTGGCTCCTGGATTGGGATTGGCACAGCTCCAGCCATTGCAGCCATCTGGGGAGTGAACCAGCGGATGGAGGACTTCTCTCTCACCCCCCCCCTCTCTCTGCCTCTCCTTCTCTCTGTAACTCTTTCAAATAAATAAATCTTTTTTTAAAAATATTTTAAAAATACCTTTTATTGAAAGCCTGCTCATTCCAAAAACATTTGAATTATTTTCTATAATGCCACGGTAATTAATGTGTGTATGACTGTTTAGGGTTTGTCCTGTTGGGATGCACAGTCTAAGTGCTAGCACTGCACCAGCTTGGAGCCATTGATGTAAATCTGGATTGGGGTTACGTGTGGAATAAACACGGAATTCATCATGTGCACTGTGACGTGGGTCTGGTGGGAGTCCTGGTGGAGACCTCACATATAGTCCCTGAGGAACTTTGCTCAACAGCCTCAGCGCCACTCCTTGCCCTAGGTACACACACGCATCTCCTACTGTCTCACAAATCAAACCCAAGCTTTTCGATTTTGCACTAAGTGGCTCCCCTTTTTGACCCTCTTAACTCTTTTTTTAAAAATTTTTATTTTCCTTTTATGTGAGAGAGATCAACCATCCGCTGGCTCACTCCCCAAATGCCCTCAACAGCCAGGCTGGGCCAGGCAGAGGCCAGAAGCCTGGAACTCCATCCAGGTCTCCCATATGGTTGTCCCACAATGCGACATTCTTCACAGTGTGGCCAAGCTGTCCCCTCTGCACCTGGCTCGCTGTCACCTTCATGGCCTTTGCTCTTGATTCAAACTTTCTGACTTGGAATCCCAAGCTCTCTCCACCACACCACAGAAACAAAACAAAACTGCTCCCTGTTTTCAGGAACCAAAGATCTATGAGATCTATGAGTCTATGAATCTAAGAGACTATGGTCTTGTTCTAGAATCACGGCAACAGGGCAGCCTTTTGCTAACTTCTTTTTTTACACAAACTCTCTTGCTGGCGTGTTACCATCTTTGCAATCCTTTTATGTGTTGTTTCCTAATGTTGAGGCTAAGTAAATAGCAGCAATTCAGTGTTCTAATTGCACTTCACACATCACTCAAAACACCTGCCCATCTACTTATTCAATGAACAAGGAATAGGAGAGGAGGCAAAACACAAAATTGCTAACTCTTGGCAGTGTTCTTAACACAATTAATTAACCCAAGCAATAGTCCTAGATGAGGAAAATGGTGTGTAAACAAAGACAGTTCCTCTAGCAAGAATAATTGAGATTTCTTGCTTAAGAGAGACAATTTTGAAAATTAAGGGGATCTCCACATTCTCTCATTTAATAACAGGAAACACAGCTGCTCTAAAATTTCCCATCAAAACATGGTTTCCTAGCAACAGGCACTGAAAGGTAAGGCTTCTGTGATTTCGATTTTACTACCTATTATGCATTCTTTGTGACTCAGTCTAGATAAGTGACAAATTTGAGCTGAATTTTCTTATGAGTGGAAAATAAAGATGAGATACATCTTTAGTAACCAAAAGCAACCAATTTATTAAATGAGCTTATGAGAGTATGATTTCTGAGCTCATTTAAATTTTCTCATTTAGCCTTTAATAGTTCTGATCAAAATCCATGAAAATTCAAATAGTAAGAAAATTAAGCCAAACTTTTTGTTATAATTATGTTATAATTATATAATTATATAAAAGTTATAATTAATGGGCAATTTTAACCTCAAAACAATGATTTTTTAATAAAGATTTTTATTTATTTACCTGAGAGGTAGAGTTATATAGAGAGGAAGAAAAAGAAAGGTTTTTCTAGGGCCAGTGCTGTGCCGTAGTGGGTAAAACTACCACCTGCATTGCCAGCATCCCATATGGTCATTGGTTCGAGTCCCAGCTGCTCTACTTCCAATCCAGCTTTCTGCTATGGCCTGGGAAAGCAATAGAAGATGACCCAAGTCCTTGGGCCCCTGCACCCGCATGGGAGACCTGGAGGAAGCTCCTGGCTCCTGGCTTCGGATTGGTGCAGCTCCAGCTGTTGCAGCCAGTCGGGGAGTGAACCAGAGGATGGAAGACCTCTCTCTCTGCCAACTTCTTCCGAGTTTCCCACACAGGTGCAAGGGCCCAAGGACTTGGCCTTCCTCCACTGCTTTTCCAGGCCATAGCAGAGAGCTGGATTGGAAGTGGAGCAGCCAGGACTTGAACTGGTACCCAAACGGGATGCCAGCACTGCACGTGGTGGCTTCACCCACTTCGCCACAGCACCAGCCCCTGGAGCCTGCTTTTATGAGTTTACGTAGAGGCCAGCATTGTTAATGCTTGCAACTTCAGTATCCCACATGAGCATAGGTTCAAGTCCTGGTTGTTCCGCTTCCAATCCAGCTCCCTGCCAATTTGCCTGGAAAATCAGCGGAAGACAGCCTAAGTTCTTGGGCCGCTGCACCCACATGGGAAATCTGCATGGAGTTCCAGGCTCCTGGCTTCAGCCTGGCCTAGCCCTATTCACTGCAGTCATTTGGGGAGTGAATCAGCTGATGGAAGATCTGTTTCTTCCTATCTCACTAACTCTGCCTTTCTTTTCTTTTTTTTTCTTTTTTTTTTTTTTTTAAGATTTATTTATTTATTTGAAAGTCAGAGTTACATAGAAGAGAGGCAGAGAGAGAGAGATCCTCCATCCGATGGTTCACTCCCCAGTTGGCCACAATGGCTGGAGCTGCGCCAATCCGAAGCCAGGAGCCAGGAGCTTCTTCTGGGTCTCCCACATGGGTGCAGGGGCCCAAGGATTTGGGCCATCCTCTACTGCATTCCCAGGCCACAGCAGAGAGCTAGATCAGAAGTGGAGCAGCCGGGTCTTGAACCAGCACCCACATGCGATGCCAGCGCTTCAGGCCAGGGCGTTAACCCGCTGTGCCACAGCGCTGGCCCCTCTGCCTTTCAAATAATAAAATAAATTTTTTAAAAAGTTTATTTAAAATCTAGAGAAGCAAAAATGAAGGGGAAAGTGGTCACTTTACCCAAGATATGAGCAGGAGTAAGAGCCAGGCCTGTCGGGTACCTCGCCAAGGATGCTTGATGAACATCAGAGGCCGTCACCAGCAGAACCACATTCTGACTGAAGTCACTGTTTCTATGCATATTTCTTTGTTAAAACCAGCTTCTCATATCTCAGCATTTACAGTTATGGACAGTGTTTCCTTGAAATACTATCTCCAGAAATGTTTACTGCTTCCTTAGTCCCCACTGAATCTGCCAAGGTTTCTGTAGTCAGGTTATTCCTCACTGCCTCCTACATTTGGCCAACATTTCTCTGTTGCTCATTCATTCTTCTTTCAGACCACATTTTAGCATCTTCTGTTTGGATAACAGTTCCCTATATTCAAGGTGATACTTCATTATGTAATTAAAGTGTTTTTCTATTTTTTAAAAAGATTTGTTTATTTGACAGGCAGAGTTATAGGGGGAAGGGGGGTGAGACAGGGAGCCAACAGCTGGGGCTGGGCCAGGCCAAAGCGAAGAATGAGGAGCTTTATCTGGGTCTCCCACACGGGTAGCAGGGGCCCAAACACTTGGGCCATTCTCCACTGCTTTTTGTAGGCCATTAGCAGAGAGCAGCTGGGACACAAACCAGCACCCATATGGGACACCTGCATTCCAGGCGGTAGCTTCACCTACTACACCACGATGACAGCCCCAAAGTGATAGCCAGAAATCATGCACAACGGTGGGGACACCTGCTCTTATCGTGAGCACATCTACCTTCTCCCCTATAAAATACACGCGGGCCAAATTAATGACAGCAAGTGTCCTCTTAAAAGTGGTGGAAAGATGGCAAGACGGAAATCCTTCACCACCCAGAACTGTTTTCACAGAATGGCCAGCAGACCAGCAGCCAGGCAGCCGTGCACGCAGAGCTGGCACTAAGGGCTCCAGTCGCAGTGATGAGACTTGCTCAGTGCAAGACTCTGGGGCCGGTGCCCTGGTGCAATGGGTAAAACCACCACCTGCAGTACTGGCATCCCATAGGAGCGCTGGTTCAAGTGCTGGCCGGTCCTCTTCTAATCCAGCTCTCTGCTGATGTGCTTGGAAAGCAGTAGAGGATGGCCCAAGAGTTTGGACCCCTGTCATCCATGTGGGAGATGTGGATGGAACTCCTGGCTCATGGCTTCAGCCTGGCCCAGTCCTGGCTGTTGCCCCCATCAGGAGAGTCAACCAGCAGATGGAAGATCTGTCTCTCTGGCCCTCTCTCTGTAACTCTTATAAATAAACAGATCTTTAAAAGAAATAAAATTACAAAGCATAAACCAAGCCTAGGGTGAAAAAAAAAAAAAAAAGGCAAGGTTACATCTGGTGTCTTCACACAGAGCTCACTATCAAAGGCTAGATGAGGAAGAAACCACGGGCACACCTTCTCCCCTGCTCAGCAGTCATGGGGTGTGGATGGCAGACCGTGAGGGCTCTTGCTCTGGGCTATGGAATCACATGGGAAGATCGCCCCAGGCAGGCCTACAAGGCAAATGTGAATCTTCCTGGAGCAGAGCATCCTCAACTGAGGGAACTTAAAAGTCCCCGAGTGTCCACTCCAAATTGAAGGGGAAAAAAATTAAAACACAAGGAAAAGAAACATTTACGCACAAGAGTCATCAAGGGCAAAAGGGACTTAATTCTCAAGAAATTAAGGTATTGGAATGAACAAAAACAATTTACACTAGCCACATAAATAGAGTGGAAATAAATGAGTAACGAACTAGGCAGATTGAAAGAAAAAAGAATCAAAGAGAACTTCTAAAAATAAATTACTAAGATTAAAACTTCAGTGAATGGTTTAAAACAGCAGACTGGGTTTATATGAAGAAAGAATGGGTATCTGGAATATAGACCTGAAGAAATTACTCAGAATGCTCCACAGGAAAACAGGACAGGACATAAAGAACAGACTGAGGAAGCCTAATGTAAAACCGACTGGGGGACGGGCCAGCGCTGTGGTGCGTAGGGCTAAGCTGCCTGTTCTAGCGCCAACATCCCCTGTCCTCAGTGCCGCCCCGCTTCAATCCAGCTTCCTGCTAATGACCTGGGGAGGTGGAAAATGGCCTAAGTACTTGAGCTCCTGCCAACCATGTGAGAAACCAGCACGGAGTTCCAGGATTTCGCTTGGCGGGGCCTTGCCAGACCTGGCTGTTGGAGCCATTTAGGGAGTGAACCAGAAACACTTTCTCTCTCCACCTTCTCCCTCTCACTCTGTCACTCTACTTTTCAAATAAATAAATCTTTGATATAAAAACAAAGTTAAGGAAATCCATATCTATAGACATATTACAACAAAATGCTAAAATACCAAAGAAAAAACTTAGAAGCATCAGAGCCATATCAACAAATGGTGTTAAGCAGATGTCTATAAAGATAAAAAAATTAACTCAAAATGGACCACAGAATTAAATGTAAAAACTATAAAATTTATTTTTGGAAAAAAAAACAAACAAACAGAAACTTCACTAGCCCAAGCTCTGACATAAAAATCACTCTCCATGAAAGAAAAAACCGACAGAATTTCAGAAAATTTAAATATTGCTTTGCAAAAGATGAAAAGTCAAGCTACACAGAGTGAACATTTCTGCAGACATTTCTGACATTGAACAAGTATCTAGAATATATCAAAAGCTCTTAAAACTCAAAAGTAAAAGAAGGAGCAAGTGTTTGGCACACAGTTAACATGCCTTCTGAGATGCCTCCACCCCATACTGGAGGTCTGAGTTCAAGGCTCAGCTCTGCTTCTGCAAATGTGCACCCTGGGAGGCAGTGCTTGGGCTGCTGCCACCAACATGTGCATCCAGACTGAGTTCACAGCTACTGGCTTTAACCTGGCCCAGCCCCGGCTGCTGCAGGCATTTGGGGAGTGAACCAGCAGATGGAGATCCGTGTGTGTGTGTGTGTGTGTGTGTGTGCATGTGTGTGTGCGCACGCACGCCTTCCAAGTAAGTAATTTTAAAATGTAAAAAAAGGAAAAAAATCCCTTTGGACATGAAGTGAAATTTCACTGGATATGCAGACAGCAAAATGAATCCATAAAAAGATGTTCAACATCACTAGCAATTATGGAAATAGGAATTACAAGCAAAATAAGATGCCACTAAGTACCTCTCCAAATGGCTAGAAAAAAAACATACTGATATTCCCAAATGCATAAGGATGTGGAAAAAAAAAAAGATGAATGTATACATATATATATACACACAGACAGAATATTATCTTTATAAATAGAAGATTCAACAGTATTAAGTGTTTTTTTTTTTTTTTCTGAAAATGATCTACTACTTCAATGAAAATGCAATTAAAATATCAACAGAATTCTTTGGGAAACCTGACAAATGGGTTCCAAAGTTGCAAAGAACAAAGAGCCAAGGAATTTCTGATGAAAAAACAAGTGGAAAGATGTGTTTAAATACTGAGACTTTTGGGGCCGGCACTGTGGCACAGTGGGTTAACGCCCTGGCCTGAAGCGCTGGCATCCCATGTGGACACCAGTTCTAGTCCCAGCTGCTCTTCTTTCCCATCCAGCTCTCTGCTATGGCCTGGGAGAGCAGTAGAAGATGACTCAAGTCCCTGGGCCCCTGCACTCACATGGGAGACCTGGAAGAAGCTCCGGGCTCCTGACTTTGGATTGGCTCAGGTCTGGCCTTTGCAGCCACCTGGGGAGTGAACCAGCAGATGGAAGACCTCTCTGTCTCTACCTCTCTCTGTAACTCTTTCAAATAAAAAAAAATAAAACTTAAGAAAGAAAATACTGAGACTTTCCATAAGGCCAAAAAATAGTATGTATAATTGGTATTGGTTCTGGGATAGAGAAAAACCAACAGGATAGAGAGCCCATGAAAAAAGTAGGGGTGCTCAGGGAAAAAGAGAGAAAAACATGACAGAGGTGGAACTTTGACCAATGGAGAATTTATGAACCATTCAATAATACATTTTGGACTACTGGTTATATCCATATGTAAAAAAAAAACCACAAAAGCTAAAAAATGATTTTGGATCTACCTATCTACCTATCTATCTACACACAGAGAGACTATTTATATATATATTATATAAATACACACAAACATACACAATTAAAGACTTAAATGTAAAAAAAGCTTTATAACTTTTAGGATATAGAATATCTTTATTAGTTCAGGATAGGTAAGGATTTCTTAAAATACAAAAAGCATAAAATACAGCGAGAAAGGCTAGTAAGTTTATGATTAAACTTAATTTTCTGCCTAAAATGTATAACCTAATTCTAATCAAACAAGCAGAACTTCCAATTTATAGGAAATAAACTAGCGAACATGATGAAGACGCCATCAAATAATTAACTTTGCCATCTTAAGCAAGTAAAAACCTGTACAATATGTATACAACAAAATTTTCAGACACTGGACAATATCCAGTATACGACAGTGACTTTTTTAAAATTAACTGATCGGAGAGGCAGAGAGACAAAGAGTAAGCTTTCGTACACTGGTTTAATCTCCAAATGGCTGGGACTGGGCCGAGCCGATGCTGGGAATGCAATCCAGGGCTCCTACCTGAGCAGCTGGGACCCAGCTACTCAAGCCATCACTGCCGCCTCCCCGCGTGCACTTGAGCAGGAAGCTAACAGGAGCTTGCCAGGGACTGGAACCCAGGTACTCCATGACGGGATGCAGGCATGTTAATGGGCATCTTAACCAGTAGGTAAAATGCCCACCCAGGACAACTACTCTTAAGAAGAAAAACAAGCAAGGTAGGCCCTACTACATGGAATTTGCAAGCTGTAGCACAGGCTACAGAAAGAGCCTGGGAATCTCCCTGAGCAGAGAATTTAGGGGAGCCAATGTAAAATTCGGAAGGAAAACTACTGCAGAGGAGAGAGCTATGGAGGCTTTCCTTGGGCCTTCAGCTAAACACCAGTGTTTACGTGTGAAGAAAGTACCCACAGCCAAGAAAGAAAAACCAGAAAGGAACAGGAGGTAAAATATGAGCTCACACAGAACTCACAGAGTACTTCACATCCCTAATGGCCAGGGTGGAGAAACAGTATAAGCGAAGACTGCTCAGAAGGTGATCACCTCAACAGAGGGCCAAATCAGCCCTGGATTAGAGGCCGTTCTGGTCCCATCTCACCTAAGCTTAAAAAGCAGGCTAAGGAAGGTAAAACTGTTTCCAAATAACTTACATGTCCCAGAACAAAACTCAAGATGTTTAAAGGAATATGGAAAACTCCAGCACAATGTAAAAAACAAAAATTATAGGTAAAAATTATAACTCAGTATCAGGTTGAAGGTCAGGGGCTAGGGTGGGAATCAACAGAAACAAACAAGAGAATGATACAGATGTAGAATGAACAAACAGGTATTATACATACATGTATACTCCAAAAGTCCAAAAAAGAGGAAAAGATTAGATATAAAGTCTGAGGTAAAAAATACATGGGTAGTACGAATAGGAGATGAGGTACTTCAGAAAAAAAAATTAATGAATTTGACACAGCAATGAAAACAGAGACAGGACAAAGACAACAAAATTGAACACAGTATCAACTGCTATGAGATGTCAAGTGACCTAACAGTGATTGAACCCCAGAAGAGTGAGAGGTAGCAAAGAGACAGAAAAACATAACTGCAGAAATCTGCTATTTTTTTCTACATTTGATGATAAACCATAAGTAAACAGATACAGAAGAAGAAACACTGAGCACATCATAATCAAATTGCTTAAAACCAGTGACAAAACCTTAAATCACAATAAAATATCTCAACATCCACTAAATGGCAAAATTGTTGAAATTTGAAATTAATAAGTATTACAAATGATGGGCAACAAAAGGAACGCTTATGTGCTGGTAGGGCTAAAACCAGATAGTCACTTTGAAACAGAATGTGGCATTGTCTGGTAAAGACCGAGACGGTAGTATCACTCCCAGATAATGTTCATAGCAGCACTGTTTGCAACAGCAAACACACAAACAAACAGAACCCAAATGTCCATCAACAGAATGTATAAGTTGTGGTAAATTCATTCACTATGCAGCAAAAATGAGTTTCTAAAAATACTAAATCGCAAAAAGAAATTCACAGGAATAAATATACATTAAGCCATTTATATAAAATTCAAAAACATACAAAAATTAACATTACATTTAGGGATACAAACATACATTGTGAAACTATAACAACTAGCAAGACTGACAAAACTCAGAGTAACAATTACTGAGGAGGGAGGCCACACAGAGGACTTCTAAAATGTAGGTGTTGGTTCATTTCTTAAGCTGGCTGATGGCTACACAGATATTTACATTTATTATTCCTTATGCCTCATATATACATGGCTGTGTATTTCTGTAGTTTGAAATACTTAATTTTAAAAAAGACTGAAAACGGTGAAGAACTTTAAAAATGAAGATGGACATTTATGTATAGCAATAAAATTAATGTAAAAAAACAACAGCCAATTTGTTACTCTCATTGCCCATTGCCCTGTGGAATCAGTATTAATGACAAGTGGAGTCTATAACTGCTCTAACACAATCTGAACATCTGCTTTTCTGGCACTCTACGGCGCCCACTCATGCTTTCATCTGTACTTAGATTTTTCTTTAGATTTCTTTGGACTTCTGCTCCGGCCTCTCCTCTTACCCCTCTCTCTTTCGTAAGAGTCAGTGTGGTACTTGGACTTGTGACTATTGCTATAGTCGCCATCCCTTTCTCGAGATCGGCTGCGACTTCGGTTCTGAGGTCGGTCTCTCTTTTCATTCTTTTGTTTCTCCCAACAGCTTTCTTCTTCTTCATAGTGACCAAACCCCATCTCCCTGTAGATATCCTGTCAAAGGAATGGAAAGAACATGACAGGCCAATCAATAATCACTTTGTGGGCACTGCCAATTAATAAAACCTAGAAAAGTCCACCATTTGCAAGCTGTTTTAACAGCTCAATTTTGAACACAACTGCTAATGTCAAAAATCCTGTAAATGAGAAAGTAAAAACAATTCAGAAAAAGATTTAAACTGTCCTTTTGATCAGTCTCATTGCTTTGTGTCTGCTAGTGCAGCTGAACTGAAGAATCAGATCCAAAAACATGAAACTGAAGTAGCCCAACTGAAGTAAGGAAAGTTTTAGAGCAATATTGCTTGGGCCTGGTCCAGCCCTGGCTGCTCTGGCAATTTGGAGAATGAACCAGCAGATGGAAGATCTCTCTCTCTCCCCCTCTCTGTAACTGCCTTTCAAATAAATAAAAAAGCTTTAAACAAGAAAGAGAGATCATTTGTAAAATTAAACTTTCTTAAAAGATTACTTAAATGAAAGACAAAATTCTGGGGACTGAATTCCCAACCCAAGGGTCCCAATTCTATCACTACAGATATTATTATAGTGGGATCAATGTCAATGTTTAAAATCTAGAGTAATGAATATTGAAGGGTCTGTGACTTGTCATTCTTTAAATGTCTCGATACCGAACACTTCACCTAGCATAAAGTCTGCAGTATGCAAAAAGAGATCTAACTCGAGTGTTAGAACTACAGTGTTGATGGAATACAACTTTATAAACTGCTTCATGATTTCCACAAAATCCAACAGTTCTCATCATTCTGTAAGAGTCTTATGATGGGGGCCCACATTATAGCACAGCAGGGTAAGCTGCTGCCAGCGATGCCAGCATCCCATATCGATGCTGGTTCAAATCTTGGTTGCTCCACTTCAGTTCCAGTTCCCTGCTAATGTGCCTGGGAAAGCAATGGAAGAAGTACTTAGGTCCCAGCCACTCATGTGGGAGACGTGGATGAAACTCCTGGCTTCAGTCTGGGCCAGCCCAGGCCACTGCAGCCATTCTGGGGAGTGAACAGTGAGTGAAAGATCTCTCTCTCTGTGTCTCTGTCTCTATCTTTGTCACTCCCTCTCTATTTTTCAAATAAATAAATAAATTCTTCAAAAAAAAAGTCTTATGAGGAAGAAAAAAATAGCTATTTTGGTTTAGCCTTTTACCAACTACTTTGTAGAAATATGACATTCCTAAATGAAGATTTTTTGTATTTCCTGCAACATATACAAAATGTAAACATCAAGGATGATGCTATTGGACAGGTTACGCCACCATTTGCAACTCCAGCATCCCAAATGGGCACTGGTTCCAGTATTAGATGCTTCACTTGTGATCCAGCTCCCTGCTAATAGTGCCTGGGAAAAGCAGTAGAAGATGGCCCATGTACTTGGGCCCCTGTACCCACATGGGAGACCCGCATGAAGCTCCTGGCTCCTGACTTCACCCTGGCCCAGCCCTGACCACTGTGGACATTTAGGGAGTGAACCACAAGATGGAAGATCTATCACTCCCTCTCTCTCTTTGTAAATCTGATCTTTAAATAAATCTTAAAACACAAAACAAAATGTAAACATCTATGTACTATTTCTGTATACTTAACACCCAGTTTTGTATTTGTTGAGATAATAGGCTTTTTTATAAAAAAAAAATTTACTTATTTATTTAAAAGGCAGAATTAGAGGGGGACAGATAGAAGGAGAGACAAGGAGAGAGAGAAATCTTACATCTACTGGTTCACTCCCCGAATGGCAACAATGGCCAGAGGTGGGCTAGTCCTAAGCCAGGAGTTTCTTCCAGGTCTCCCATGTGGGTGCACAGGCCCAAAGATTTGGGCCATCCTTTGCTGCTTTCCCAGGCACATTAGCAGGGAGCTAGACTGGAAATGGAGCAGCTGGGACTCAAACTGGCACCCATATGGGATGTCGGCATCACAGCTTTACCTGCTACGCCATAATGCCAGCCCCAAGACAAGACCTCTAAAATGCAGAGACTGTCAGCCTATACAACTCCATAAAATCCTCACTACATTATAAAAAAAAAAAAAAAAGAGAGAGAGAGAGAGAGAGAGAAATAAAAGGTTATATAGTACCTAATTCTCTGAAAAAATTGAGGACACTGACACTCTGGAATGTATGAACACTTTAAAATCACTCTGCCTTTTGCAAAAAAGAAATGTAGAGTTTCAGAGAGGCAGAGGCAGAGAGAGGGGGAGAGAGTAAGAGGTCTTCCAAGCACTGGTTCACTCCTCAGATGGCTGCAATGGCCGGAACTGCTGGAACAGCACCGATCAGGAGCCAGGAGCTCCCACGTGGGTGCAGGGGCCCAAGACCTTGGGCCATCCTCTACTGCTTTCCCAGGCCGTAGCAGAGAGCTGGATTGGAAGTGGAGCAGCTGGGTCTCAAACTGGTGCCCAAATGGGATGCTGACGCTGCAGGTCATGGCTTTACCTGCTACACCACAGCGCCAGCCCCTAAAATAAATCTTAAAAAATAAAATAAAATCATTGACTTGGAGTAGTTTTCAAAGCTATACAAGCTCTGAAGCCAGGCAGGTTAGGCAGTATGTCCAATAGAAAGTCCTCAAGGTTAGATTCATCAGAGGTTTTATGGAGAAATTAGGATTTGAGATGAGCCTCAAAGGACAACTGGGTTTGGGTTCAGACTGAATGCAAGAAGACAAATGGAAGTAATGCAAGTGAGAACTCAGAGGCAAGGAAGAACGAGCTCTGTGATATGGAGGAGGAAAGTTGACATGGCTGGTGCAGGCATATCAAAGTAGGGCCTCTAAGTATGTGCCTGCACAGTACTGAGTGCTTCAGGAGTGCAAGTGATCATCATTCCAGAAATAAGGAAACAGACTCAAGAGATACACACAGGTTGGAGATAATTATTGTATTGATCAGTAAGTTTCAGACTCGAAAGAGAGAAGTGACACAGTATGGGGTGGGAGGACAACCAACACTGAATGAAATCAAAATAAATTCTAAAGTTCTTGGCTTCCCACTAAACCATAAAGGGCTAAGGGCCTAAGGGGATAGCTTCATTCTAAAAATAAAAGAAATGAACCACCTGAGCTCTAAGTCCCTTCTAATACAGACTTGTTGGCATCCCAAACAGAAGTGCTAGATCAAATCCAGCTACTCTGCTCCCAATTTGGCTTCCTAACAATGTGCCTGGGAGGACAGCAGAGGACAGCCCAAAAGTTCCTGGGCCCTGCCACCCATGTCGGGGACTAGGATGGAGTTCTGGACTCCTGGCTTAGTCCTGAACCCAGCCTTGGCTGTTGTGGCCATTTCAGAAGTGAACGAGTAGATGGAAGATCTCTCTCTCTCACTCCTTCTGACTCTGCCTTATAAATAAATCTTACAAATGAATAAATAAACATTTTTTTAAAAAAGTGTTTATACATTTAAGACATAAGACAAAATGATGAAAGGGGCATGTGGCCAAAAGAGAAGAACATAGACATACACACATAATGGTCAATTTAAAAAATAAACATGGGGCCGGTGTTGTGGCGTAGCGGGTAAAGCCACCGCCTGCAGTGCCGGCATCCCATATGGGCACCAGTTCGAATCCCGGCTGCTAAACTTCCAATCCAGCTCTCTGCTGTGGCCTGGGAAAGCAGCAGAAGATGGCCCAAGTCTGGCCCCCTGCACCCACATGGGAGACCTGGAGGAAGCTCTTGGCACCTAGCTTCGGTTTGGCACAGCTCCTGCTGTTGCAGCCAATTGGGGAGTAAACCAGCAGATGGAAGACCTCTCTTCCTCTCTGCCTTTTTCTCTCTGTGCATAACTCTGACTTTCAAATAAATAAATAAATCTTTTAAAAGAATAGTCGATTAACCTCACAAATAACTGATGTAAAGCAGATAACATGAAGTCTAACTAAAAACAATCCTCGTTCAGGTCTTTGGGAATAAATAAAAAAATTTAGTTTAATCTAAATCACTAAAGAAACATTAAATTATTAAAATGACAACAAAAATAGAGTCTCATATTACAAACAAAAACATGGCAAAAACAAGCACTGATAAAAACCAGTATGAACACTTCCTCTACCAGCAGCCCACAGCTAAGTACTCATTTCCCAAAACCCAACCTCAACCACACAAAAAATCATCTTTGGAATTAAGTCATGAAGTGGAAAACTGAAGAGAGGTTTTGAGATTGAATAGTAAGGTTGCTACTCAATGAAAAATGAAACATTTGAAGAAATAAACTAAAATGTTCTTAGGAAAACAGACCTGCCAGAAGTTGAGCTACACCTGAAATTTAATCAATACTGAAAAATTCCCTTTAGTGATTACATTTTGAGACTGAAATCAAGAGGAAAATAATAAAAATACAAAAAATTAGGACACATTGAAATCTTAAATTTGCAGCTATTTTATCGGAAAGAAAATAAAGAGAAAATGAATCCTGCTATGTTATTAAATCAAAGTATTGAAAAACACTTTATTTCAAGGAGAGTTTTTTTTTTTTTTCCCCAAAACTTAAAAATGCTCTCACTGCCAACTACTTTAAAATTTTTTTAAAAAATAATCAGGGAGGGGCCGGCACCACGGCTCAATAGGCTAATCCTCCGCCTTGCCGCGCCGGCACACCGGGTTCTAGTCCCGGTCGGGGCACCAGATTCTGTCCTGGTTGCTCCTCTTCCAGGCCAGCTCTCTGCTGTGGGCAGAGAGTCCTTGGGCCCTGCACCCCATGGGAGACCAGGAGAAGCACCTGGCTCCTGGCTTCGGATCAGCACGATGCACTGGCCGCAGCGGCCATTGGAGGGTGAACCAATAGCAAAGGAAGACCTTTCTCTCTGTCTCTCTCTCTCACTGTCCACTCTGCCTGTCAAAAATAAAAAATAGAATAATAGTAATAATCAGGGAGATTGCAGTAGAAGATGTCCAAGTCCTTGGGCCCCTGCACCTGCATGGGAGACCCAGAGGAAGCTCCTGGTTCCTGGCTTCAGATCGGCGCAACTCCGACCATTGAGGCCAACTGGGGAGTGAATCAGCGGATGGAAGACCTCTCTCTCTCTCTCTCTCTCTCTCTCTCTCGCCTCTCTGCCTCTCTGCCTCTCCCTGTGTAACTATGACTTTCAAGTAAAAATAAATAAATATTAAAAAAAATACTCAGGGCTGGGGCTGGGGCTGGGGCTGGCACTGTGGTGTAGTGGGTAAAGCTGCCTACTGCAGTGCTGGCATCCTATGTGGGTGTGAGTTTGGGTTCCAGCTGCTCCACTTCCAATCTCGCTCTCTGCTATGGCCTGAGAAAGTAGCAGAAGATGGCCCAAGTCCTTAAGCCCCTGCACCCCCATGGGAGACCCGGAAGAAGCTCCTTGCTCTTGGCTTCGGACTGGCAAAGCTCTGGCCATTGCAGACACTTGGGGAGTGAACCAGCATGTGGAAGACCTCTCTCTCTCTTTCTTTGCTTCTCTTTCTCTCTCTGTGTAACTCTGACTTTCAAATAAATAAAATCTTTAAAAAAAATGGTCAGGGCTAGGGTTAGTGTTGTGGCGTAGTAGATAAAGATGCTGCCTGCAATGCTGGCATCCCATATGGGCACTGGTTCATATCTCAGCTTCTCTACTTCCAATCTAGCTCCCTGCTAATGGCCTGGGAAGATGGCCCCTACGTGTGTAGGTCCCCAACATCCACATGGAAGACCTAGATGCAGTTCTTGGCTCCTGGCTTTGGCCTCACTCAGCCTTGGCCACTGTGGCCTTTGTGGCCATCTGGGAAGTAAACCAGTAGACAGAAGCCCCACCCCCACCCCGCCCCATCTCTCCTTCTAACTCTGACTTTCAAATAAATAAATAATCCCAGGGCCAGCGTGGTGGCACAGCAGGTTAAACAGCCACCTGCAACATCAGAATCCCATATGGGCACTGGTTTAAGTCCCAGCTGCTCCTCTTCCAATCTAGCTCCCTGCTAATACACCTGGGAAAGCAGCAGAAGATGACCCAAGTGCTTGGGCCCCAGCCATCATGGCCATTTGGGGAGTGAACCAGTGGATGGAAGATCTCTCTATGCCTCTGCCTCTCTCTGTAACTCTACTTTCAAGTAAATACATCAATCTTTAAAAATAAATAGGGCCTAGCATTGTGGTGTAGCAGGTTAAGCCTCCTCCTGCAGTGCTGGCATCCCATATGAGCACCACTTCCAGACCTGGCTGCTCCACTTCTTACTCAGCTCCCTGCTAATGCACCTGGGAAAGCAGCAGAGGATGACCCAAGCCGTTGGGCCCCTGCACCCATGTGGGAGACCCAGAAGGAGCTCTGGGCTCCTGGCTTTGGCCTGGCCCAGGCCAGGCCTTGTGGCCATTTGGGGAGTGAACTAGCGAATGGAAGATTCTCTCTCTCTCCTCCTTTCTAACTCTTTCAAGTAAAAAAAATAAATAAATAAATCTTTTAAAAAATAAAACAAATACTGGGGCCAGCACTGAGATGCAGCGGATTAAGCCCTGCCTACAATGCCACATCCAACAGCTCCCATATGGGTGCTGGTTCAAGTCCTACTCAGCTCCCTGCTAATGCACCTGGGAAAGCAGTGGAAGCTAACCAAAATACTTGGGCCCTTGTCACCCACATGGGAGACCCAGATGGAGTTCCAGGCTCCTGGTTTTGGTCTGGGTGTGGCCATTTGGGGAGTGAACCAAGGGATAGAAGTTCTCTCTTTCTCTGTCTTTCCCTCTAACACTCTGCCTTTTAAATAAAATAAATCTTTAGAAAAAAAAAATAGGAAAAAAACAAGTAGCAGGGGCCAGCACTGTGGTACAGTGGGTGAAGAACTACCACTTGTGACACCAGCATACCACATCAATGTGTTGGTGTGCTGATATGAGTCAATGCTACTAGGCTTCCAATCCAGCTTCCTTCTAATGTGCCTGAGAAAGCAGTGAAAGACTTGGACCCTACTACCCATTGAGACCAGGATGGAGTTCCTGGCTCCTATAGTCCAGACCTCGCTGTTGCAACCATGGGGGAGTGAACCAGCAAATGGAGATCTCTTTCTGTCTCTGCCACTCTGCCTTTCAAATAAATAAATAAATCTTGAAGAAAAACACTAACAGCATCCCCCCAAAATCTGATGTTCTTTACTACATGCCAAAGAGAATATTTGCTACTATGAAGTTTTAAGTAATCAAGCAGCATGATTGAAAAGATTCACAAAAGAGGGAAGTAGAGATAAGATTTAAAATGCAGGCAGCCTTTGAGTTTTTTTAAGATCTCTGATTATCTCAAAGCACACAAATGACTATTTCAGGCCTCGATTCACTGAAGATTCCATGTCTAAGTGGAGGATGAAAAAGCTGTAACTAAAAGCAGCACATGGCCAAGGAGAATTAAGCACTTTTAGTGGAAGACAAGCTATTTATTAGAATATAAGCACCATTTTAAAAGACTGGGGAAGGAGTGAGCATTGGCCTAGTAGCTGAGGCCCCGGTGTTCCACATCAGAGTGCTTGGGTTCAATTCCTGGCTCTGGCTCCTGATTCTCAATGAAGACTCTGGGTAGCAGCAGTGATGGCTCAAGCAGGTGGGTTCCAGCCACACAATGGAAGATCTGGATTGAGTTCCTGGCTCCCAGCTTCAGTCCTGCTGGATGTTGTAGGCATCTGGGGAGTGAACCAGCAGATGCAAGCTCTCTAACACTGTCTCTCTGCCTCTCAAATATTTTAAACATATGCAAATAAAAAATTTAAAAAATAATAAAAAGACTGAGGCAGAGAGGCTATTTCGCTTAGCAGTTAAGATGCCCATGTCCTACACTGATGTACTTGGCTTCTACTCCCAGTTCAGGCTCCTGACTCCAGATTCCCACCAATGCTTGGAAGGTAGCAGTCATGGCTCAATTGAATGGGTTCCTGCCACCCACATGGGAGATCTGAACTGAATTCTGGGCTCTTGGCTTTGGCTGCTCTTCCCTGCCCCCAGCCATTGTGGGCATTTGGGAAGTGAACCAGTAGATGAGAGCTTTCTGTACCTTTCAATTAAAAATTTTAAAAAAGAAAAGGCTGAAAAGATCTTAGACTAAGTTAATAAATGCAGAAATTAAGGAGATGTTCCATGGCTCACACTAGAATACTTTGGGACAAGTTATATTAGAATAACAATAAGATTTTGAGGAAAAACTGACAGGAATATATTTCAGGCATGAAGAACAGCAGGAGGACAAATCTATTTGAATTGTGGTTCCATCATTTACTGGCTATGTAAAACTAGTAAAATGATGAAAGAATCTATCTCACATTTGAAGGACAAAAAAGATGTCACCTATTACTGTTTCCATCACTGGTTCATGTGAGGAATATTCGAAGGAACCATCAAAGGTATAGCTTCAAAACTGGGGGAAGGCATTAAATGGCTAATGGACTGTGGAAAGAGGAGAAATTATACATCTCTGCTAGACGACAACAAAGAATCAGAACGTATGCCATCTAGAAAATAGGGAGCTGAGAATATATGTAAAATATATAGTTGCTGAAATTCTTTTAAAAATGAATATAAACCATAAAACACAAGTTACCTGTAGAAGGAGGAAGGGGACAGGGACAGAAGCTGAACTCTCTGTATGTAACGTTAATCTGTGCACTGCACTTTGGAATCATATAGTTCTTACAACTACAAAACAGGGGCACAACAGGTCAAGTTACTCTTGTGATGCTAGCATCCCGAATTGGAAATTTGGGGTTAAGCCCACTTTAAGTCCCAGCTGCTCTGTTTCAATTCAGCCCCCTGTTAATGTGCCTCAGAAAGCAGCCAATGATGGCCCAAGTACTTGGGCCCCCATTATCTATATGGGAAGTCAGGATGGAGTTCCTAGTTCCTGGCTTTGGCTTGGCCTAGCCTGGTCCAGTCTAGCTGTTGGAGCCATTTGGGGAGTTGACCAATTCATAGAAGCTCGCTCTCATCTCTTTCTGTGGCTCTGCCTTTATTCAGTGAAAATAAATCGTTAAAAAATAAACAAAACTATAAAACAGGGTAGGCCTTTGGCACAGTGGTTAAGACACTACAGAGAACAACCACACCCCTTAGTGGGTTTGAGTCCTGGGTTTGAGTCCTGGCTCCATTTCTGATTCCAGCTTCCTGCTAATGTGCACTCTGAAAAGCAGTAGATGTGGGGCTGGTGCTGTGGCACAGGGAGTAAAGCAGCAGCCTACAGTGCCAGCATCCCATATGGGTGCTGGTTCGAGTCCAGGCTGCTCCATTTCTGATTCAGTTCTCTGCTATGGCATGGGAAAGCAGTACAAGAAAGCTCAAGCCCCTGCACGCACATGCGAGACCCAGAAAAAGTTCCTGGCTCCTGGCTTCAGACTGGCCCAGCTCTGGCTGTTGAGCCCATTTGGGGAGTGAATCAGCAGATGGAAGACTTCTCTCTCCCTGCCTCTGCCTCTCTGTAATTCTGCCTTTCAAGTAAATAAATAAATCTTTTTTTTTTTTTTTTTTTTTTTTTTTTTATTTTGACAGGCAGAGTGGACAGTGAGAGAGAGAGACAGAGAGAAAGGTCTTCCTTTGCCGTTGGTTCACCCTCCAATGGCCGCCGCGGCCGGCGCGCTGCGGCCGGCGCAGCGCGCTGATCCGATGGCAGGAGCCAGGAGCCAGGTGCTTTTCCTGGTCTCCCATGGGGTGCAGGGCCCAAGCACTTGGGCCATCCTCCACTGCACTCCCTGGCCACAGCAGAGGGCTGGCCTGGAAGAGGGGCAACCGGGACAGAATCCGGCGCCCCGACCGGGACTAGAACCCGGTGTGCCGGCGCCGCTAGGCGGAGGATTAGCCTAGTGAGCCGCGGCGCCGGCCTAAATAAATAAATCTTAAAAAAAAAAAAAAAAGGAAATAGATGATGGCTCAAAGACTCTGATCTCTGCCATCCATGTAGGAGATCCAGGACTGAGGTCCAGGCTCCTGTCTTGAACTTGGCCCAGTTCCAACTGTTGCAGATATTTGACAAGGGAATTGGCAGATGGAAAATCACTGTCTCTTTCAAATAAACAAATAAAAAAATTTTTTTTAATTTACAAAACAAAAAACTTTAAAAGTAATTCTTTAACATTGAAAAGAAAATGAAACAAACTGGGATATGAATTTAGTTATGGTATAACTGTAGGAAAAAACTTACAGTAACTCTAAAACAGTAATTTGACTATAATAGTAAAAGTAGTTAACAAGAATAGTCAGTGCAAAAAATGTCTGCATGCACATTTTTTTTCCACTTAATCTTAACAACACACCTGTGAAATTGTATTAGTCTTATAGAGGAAGAGACTGTGGCTCTCAGAAAGCTAAATAACTAGTCAAGGTCACATCAATGAGGAGCAGTGTAGAACTGTAACCCAGCTCTCCTGACAGTCAATCCCTCACTTTGCCTAGTGAACTAAATCTCTGTCTTGAAATTCCCACCTTTGTTTCTCTTTTTATGATGTATTTAACTATTTGAAAGACAGGGGTGGGGTCGGGGGGAAGGCGGTCCATTTGCTGGTTCACTTCCCAAATGCCGCAACAACTGGGGCTGGGTCAGGCTAAATCCAAGGGCCTGGAACTCCATCTGGGTCTCCCACACCGGGGTCCTTGGGCCATCTTCCGTTGCTTTCCCAGGCACATTAGCAGGGAGCTGGACCACAAGCGGAACAGCCAGGACTTCAACTGGCGCTCATATGCGAAACAGATGTCACAGAAGGCCTCTTAACCCGCTGCACCGCAACACTGGCCTCGTTCTCTTTCTTGGGTTCCCTACCTTCATAACTCCGCCTAGTGACAGCCTTCTGATTCTCAAGGGCCCAGCTCAAATGTCTTCTGTGCGGTAAAATCAAAGCAAGGAGCTTTGAAGGAATTTGCTTTTTATTTAACTGAGAGCCAAGATGCAGGATGGAAATGATTTCTTCTCTTTATACTCAATTTTCTTTGGTGCATTTTTATTACCGTGTTCAAAAGAGCTTTTAGGTAATCAAGTGAATTACTAGTGCTGTTTGCCTTTCATATAAACATATGGAAAAGCCTAAGTGTTTTATAGGCTGTAAAATCTAAAGAGCTGTAAGGCGATAGTGAAAGCTGATAAACGAGAAGAACTTTTTCAACATAACCACATTGGTTTTTGGTGGGCAGAAATGACCATCTATAGGTATGTAAATCATTCTTGCTTCCTGATGTGGAAATATAAGATACATTAAGTTACTTCAAAAATAATCTTTTGTTAACTTATGATTTCTTTTAAAAACTAAAATCCTTCACCCCAGTGTAACCATTTTTTTTTTTAAGATTTGTTTGTTTATTTGCAAGTCAAGAGTTACAGAAAGAGGAAGAGACAGACAGACAAAGATCTTCCATTCACTGGCTAATCCCCAAGAAGGCCACAACAGCCAGGGCTGGGGCAGGCCAAAGCCAGGAACCAGGAGCTTCTTCCAGGTCTTCCACATGGGTGCAGGGGACCAAGCATTTGGGCCATCTTCTACTGCTTTCCCAGGCCATAGCAGAGAGCAGGGTTGCAAGCAGAGCAGCTGAGACACGAACAGGTGCCCACATGGGATGCTGGTGTCACAGGCAGTGGCTTTACCTGCTATGCCACAATGCTGGCCCCAGGATAACCATTTTACATTTTAAAATCAGGAACACATCTCTGTCTATGCGGAACTATTCCTTACCTTCTAAGTTACATCACTAACATGTAATTTACAAAGGGATAAAATACTGATTTCTCCACATCTTAGACTGGACTTCAGAAGTACCTGGTTAGTATTTTTGACCGGCATGTAGTCCTCATCTTCCTTCTCTTCAGAGCAGTGTCGGGTTTTCTTCTTGTGTTTTTTACTGGTGTGTGAGTGACTGGACTTTGAGTCTTCTGCCTCCTCATCTAGGATTAGATCGTATTTTGCACTGCGGCAGTTAGTTAAGGACAAATAGGATAAATGACATGGGTAAGACACCACCACCTACAAATATGGTAATCAAAGGAAGCCAAAAGGCTAAAGGTAATTTTTTTAAAGCAAAAGAATCTCAAAAGCACATAATACACTTCTAAAATAAAAATAACATTTTTTTCATTTTATAGTCAGGAAAAATCAAAAGAACTGTGATCTTAAACGGTTAACAACTAGTAGGCAAAGTTTGGGGGAGAAAATAAAACTGCATCCCAAGTGAAAATACAAGTAGCATAAAAAATAAGGAAACTTGTCAATTATGAAAAAATGAAATTTAGAAAATGAGGCACATCTTTAAAACTAATATACTATAAACCCGAATTCCAGAAAAGCTATATAAAATAAACACATGCATACAACTGTTCTTTTAATTCAATCCTAATTCTTTTAATTCAATACTAAAAGAAAAAAATTCAGCAATGCATATGATTCTAACAGAAATTTATTAAAAAAGTAGTAAGTTTAACAAGAGAAATTATAGTACTAAGTTAAACAAAAGAAAATAAACCTAACAGGATTTTTTTTAAGATTTAATCAGGATGGTCCAAGTGCTTGGGGCCCTGCACCCGCATGGGAGACCAGGAGGAAGCGCCTGGCTCCTGGCTTTGGATCGGCGGAGCACATCAGCCGTAGCGGCCATTTTGGGGGTGAACCAATGGAAGGAGGACCTTTCTGTCTGTCTCTCTAACTCTGCCTGTCAAAAAAAAAAAAAAAAGAAAGAAAAATATTTGATCATTTATTTGAAAGGCAAAGTTACAGAGAGAAAGGAGGAGAGGGGGAGTCAGAGAAAAAGATCTTCCATCCATTGGTTCATTTCCCAAATTGCCTCAACAGCTGGAGCTGAACCAATCAGAAGCCAGGAGCCAGGACCTTCTTCTAAGTCTCCCATATGGGTGCAGGGGCCCAAGGACTTGGGCCATCTTTTGCTATTTTCCCAGGCACAGTAGCAGGGAGCTGGATTGTCAGTAGAGCAGTTAAGATTCAAACAGGTACCCATATGGGATGCTGGCACTCAGACAGCGTCTTAACCCATTACGCCACAGAGCAGGCCCCTAGGACTATTTTTTAAAATAAGAAAGTTGAACAACAGAATATCTAGTAATAAAGATAAAACTTGCTTCAACATAATGCAATACACAGGCAATTATTAAAAATAATAAATGCCATGCGGGCTGACACTGTGGCACTGCGGCACTGCCTGCAGTCCCAGCATCCCATATGAATGCCACTTTGTGTGCTGGCTCCTCTTCTGATCCAGCTCTCTGCTGTGGCCTGGGAAAGCAGTAGAAAATGGCCACTGCTTGGGCCCCTGCACCCATGTGGGAGACCTGGAAGAAGCTTCTGGCTCCTGGCTTTGAATCAGCCTAGCTCTAGCCGTTGCAGCCATTTGGGAAGTAAACCAGAGGAAGTAACCCTTTTTCTCTGTCTCTCCCTCTCTCTGACTATAACTCTACCTCCCAAATAAATATAATCTTTAAGAAAAAAAAAAGCTATCAAAAGAACCTGGAAATGTGTCTATGGAAACTGAAGGTGAAAAGATTGAAGTAAAAACTGTATATATGAGTACCATATAGTGATTATAACTTTATTGAAAAAAAAGATTTGAAAGAAATAGTAGGTATCATTTGTCGAGGTGACAGAACTATAAGTGAACCTTTTCTAAATTTTGCATAATAAACATTTTTAAAGTATTTTAACTCAGAGATCACTATATACCTTAGAATTAAGAAAAAATATTAGGGCTGGTATTGGGGCCTAGTGGGTTAAGCTACCGCATGTGATGGCAGAATCCCACAGGGGCACCAGTTCAAGTCCCTGCTGTTCCACTTCCAATCCAGCTCCCTGCTAATGCATCTGGGAAAGTAGCAGAAGATGGCCTAAGGACTTGGGCCCTGCCACCAATCTCGGAGACGTGGATAGAGTTCCAGGACCTGGTTTCAGCTTGGGCCAGCCCTGGCAATTGTGCCTCCTCCCCCATTTTTGAATTGCAGCTTTAATTCCAGTTCTTTCAGTACTATATGAGAGTATTTCCTGATCCTTGACCCCTACTGTAACCCCTATGTCCCACAAATGTACTTCTTTGAAATACTCCAGAGACATTTAATTAATGCTAATTATTCAACATATGTCCTTCCCCCACTCCTAGAAAAAAAGCTTCCTGTGGGCAGGCACTGAGCATCTTTCACTGCCATCTCTAACTCTGCCTTTCAAAGTAAATAAACAAATCTTTTAAAAAAGAGAGAAAAACACAAAATTATCCTAACCTCTGCTGAAAAATCTCAAACACTAAAATGGATTTCTGAGAAAGGCTGACTTGGGCTAGAACAGTGGTTTTCTAAAGAAAGCCCAACATGTGGCACTATTTTAGCCGCATGTGAGAGTGGAGAAAACACAGACACCACTTCCCTCAGGACTCGTGTCCAACGTCTCTCTCCATTGCCACGGCTCAAGGCTTTCCTCAGCATGCCTTTTTTATTTTTTAAGATTTATGTTATTTATTTGAAAGACAGAGTTATAGAGAGAGGTAGAGACAGAGAGAGAGAAGTCTTCCATGTGCTGGTTCACTCCCCAAAAGGCCACAACAGTCTGAGTTGAGCCAATCTGAAGCCAGGAGTCAGGGGATAGGAGCCAGGAGCTTCCTCTGGGTCTCCCACACAGGTGGCAGAGCCCCAAAGACTTGAGTCATCTTCTACTGCCTTCCCAGGCCATAGAGAGAGCTGGATTGGAAGTGCAGCAGTTGAGTCTCAAACTGGCACCCCTATGGGATGCCAGCACTGCAGGCTGGGGCTTTAACCCACTGCACCACAGCGCTGGCCCCAGGACATCTGACTTCTAAGAGCAAAGAAAACATCATTCCTTGTGGCTTTCTAAGATGCCTGAAGATGGCTCATCAATCTGTACCATCCTGTTAGTCTGCTGCCTACTTCTTCTGTCCTTTCTACTGCTCTTCAAGATAAATTCAACAGGTCTTGCCTGTGCTGTCATCTCTGTGTATGCTTTACACATGTTGCTCTCTGTCCAAAATGCTTTACAGCTGTGTGCTTCAAAATAGTGATCACAATCCATCAAGGGGGTGCAAAATCCATGTAATATAGTGGGTTACAACCAGAATTTTTTTTTGTAGTAAGACAGTGCAAGGCACCCCATAAAAATATGATCTTATGAAATTTTTGTTCCAGTCAATTTTATACTATGTACTGGATTAAGATATAAACTTTATTTCTTAAATGATAAGTCACAGTTAAAAAAAAAAAAAAAACAGCTAGGGGCCAGCGCTGTGGCATATTGGGTAAAGCCGCCACCTGCAGTGCCAGAATCCCATATGGGCACCAGTTCGAGACCTGGCTGCTCCACTTCCCACCCAGCTCTCTGCTTACAGCCTGGGAAAGCGGTGGAGGATGGCCCTAGTACTTGGACCCCTGCACCTGCATGGGAGACCTGAAAGAAGCTCCTAGCTCCTGGCTTCAGATCAGCCGACGCAGCTTCGGCCATTGTGGCCATTTGGTGAGTGAACCAGCAGATGGAAGATTTCTCTCTGCCTCTGCCTCTCTGTAACACTGCCTTTCAAATAAATAAATAAATCTTCAAAAAAGAAAAACAGCTTCCGGCCGGTGCCATGGCTCACTGGGCTAATCCTCCGCCAGCGGCACCAGTACTCTGGGTTCTAGTCCTAGTTGGGGCATCGGTTCTGTCCCAGTTGCTCCTCTTCCAGGCCAGCTCTCTGCTGTGGCCCAGGAAGGCAGTGGAGGATGGCCCAAGGGCTTGGGACCTGCACCCGCATGGGAGACCAGGAGGGGGCACCTGGCTCCTGGCTTCAGATCGGTGCAGTGTCCCGGCTGTGGCGGCCATTTTGGAGGTGAACCAACAAAGGAAGACCTTTCTTTCTGTCTCTCTAACTCTGCCTGTCAAAAAAAAAAAAATAGCTTCCAACCTCAGCCACCTTCTCCCCCCCCATATTTGAACTGCAGCTTTAATATCACTTCTATTAGTGCTATATGAGCGTATTTCCTAACTCTTAACCCCTATTGTAACTCCTACGTCCCACAAATGTACTTCTTTGTAGTACTCTAGAAATACTTAATTAATGGTGACTATTCAACATTTGTCCTTCCCTCTCTCGAGGAATAAAAGCGCCATGTGGGCAGGAACCGAGCATCTTTCACTGCTGAACTGCATATGCAAATACCTGTTGGTTATTGTACCACCTTCCATGCTTATCTATCTTCTACTGACCAATACAGTCAACACTTTCAGAAGATGTCAAATTCCTCCAAAATCCTTCACACAAAATACGAATGTATGATCTCAGCTTTGTTCCTGCAATTTCCTTCCCTAGATCTAGTCGGGCCAGTTAAACTTCCTTCTCTTACTTCCACTTTTGATCCTTTTTTAAATTCACATTTACAGTAATTATTCTTTCTCTCACGGCACATAAAGTATACCTGCCAGGCCCTTTTAACTGACTTAAGGCAACGTATCTGCACTTAGATTACCCTCTATACCCCCCCCTTCCCTCGCTGTATGTAACAAAGTAACAATATATAATATGAACATAAGAAAGTGTGCATCTTACCTATTATAAATATGTGTTCCATCCCTCTACTATTCACCTAAAATCATAAATACCTCACTAAAATGAAACCTATCAAATACTAAGGACTTAAAAACTGTCTTACTGGGTCGCATGCATGAAGTTTCTCTTTCAAGTTTAATATCCTGTTAATCAGTAAGAGTTATTCACAATGGTTTGGCACCAGAACATGTCTGTCTTCTACATCAACTCCAAAAGCCTAGAAGCAGCCTTGTTCACGACTAGGCTAAGTGGTTGTTTAACTGAAATAAACAAAATTTTAAATTCAGTTCCTCAGTCCATCTCAAATGCTTGACAGTCACAGGTGGGATGGGCATTTGGTCTAAGCTGTCTGTTGAGACACCTGCATCCTGTATCAGAGTGCCTGGGTTCAAGTCCCAGCTCCACTCCTGATTCTATCTTCATGCTAATGTAACCCAGTAATGTCTCAATTAATTGGCTCTCTGGCACCCACGTGGGAGATCCACATTGAGTTTCCAGCTCCTGGCTTCAGCCTAGCTGTTGAGGGCATTTGAGAAGGGAACCAGTTGATGGGAGGTCTCTGCTTCTACCTGTCAAATAAAATACATTTAAAACAAATTTTTAAAAATTAAACACTTTTGGGCCAGTGTTGTAGCATAGCGAGTTAAAAGCCCTAGCCTGCAGTGCCGTCATCTCACATGGGCACCAGTTGAAGTCCCAGCTGCTCCATTTCTGATCCAGCTCCCTGCTAATGCACCTGGGAAAGCAGCAGAGGATGGCTCAAGTCCTTGGGCCCCTGCACCCACATGGGAGACCAGGAAGAAACTCCTGGCTCCTGGTTTCAGATCGGCTCAGCTCCAGCCACTGTGGCCATTTGGGGAGTAAACCAATGGATGGAACACCTCTCTCTCTCTCTCTGTCTCTACCAATCTCTGTAGCTTTGTCTTTCAAATAAATACCATAAATCTTAAAAAAGAAAAATTAAACATTTCAAAAGCAGCCAGGGCCAGCACTGTGGCACAGTGGGTTAAAGTCCTGGCATGAAGCGCCGGCATCCCATATGGGTGCCAGTACTAGTACCGGCTGCTCCTCTTCCCATCCAGCTCTCTGCTATGGCCTGGGACAGTAGTGGAGGATGGCCCAAGTGCTTGGGCCCCTGCACCCATGAGGGAGACCCAGAAGAAGCTCCTGGCTCCTGACTTCGGATCAGCGCAGCTCCGGCCTTTATAGCCATCTGGGGAGTGAACCAGCAGATGGAAGACCCCCCTCCCTCTTCCTCTCTCCCTCTCTCTCTCTCTCTAACTCTGTCTTTCAAATAAATAAAATAAATCTAAAAAAAAAAAAAAAAAAAAAGCCACACATGCTTAGAAGTCACCCAGGACAGTGGGGATGTAGTAAGTACATTTCCATCATTGCAGAAAGTTCTAGTAAAGACTACCAGGGAGATCTATTCTCAAACATGCCTATTTTCCTCTTCACTCTCAGTATGAATCTATCTCCTTGAATCCAGGGCACTTTAACACTGAGTAGTCCTTCTTTTCAACTGAACCACCCCTTCAGGGAAAATGTAGCTTTCCTATGTGCTTGGCAGCTCTCCTCTACTTTAGTTATCCTACATGTTCCCCTTCTTCCAGAAGGGGAATTATGAGAGGCTAACCTAAACTTAGTTTCAAAGATATGGTAAATAAACCTCAAGTTACCCTATCTACACTGTCACGAGTTTGAACTTTGCATCACCTGCCCTCCTACACTGGCCTTTTCAGATCCTATCTCAGCCTCTGGTTTGGCCTGCCTGGGTAGGAAAGCCTCTCCTGTGCCGCTTTAGTCAGTCTCCTGCAGGCTTTGTCAAGCTCTAAGACCTTGTAATGCTCCAGGCATTGCAGACAGTCAACACATTTTACAACACGTAAGAGGTCAAACTGATACTCATCTTCTCTTGATGAATACCTGAAGGAGAAATGTCTACACAGCATGGGAAAGAGAATCACTGAAACACCACCAGAAATTAGGAAACAATGATGCCATTTACCAGAAAGAATCACAAAAGAAATAACCTTAGCAATGTGAGGAGTGATCAATTTATAACGGGGAAAATCAGTGAACAAATTAAAATGACATAATAGGAGCAGTATGTTTCACTGCTTTTTACTTGTCTCAACCTAAATCTTGGAAGAAATTGAATTAAATGGTCAAATCAATGGACTTCTCTTAAATCCTATAAAAGTCAGCTCTTAGGAGTCCAATACTTGCTAAAGTGACAGTATATTATATCTCATATAGAAAAAAGCAACCTTATCTTGTAACACAAAAACTATAGTATATTATTATCTAGATAAGAAAGTTAAACATAAGAGAATGGTAAGCACAAATGATTTAGCTTGGTTATATTTTTGATTATGAAGAATTAAAACATTACAATTATCTAAAGAAAATGTAAATCTTACCTTTAGGTCTTCTGAAAATATAAGCAGGAAAGCACTTAACAACAGTAGGAATGTAAAGGAATTAGGCTTACTATTTCCTTCAACCCTAACTCTCTCCATATAATAGAGTATAATGACAGAGCAAAGCATATGTAAGATGCTGAAAAGAAATGATCATAACCTGGACCAGAACCTTGTCTCCCAGGGCCCGTTACATGGCGCTCAACGCACAGTGGATGCTTGAAACACACTGACAGATTCTTGTTAAGGATACTCCTGTTTGGGTTTTACTTTATCTTTCAGGACCAAATTAGAGCGTTTATCCTGTTCCTTTTCATACTCCTTGAAATCACTCTTAGTGTATTTCCCACCTAATAAGAAAAGAGAAAGAAAAGTTAAGAACAGTAAGTATTTTATAAAAGATGAACTCCTTTATAAATTGTATGTATCAAGAGACAAAAAAGGTAAGAGGAGAACACAAGAATCATAGTAATTCAATCTCTATGACAATTTTAACTTAAGTCAG
This sequence comes from Oryctolagus cuniculus, assembly GCF_964237555.1. Lineage (NCBI taxonomy): Eukaryota > Metazoa > Chordata > Mammalia > Lagomorpha > Leporidae > Oryctolagus > Oryctolagus cuniculus. The sequence goes on along the minus strand of NC_091436.1, from coordinate 18,491,666 downwards.
ATACACGTTTTGTTAGGTAGCCTTATGCTGCCATCTAATGATACATATGAATATTACAACAGCAAACTTTAAAATAAATTACATGCACATAATTCAGTATGAGTACAGCTATTATGTCCATGATAACACTAAGTTCAGTGGAAATATTGAAGATTTGGGAACTGAGTTTGAAACCTCAAAGACTTCCAAGTTTGGGAGAAGTGAGGCTTTTTTTTTTTTTTTTTCTAAAGATTTTATTTATTTGAGACAGAGTTACAGAGAGAGGGAGAGACAGAGAAAAAGGTCTTCCATCCTTTGGTTCACTCCCCAAATGGCCGTAATGGCTAGAGCTGAGCCGATCCACGGCCAGGAGCCAGGAGCTTCTGCCAGTCTCCCATGTGGGCACAGGGGCCCAAGCACTTGGGCCATCTTTCACTGCTTTCCCAGGCCATAAGTAGAGAGCTGGATTGGAAGAGGAGCAGCCAGAACATGAGCCGGCACCTATGTGGGATACCAGCTCTGCAGGCAGAGGCTTGTCCTACTACACCACAGGGCTGGCCCCAGATGTGAGGCTCTATAGACTCTGACATTCTCTCACCAGAGCACCATGCAGATAGGAGACTGCAGATGCATGTAGAGAGGAGTTGGTGACAGTACCAAAGACAAACTGTCTCTGCTTTGAAATCCTGGCTTATTGGCAGTTACATCCCTTCCATGTGCCCAAACTGTAATTACCAGTACCTTCCAGAAAACAGGACTAGTGTTACATCCTCACTAGCCAATCATGCAGAGCCAAAAGGCAGGGCACTGTACAGTCCCTCTGCTCTCCAGTCTGCTCTCCTGCCAGATGAGGGTAATACTTCTTCCATGGACCAGAGCTGCTGTCTGCCTTTCCTACTGCACTCCGCTACCACTAGAATGACTCCTGTGGGAACTTTTCCTACTGAAGGGTCCTGGATTAGGGTACAAGTAAAGCGAACTGAAGGTACACAGAGAGATTCTCTGCTTATCAATCCTAATAGACCCTAAATGTCAGGTTTTTAAAGAAGAAAGAAAAAGGAATGAAAAAAGAGGGTTAACTATTAAAGATAAGATGAACCTAAAGGGGCAGATGGTGTGGCATAGTGGGTAAAGCCACCACCTGCAGTGCCGGCATCTTCTACGGGCACCAATTCGAGTCTCAGCTGCTCCACTTCCAATCCAGCTCTCTGCTATGGCCTGGGAAAGCAGTAGAAGATGGTTCAAGTCTTTGGGCCCCTACACCTGCATGGGAGACCCGGAAGAAGCTTCTGGCTCCTGGCTTCAGATTGCAGCCAACTGGGGAGCGAACCAGTGGATGTAAGACTTCTCTCTCTCTCTCTCTCTCTATCTGCCTCTCATTCTCTCTCTGACCTTAAAATAAATAAATAAATCTTTAAAAAAAAAAAAAAAAAAAAAGATGAACCCACTGGACAATTCCAGAGGCAGCAGTTTTCATATAAATGCTGAAGAGACTACTTCAAGACATAAAGTAACTGATGACAGTAACAAGCAAGGATCATTTCTTTTTTTGAAAGATTTATTTATTTGAAAGTCAGAGTTACACAGAGAGAGGAGAGGCAGAGAGAGAGAAAGGTCTTCCATCCAGTGATTCATTCCCCAGTTGGGGGCAAAAGCCACAGCTGCACCAAGCTGAAGCCAGGAACCAGGAGTTTCTTCTGGGTCTCCTACTTGGATGCAGGGGCCCAAGGATTTGGGCCATCCTCTACTGCTTTCCCAGGCCATAGCAGAGAGCTGGGTCAGAAGTGGAGCAGCTGGGTCTTGAACTGGCGCCCATATGGGATGCCAGCACTTCAAGCCAGGGCATTAACCCGCTGCGCCACAGCGCTGGCCATGCATCATTTTATCACTGGAAAATGATGTGCCATGAGCCTGACAGCACGTGTTCCCTATGGATGAGGCAGAAATGGTACAATAGAAAGGCCACTGACTGAAGTGGGAGACTATACATTCAAATAGACTACTGGCAGGTCCTAGGTTAGATGCTTCACTCCTCTGCAACTCACTGCCTTCGTGTGTAAACTGAAAGCTGAAAACAAACCAGTAAATGAAAGATCACTGCCTCTGCCTGTCTTTTTCTCTCTGCCTTTCAAATAAATAACAAATAAATATATTTTTAAAAAGAGGGGCCAGGGCTGGCTCTGTGGCATAGTGGTCTAGGCCTCCGCCTGGGGCATAAGAATCCCATATGGGCACCAGTTCAAGTCCTGGCTGCTCCTCTTCCAATCCAGCTCTCTGCTATGGTCTGGGAAAGCAGTAGAAGATGGCCCAGGTCTCTGGGCCCCTGGCCTCGGATCAGCTCAGCTCAACTCAGCTCCTGCCACTGCGGCCATCTGGGGAGTGAACCAGTGAATGGAAGACCTTTCTCTCTGTCTCTCTGCCTCTCAAATAAATAAATAAAAATCTTTATAAAAAAATTACAAAATTAAAAAAAGAAGAGGGGACCAGCATTACGGCACAGTCAGTTAAGCCAACACCTGCGATACCAGCATCCCAAATGGGCACCAGTTCACGTCACAGCTACTACACTGCCAATACACCTCCCTACTAATGGCATGGGAAAAGTACAAGATGGTCCAAGTGTCTGGGAAACCTACATGAAGCTCCTGTTTCCTGGCTTCTGCCTGACCCAGCATTGGCCATTGCAGCCATTTGGCAAGTAAACCAGCAGATGGAAGATTTGTTTCTCTCTGTAACTCTGACTTTCAAAATAAATAAATAGATCTTTAAAAAATTCACTTAAGGCTGGTGCCGCGGCTCAATAGGCTAATCCTCCGCCTAGCGGCGCCGGCACACCCGGTTCTAGTCCCAGTTGGGGCGCCGGTTCTGTCCCGGTTGCTCCTCTTCCAGTCTAGCTCTCTGCTGTGGCCTGGGAAGGCAGTGGTGGATGGCCCAAGTGCTTGGGCCCTGCATCCGCATGGGAGACCAGGAGAAGCACCTGGCTTCTGGCTTCAGATTGGCGCAGCGCGCTGGCCAGAACGGCTATTTGGGGGGTGAACCAACAGAAGGAAGACCTTTCTCTCTGTCTCTCTCTCTCATTGTCTAACTCTGCCTGTCAAAAAAACAAACAAACAAACAAACAAAAACAAACAAAACTAGTCATGGGTTCTGACTGCCAGGATGGTTTCATGGGAGAAACTAATAGTAGGTAGAATCTCAATCCAATGTGCTCTCTTCTACTGGAGATCACTCCTAGAAGACCTTCTGTATCTGTCTGCGCCAGTCATTAATAATTTCTTTCCCTATATTCCCATAAAATAACATAATCTATGAAACAATTCAATACATCACTGCCAGTATTCTCTGTTATCTTATTAGAAGGCAGGAGGAAGCCTAGCAGTTAAGATGCCAGTGGGGAGTGGGGGCCAGCACTGTGGCTCTGCCTGCCTACAACAGCACTAACATCCCATGTGGGCATAGGTTCATGTCCCACTGCTCCTCTTCTGATCCAGCTCTCTATTTATGGCCTGGGAAAGCAATGGAAGATGGCCCAAGTGCTTAGGCCCCTATACCCAAGTGGGATACCCAGAAGAGGTTCCTGGCTCTGGATCAGCCCAGCTCCAGGCACTGCAGCCATTTGGGGAATGAACCAGAGGATGGAAGACCTCTCTGTGTCTCTCCCTCTCTCTGTAACTCTGCCTCTCAAAAAAATAAATCTTAAAAAAAAAAAAAAAAAAAGCCACTGGGGATGCCATATTTCATACTGGAGTGCCCAGGTGGCAGTCCCAGCTCTGCTTGATTCTGGTTTCTTGCTCATGCACACCCTGGAAGGTAGCAGGTAACAGCTCAAGTACATGGGTCTATGCCTCTCATCTAAGAGGCCCAGACTGAGTTCCAAATTCTTGACTTTGGCATGGCCCAACCCCAGCTATTGCAGACATTTGGGGAGTGAATCAGTAAATCAATCTTTCTCTCATTATCTCTGTCTCCCTCACACTGTTTATAATTAAACAAAAACACAGAAATAAAAGTGTTATTATATAAATTAAAATCACGGAAAATAAACAAAAGCATTATAGGGGAAGAAAGTGATCATAAAATTCCTGATAAAATTCAGCGTTACATGTGATGTAAAACCTTTTAAAAACACTGCAAAAAAAAAAAAAAAAAAAAAAAAACTGCATCACAAATTTAACTTTTTGGCATGTCACTACCAGGAATTTGACAATCATATATGCAATTGTAGGAATTATCATAAATACAGGCATATTACATAGCATTAGGTACAAAGGACACAAAGAGTAAAAGATTAAAAACACCTGAGTGTTCATTAGTAGAACTGGTTCAATAGTTTTGGAATGTACCATATGACATACAAAACAAAAACTTTTTTAAAAAGCCATAAAGTCATAGTAATTACTTTGGAAAAACTTTACTTCTGCAGTGAATAAATTATGTAACAAATATTTTTCATCTGCTTAAAATATACAACATACACACTCCCCCTACCTTAGATTTCAGATAGCAGCTTTGTAAAACCATCAGTGTCAGGAATTACATCAATTAACATTTCTCCTAATTAATAGCACCAAGTAAAGGCTACATACACAAGAATACAAAGCAGAACTGCAATAAGGGAATATAAACCAACATACCCTTTCCTTTCCACTTAACCTTTGCAACAGACTGGCTAAAATCCACGTGTATTCTTCTGTCATCTATAAGTACATTGTCCATTTTAAAGAACGCTTTCTCACAATCTTCTTCCTGATAGTAATGATAAAAACTCATGCATAAATCTTTATGAAAAAGATTTCTATAAGCTAGAATACAGGAAAAAAAGTATTACTGTTACTAAAATTAATATTTATTTATACATCACATGCTGTTAAATGCTTCATATCTATTATCTCAATTAACCCTGGTAACAATCCTATGCGCTACTATTTATTATTATTTCTATTTTGTCAATGAGAAAAATATTGAGAGTTGTCTAAGTTGCTGAAGGTCACAAAGTTGACAAGAGTCATAGGCAGGATTCTGAATCAGGTCAGTCTGAAGGCAGCAGACATACACACTGACTGCATGATGTGAGTCCACAGTTCTTTTAACTTAGAACCTAAAAATATCCTGAAGAATGAAAGCAGTTTTCATAAATCTGGTATCAAAATCAATTTGGCAGCAATACCTGACCTAATGGGAAGCTATGGCCTCCCCCCACCATGCATGAATATTCACTCATTCATTTCACTGCAGAAATATTTGTGTGACTGATTAGAGAATGCTGAACCAGGAGTATTAAATAGTTTTTAGATATAATGTGTAGATTACATACACATATCAACATACAAAATACTATCTTTTTAAATTCTGAAAAATTCTGGACCCAAGACTAGGTGGAGCAGGTTAAGTCACTGCTCACAATACCAGCATCCCGTATCAGACCAACCGTTTGCATTGAGTTCTGGCTGCTCTGCTTCTGATCCAGATCCCTGCTCATGCTCCTGGGAAAGCAGCAGATAGCCAAAGTACCTGGGCCCGTGTCACCCAAGTGACAGACCCAGATGGAATTCCAGGCTCCTGGCTTCGGTGTGCCCCAGCCCTGGTCATTGCAGCCATTTGAGGAGTGAACCAGTAGATGGAAGATTTCTTTCTTTGTCTCTCCCTTTCTCTTGTCACTCTGCCTTTCAAATAAATAAAATGAATCTCTCCCCCAAAAATTCTGTAAAATTTGAAATCAGGAAGCACAACCATTGTGCATAATGGGTGTGGGCCTGTGACACTAAATTCTTTGCTATGCAAATACCCTTCCAGTGAGAAACTTCATAAATTCCTTTTTGTGAATGTATATGTGTATGTGTATATGTTAATTTTTCTTTAAATTTATTCAAGAGGCAGAGAGAAACCAATAGAAAGCAGGAAAACAAGAGAGAGAGCTCCCATCTCTTGGTTCAATCCCTAAATGTCCCCAAAAGCCAGGACTGAGTTGGACTAAAGCTGGAAACCAGAAACTCAATCCAGGTTTCCCACAAGGTGGCAAGGACCTAACTACTTAAGTCATCACTTGCTGCCCCTCAGAGTCTACAGCTACTATATGCTGGAATCAGGTGCCAGTGTCAAGAATTGAACCCTGACACTCTGATATGGGATACAGGTATTGCTAGGCCAAATGCCTGTTCCTTTAAAAAGATTTTTTTTATTAACATGTAATACTCGCAAATTTTTTACAGGGTATTGTACAATATTTCAACACATACACATACTATAAACTGATCAAACTAGGCAATTAGCCTTTGTATTTACTTATCTACTCTGGATTAGGAACCTACCAGCAACTCTCTTTGGTCGTTTATCCAGTATCTCTTACCTAGCCAGTGAGCTACAGTCACCCCACTGTGCTGTGTGTGAAACACTAGAGCTTGTTACTTCTATCTGGCTGTGTTTTAGTACCCTTCCTCCTACCCTTCTCAGCCTCTAATAATCATCATTTTAAATTCAGATCAACAACTTCTTTAAATTTCCACATGTGCAAGAGAAAACAGTATTTGTCTTTCTCTGGCTTATTTCACTTAACCTCCAGCTCATCCAGTTTGCTGCAAAATCAAGATTTCATTATTTTTATGGCTGAATAATACTCCATTTTATATTTGTATCTATAACCTATACACACCATGTTTTCTTTATCCATTAATCCATCGTCTTTTCCATATCTTGGTTATTGTGAACTGGGCCACAATAAACATGGTGGTGCAAGGATGGCTTTCACATGCTGATTTCATTTTCTTCAGATATATACCAGAATTAGGATGGCTGAGTCATACATATAGGTCTATTAACAATATTTTGAAGACCCAATAGTATCTAAGAGTTCCCTTTTCTCCACATCATTGTCAGCATGTTATTTTTTGTCAATTATTAAAAAAAGGTGCATTTATTTACTTGAAAGGCAGAGTTATAGAGAGAGAGGAAGATACAGAGAGATTTTCCATCCACTGGTTCACTCCCAAAATTGTCACAATGGCCAGAGCTGGGCCAATCTGAAACCAGGAGCCAGAAGCTTCTTCAGGTCTCCCACATGGGTGCAAGAGATCAGGCACTTGGGCCATTTTTCACTGCTTTCCCAGGCACATTAGCAGGGAGTTGGATTGAAAGTGGAGCAATCAGGTCTTAAACTGGCGCCCATATGGGATGCTGGTATCACAGGCGGAGACTATATTGGCTATACCACAGCACTGGTACCTATTTTTTTTGTCACTTTGACAATAGCCATTCTACCTGGAGTTAAGAAATATGCAAAGAGGGGGCAGGTTTGTGGCCTACAAGTTAAAACATCAGTTGTAACACCTGCATCCCATATTGAAATGCCTGGATTTAAGTCTCGGCTCCACTGCTGATTCCAGCTTCCTGCTAATGCTCGCCCTAGGTGGGTCCCTGAAAACCACACAGGAGATCCTGATGGGGTCCTGGCTCCTGCCCTCAGCCCAGCCCCAGCTCATTGCAGGCACCTGGGGTGAGCCAGAAAGAGGAACCTGCTGTCTTCCTGCCTCTCAAATAAATAAATAAAACTAAAAATCATTAAAGAGAAGGAAAAAAAATAAAATCTAAAAATGGGCTAAGGACCTGAACAGACATTTCAAAAGAAGGAAATTGAAATGACTAATATACGAAAAAATGCTCAATATCACTAACATCAGGAAAATGTTATATAAATTCTAAGATATCTCTGTTTCTGAAAACTAAAGTGACACATTCCAGTCTGGTATTGATCGATTTTTCTGAAACTTACTCTTTTCGTCTGCCTACAACTTACTGGACACAAAAAAACAGAGATTAAAAAAAAAGCTAGATATAATCATTTACATATGTGCTAAGAATTAAATGGATTATGTGAATGGAATGGGAGAGGGAGTGGGAGATGGGAGGAGTGCGAGTGGGAGGGAAGTTATGGGAGGGGGAAGCCAATGTAATCCATAAACTGTACTTTGGAAATTTATATTTACTAAATAAAGGTTAAAAAAAAAAAAGAATTAAATGGGTTATAAAGTTCATGAAGATACAAAGATTTATTCATCTTACATCTACATCATTCAGAGTATCATCTGCCATGTGGCACTTTATCAGTGAATGTCTGATAAATCTGTTTACATGGGGTGCACATCATTCCATCACCGTCCCTTTTCCCAAAGAGAAATCTCTCATATCGTTTTTCACAAAGATAGCAGCTTAATGTACTCAACTGATTTATATCCAAACAACAGTTACAGAATCTCTTTGGTGCAGCAATTTGGTGTCACGGTTAAAATACTGCTTGGGATGCCCATATCCTGTATCAGTATCTGGTTTAAGTCCTGGTTCCTCTTCCCTGCTAATGAGCACCCTGGGAGACAGCAGATGATGACTCAATTACCTGGTAATTACCTGGTTCCCTGCCACCCATGTGGGAAACCTAGATTGTACTCCAGGCTCCTGGCTTTGGCCTAGTCCAGTCCCAGCTGTTGTGGAAATTCAGGGAGTGAACCAGCGGATGGAAGATTTCGCTCTGCCTCTCAAATAAAATGAAAATTAAAAAACAAAACAAAACAAAACAAAAAAAAACTTCACTGAGAAATTAATTTGAAAATGTAAAGGGCAAAAATAGCCAAGATAATCTTCAAGAACAACAAAGTTGGCAAATCCATGTTACAAGTATCAGACATTATAAACTTGTAACAATTAACATAATGTAATTATAGCATAAGAAGAGACAAAAAGACCACTGCAACAGTACCACATTTATAAACAGACTTTATATATACATGATGGACACCTGATTTGTAACAAACATGGGACTGCAGAACTGTAGAAAGAAGACAATTTTTTTATTTTTGCTTTTTAAAAGATTTCTTATTTGAAAGGCAGAGTGACAGTGAGATATCTTCCATCCAGGTTTACTCCCTAAATGGCCACGATAGCAGGGCTAGGCCAAGCCAAAGCCAGGAGCCAGAAACTCCATCCAGGTCTACCACATGGGTGGCAGGGATCCAACTACTTTGGCCATCATCAGCTGCCTTCCCAGATGCATTAGAGAGAAGTTGGATCAGAAGTGGAACAGCAAGGACTCAAACTGGCACTCCAGTACAGGATTTGTCACAAGCAGCAGCTAAACTTGTTGTCCACAAGACCTGCCCCAGAGCAACTGCCCCAGACAGTCACTTGGCTATTCAATGTAAGAAAAATGGAATTTAATATACTACACAAAAATCAAATTACAAATCAGAAACATAACCTCACATCAAAGCTTCTACAAATAGCACAGAATATATTCATAAGTTTGGAGATTTTTAAGCAGGCCATAAAAAAGAAGGAAAATACTGATGAGTTGAACTAAATTAAAATGAAAAACTTCTGTTTACCAAAAGCCACCAATAAAAAGGAGAAAAGGTAATCCTCAGAGCAGAAGAAATTTGCATCACATAAAACCAAAGCACAGCTTGCATCCAAACACTAGAAAAAATTCCCACAAGTCAATAAAAAGGAAGCAGACAGGGGTAGGTGCTATGGTACAGTGGGTTTAGCCACCACTGAGGATGCCTGCATCCTATGTCAGAGCCCAGTTCAAGTTCCAGCTGTTCCATGCTTCTGATGCAGCCTCCTGCTAACATGCCTGGGAGGTGGCAAATAATAGCCCAAATACTTGGGCACCTGCCACTCACATGGGAGACCAGATGTTGTTACTGCTCCTGGCTTCAGCCTGGCTTAGCTCTGGCTATTGCAGGCATCTGGGGAGTGAACCAGCAGATGCAAGATCTCTCTGTGTTTCTCTCTTGATCACTTTGCCTTACAAATAAATAAATACACAATTTTTAAATGCGCAAATCTTGAACAGGTACTTCATAAAACAAATGGTAATAAACATATGCAAAAGGATCAGAAATGTAAAATAAAACCCTGGTAAGATACCATTACACACAAAACAGAATGGACAAATTTAAAAGATCAACTCTACCAAGAGTCAGTAAAGATACAGAAAAGGAACTGCCACACACTACTAATGAAAATAAAATCAGTATATCATTTTGGAAAAATGAGTAGAATTATCAAAGTTACACCCATCTTATTTTTTTAAAAAATTTCTTTATTCCTTTGAAAGGCAGAGTGAAAGAGAGAAATTGATCTTCCATCCTTTGGTTCACTCCCCAAATGTCCACAATAGCCAGGGCTGGGCCAGGCAGAAGCCAGGAGCCAGGAATTCCATCTAGGTCTCCCACAGGGGTAGCAGTGACTCAAATACTTGAGCTATCATTTGTTGCTTGCTGGAAGCAGATAGCCAGAACTTGAACCAGCAGCCTGATATGGGATGTGGGCATCCCAAGAAGCAGCTTAACCCTCTGCATCACAGTGACTGCCTCTATACTTATGACTCAGCAATACACTTCTAGATATTCAACAGAAATGTATGCTTATTTATATACACCAAAAGACATGTACAGAAACTGTTTATAGTAGGCACCATTCATAACACAAAAATTTCAAAGGGCTCAAGTGTATACTAACAGCAGAATGTAACTTAAACTGTTTCACATACATACAATGAAATACTATACACTAGTGAAAATTAACTAAAAGTACTGTTAAAAGGTACATACAGTAACATGTACATATCATACAAATAAGGGGCTAGCATTGTAGCGAAACAGAGCTGCCACCTGCAACACCAGTATCCCAAATGGGCACCGGATGAAGTCCTGGCTACTTTACTTCCAATCCAGCTCCCTGCAAATGGCCAGGGAAAAAGCAGCAAAACACAGCTCAAGAACTTGGTCCCCTGCACCCACAATGGGGATCTGGAAGAAGCTCCTGGCTTCAACCAGCCCTGACCATTGTAGCCATCTGGAGAGTGAACCAGTGGATGGAAGATCTCTGTGTCTCCCTCTCTGTAAGTCTTCCTTTCAAACAAATTTTTTTTTAAATCTTTAAAAAAAAATCTTACCAATATAACACTGAGCAAAAGAAGCGAGACATAAAAGAACACACAGTATATTCCATTTGAATCAAGTTTAAGATTAGGCCGGCACCACGGCTCACTAGGCTAATCCTCCGCCTTGCGGCACCAGCACACCGGGTTCTAGTCCCAGTTGGGGCGCCGGATTCTGTCCCAGTTGCCCCTCTTCCAGGCCAGAGTGGCCTGGGAGTGCAGTGGAGGATGGCCCAAGTACTTGGGCCCTGCACCCCATGGGAGACCAGAAGCACCTGGCTCCTACCATCGGATCAGCGCGGTGCGCTGGCCACAGTGCGCCAGCCGCGGCGGCCATTGGAGGGTGAACCAACGGCAAAGGAAGACCTTTCTCTCTGTCTCTCTCATTGTCCACTCTACCTGTCAAAAAAAAAAATTTTTTTTTTTTAAAAGTTTAAGATTAGACAAAACTGGGGTTGGCACTGTGGCATAGTAGGCAAAGCCTGTGCCTATGGCGCCAGCATCCCCTATGGTTGCCGGTTCATGTCCAGCTGCTCCTCTTCTGATCCAGCTCTCTGCTTATAGCCCGGGAAAACAGTGGAAGGTGGCCCAAGTGCTTGCCCTGCACCCACATAGGAGACCAGGAAGAAGCTCCTAGCTGCTGGCTTCGGATCAGCCCAGCTCCAGCCGTTGCAGCAATTGGGGAGTGAACCAGCAGATGGAAGACCTCTCTCTGTCTCTCCCTCTCTGTAACGCTCTCTCTCAAATAAGTAAGAAACAAAAAAATTTTTTTAATTACACAAAATTAACCTATGATATTAGAAAAAGCAGCAATCTGTTCATTTAGGATCTGTACATTTTCCGTATGTATTTTGCTCTTACACTTAGAGGTTGATGTTGTAGAACAGCAGGTCAAGCCGCCAACTCCTATGCTGGCATCCCCGATTAGAGTGCTGGTTCCAGTTCCAGCTACTCTGTTGCCGATCCTGCTCCATGCTAATGTGCCTGGGAAGGCAGTGGATGATGGTGCAAGTACTTGGGACCCTGCCACTCATGTGGAAGACTAGAATGAAATTTCTGGCTCCTGGCTTCATCCAGGCCCAGACCCTGTTAAGGCCATTAGGGAGTGAACCAGCAGATTGAAGATTCTCTCTCTCCCTCCCTCTCGTTCTCTTGCTGTCACTCTGCTTTCAAATAAATAAAAATAAATAAATATTTGCTAAAGATCTCCTTTATGCTGGTACCAATGTACCTTGTGTGGGGAGCAACTGGGAGCAACTCGGACTAGACTAAGTTACTGGAATTAAGACTTATTCTATGCATCTGCTCTCCCACAATATGGCGCTGGGAGAGGAGGAAACAGCTTCTACACAGCTGCCTCCAGTTCAACCAATAAACAGCAGGACCTGCTCCTGATTGGAGGAGAGCAGCGTACTCGGTGTGTGGGTAGCAGAGTTGGGATTGGTGGAAGAGGACTATAAAGGAGGAGAGAGACAACATGCACAAGGAACACCTGAGGAACATCTGAGCAGCCCCCGAGAGAGCCGGCTGGCGGTGTGCCGCTCCCCCGCGGAAGTGGGGAAAGTGGCTAGGGGGAACCCGGTAGCCAACCCAGGAAGAACCAGCAGCAAACCCGGGGAGGGCCGAGCAGACGAAAGAACAGCGCAGGGTCCTGTGTCGTTCCTCCGTGAAGAGGGGGAGCAACACCTTGTAAGTATCATTTCTGGTACATCTGACACAGTTTCTAGGTGTAACTTGTTATATAGTATCTGTATTCCTCAATCCTTCAGTATGTAACTTGCATCCCTAGTACTTAGCATAGTGCCTAAAGCACAGAAGGTATTCAATAAATGCTTTGGAACAACTAAAACTTACCACAACCTGCTACTGCACACATCATTAGTGTTGGGTTTAAAAAAAAAAATAGTATTGCAAAGTAGCTAAACTCAACAGTGTCACATATCTAAATTTGTATCCCAGCTGTGACACTTACTAGGTACATGAGTTTGAATAAGTCATGTTAACCACAATGTGCCTTAGTTTACTAATTTGGAAAAGGAGCATAGTGTGGGGAGCAACCGAGACTAGACTAAATTACTGGAACTGCTAGGACTAATTCTGTGCATCTGATCTCCCACCATATGGCGCTGAGAGGGAATAAACAACTTCCACACAGCTGCCTCACCAATTCGACTAACAAGCTGCAGGAGCTGATCCTGCTCCTGATTGGAGGAGAGCAGCGTGCTCAGAGCGTGGGGAGAGAACGCCAGCAGAGTTGGGATTGGTGGAAAAGGACTATAAAGGAGGAGAGAGAGAACATACAGCAGGAACATCTGAGCAACCCGAGAGAGCCGGCCGGCAGTGTGCCGCTCCTCCGCGGAAGCGGGGGAAGTGGCAGGGGTGCCACCCCTCCACCCCTCCGCGGCGGGGGGGCGGGGGAGCCGGCAGCAAACCCGGGAAGGACCAGGGAAAGAGAACAGCGCAGGGTCCAGTGTCGTTCCTCCGCGAGTCGGGGAGCGACAGCATAATTTCTATGTTACAGTATTATGAGGACTACATGAAGGAAAATTAACTTAATGAACGGGTTCAAGTTTCAAGTAACATAAGCTATCATCATTATTATAGATCCAGAAGGGACCATCTAATCCAATACTCAAGTTTTACCTTTGAGAAGGGAAAGCCTAGAAAGAAAGATTAAATAAACTACCCAATATCACTTAACAGCTGGCCTGTGACATAGCTTGGATGAATCCCTATATCTTAACAAAGTCCACGTCTCCTCCTATTACTAAACTATAGCTCTACATATATCACACAAAAATCCATTAATAGCCTGTGAAGATTGTTATGTGAAACTTAACAAGTACTGAAGACACATTCATGCAGACTGCACCCAAATGTAAAGTAAAATATACATATTAACATAAAGAGATGCTGAATTTTTCGCCTACTTGGATATAATAAAAATTTTTTTGATTGCTCAAAGAAAAGGGCCATCCTAGAAACCAGAAAAAACATTCTATAATTTCTCATTTCAATATCATAACAACAAAATAAATAAAAGTATATTATGACATACCTTTTCAAATTCAATAAAAGCATAACAGAGGGACTCTCCTGTCTTCCAATCCCGGATAACCTCACAACTGAAAGGAAATTTTTGAAAAGTGATTCAAAACAATAAGCATTCACTCTCACCTTTCAAAACTGAAGACCAAAACAAGCTAGTTATTAAAAGGCAAAGCTAGACTCAAAGAACTATATTTCTCAAAATTTCTTCAGTAGGGACTGGCATCGTGGCACCAGCATCCATATGGTGCCGGTTTGAGTTCCAGATGCTCCATTTCTGATCCAGTTCCCTTGCTAATGCACCTGGGAGAGCCAGAAGAAGTTCCTGGCTCTTGGCTTCAGATTGGCCCAGCTCTGGCCATTTGGGGAGTGAACCTGCAGATGGAAGACCTCTCTTTCTGTCTCTCCCTCTCTGTCTATAACTCTGCCTCTCAATTAATAAATCTTTAAAAAAGATTTTTTTAGTAAGTTTATGCTTTGAAATTTTTTATTTTTAGTGTAAACTAAGCTCAAACTTTGTAAGTACAACTGCCACACAGAATCTACCATGTAAAAACCCAGTGGGAGGGTCAATCAGCTGGAGTTCCAAGCCTCTGTTTCACATGTATCACATCTCCCCATGTATCACAGTTTCATTTACAAACATTTAAGAAAGGAAGTCCTACTGGCAGCACTGTGGTGTAGCACGTTAAGCCACCACTTGCAGTGCTGGCATCACGTATGGGCACTGTTCTAGCCTGGCTGCTCCATTTCCAATCCAGCTCCCTCCTAATGCACCTAGGAAAGCAGTGGAGGATGGCCCAAGTGCTTGGGCCACCACACCCACGTGGGAGACCTGGAAGAAGCTCTTGGCTCCTGGCTCCTGGCTTCGGTCTGGTCCAGCCCAGGCCATTGCAGCCATTTGGGGAGTAAATCAACAGATGGAAGACCCCTCTCCTTAGTCTCTCCCTCTCTCTCTCTCTAACTCCTTCAAATAATAAATAAAAGAAATCTTTAGGAAAAAAAAGTCCTAAACCTTTTACATCAATTACAAAATTTCTCACTGATATACCAGCTTTATAGACTTTTACATTAACAATGTAGTAAAAAGAAAAATCATGGAAAATTTAAATACATTTTGACATAGACTGCTAGGAAGAGTTTAACTGAGATAAATATTTTAAATATTAAAAAATATTAAAAAAAGTTATAGAATTATGGAATTAGGCAAACTATTCATTTCCTCTTTTAGGGTGAAAATGTGTTGGGAGTGGGATTAATTAACTTTAATAATTACTTGTAATTATTTAAATTATCCAATTACTTATCATACATTTTTCTTTCCTACCGTCCAGAGACTCAGATAAAAATTTAAGCAGTAAAAAACATTCACCCAGAGTTCACAGACTCACCAAAAACTACCATTAAAAATGATGAACTAATACTTAGTATTTCTAAATTTCTCCTTTACAAATTCTAGAGATTACCTTCTTATTGGCCCAAATCTTGAGAATATTATTTCCAGATCCTCATCTGTGGTCACTGGATTCAATTTACAAACAAAGAGCACATTTTCTGGAGGTTTAATATCTGCATCAGGTAGGTCTCCCACCTAAATTATAAACAGAGGACATAAATCAATTATTTTATTCAGTTACCACTCTAAATATCCTATCCAAGCCGTGATTTCCTTTAAAACATCTAAATTCCATTATAAATTTCAGGCTCAGGTAAGAGGTCTAAATAAGATTCAAAATCTGAAGCTGTTCCTAGTATTAACAATATGAACAGCTAACGTTTACCTAACCAATACTTTGTGTGAACCCTGTGCTTAATTCTTAAAACATCTTGCAATTTCCATTTTAAAGATAAGTGAAATTCAAAAGGTTAAACAAGTAATTTGCCCAAAGAAATACAGTGGGAAGCCTAAGAGCTTAGATTTGAAACCACAACTATTTGGTTTCAAAGCCCCAGTTTTATCCCCCCCCCCCTTTTTTTTTTAAGTATTTGTCATACAACTGTTTTTAAGAAAGAGTTTATGGCCGGCGCCACGGCTCAATAGGCTAATCCTATTGAGAACCTGGCACACTGGGTTCTAGTCCCAGTCGGGGTGCTGGATTCTGTCCCGGCTGCCCCTCTTCCAGGCCAGCTCTCTGCTGTGGCCCGGGAGTGCAGTGGAGGATGGCCCAAGTGCTTGGGCTCTGCACCCACATGGGAGACCAGGAGAAGCACCTGGCTCCTGGCTTCGGATCAGCGCAGTGCGCCGGGCGCGGCGGCCATTGGAGGGTGAACCAATGGCAAAAGGAAGACCTTTCTCTCTGTCTCTCTCTCTCACTGTCCACTCTGCCTGTGAAAGAAAGAAAGAAAGAAAGAAAGAAAGAAAGAAAGAAAGAAAGAGAGAGAGAGAGAGAGAGAGAGAGAGAGAGAGGAAGGAAGGAAGGAAGGAAGGAAGGAAGGAAGGAAGGAAGGAAGGAAGGAAGGGAAAGGGAAAGGGAAAGGGAAAGGGAAAGGGAAAGGGAAAGGGAAAGGGAAAGGGAAAGGGAAAGGGAAAGGGAAAGGGAAGAGTTTATATAAAGTATATCTAAGTGATGAAGCATGAGAATTAAAAACCATCCATGAAGCTATCACCTAGCTTAACTAAAATGTCCCTGATCCCATTACCCCTCTTCTTCCCTATGAAATAATGAACATCCTACTTTTTGGTTTTCCTTTGTGGCCACTCTTCATGTATTAAAGCAACCCTAACCATTATTGTGCCTGGTTTTGCTTTTGAAGTTTTGTTAAATATTATCATATGGAATCTAGCCTTTCACAATTTGCAATGCCTATTTCTTTCTACATTATTGTTCAATAGTGAACAACAACAATTACAATCCTGGGCAGTGTTCTAGCTTTTTGCTCTCACCCTCTCTTTTAGCTTTTTACTACAACCAAGTTGAAGTCAACCTCACACTCAACTACTGCACTGAACCGAGCAATATCACTTTCTACTGAAGTCCGGAGAAGGAGACAGTGAGACAGAGCCACTGAGGACAGTTTCACTGTTGGAAAAGAAAATGATATTTCTCTGTATTTTCTGTTCAATTTTTCTACAAACCTAAAACCACTTCAAAATATATAGTTATGGAAAACAAAACATGAAGAAGGAATCCATATTGGCAATGAATGGAGGAAAAAGCAGTAAGAAAAGAGGGCTCCTCCTTACAGGCTGGTAGGGGTAGGAGAGGTAGAACTGGAAAATCACCACCTGGTACACACCAGAGTCAAGAATAGTTCAGGAAAGAATCATGTATGACTGAGAAACCTGGGTGGGAAGTTTGACAAGGGACAAGATATTTGAAAGCTCTCAAAAGTGTCTTGCCACAGACTGTTTACTGGTTGCTAGGGGAAAAACAGAAACTATGCATGGAGACATCAGGCAGTGGATTACCAAGAAATTAAAAATTTCATTTTCCAAAGAGGGTTAAATGGATATTGTATACCTCCAGATACAGTGGACATATCACTTGTGTACTGTTTCAGTTGTGGGTATATAACCTGAATTTAATCACACTTAAGTTGGAGAATATAAAATACATGATCAGTACTATTCAGAAATATGTCACAAAAAATAGACAGAGTTAAGAAATTTAAAAGGTTGATAATGAATTTTTTTTCCCCTCATCAGTTACCTATTTCTTTTGCCCAGCAGCTCAAAAGATCTTTCTTTTAAGTTTAGTGATTTTCTTAGAATTTTTCTTGGTGGTGTTTTTCTGGGTCAGTATTCTGACAGTGCACGCATTAAATTGTGTATGTTAATTTTTTTTTAATTCCAGTAAAGTTCTCTTGAATCACAGCATTTAATATTTGTTCATTCAAACTAGCGACACTAATACAAATTTTAAAATACACCACAAATCTGAATGCTTTAACGTAAAATGATAAAAATATAATTACATCCACTCATCCAAATATTTACTGATCTACTATAATGAGTATATTTTAGAATGCTCAATTTCCACCCAGGTTTGTTTCACCCTTCGATTACTATTCTACTGCCTTTTCTCAACAGGTTGCGTATAACAATCAACCCTTAATACACATAAAACTGAATCTAATAAACAACCTCAAAAAATGAGATTAATTTAATCCATTGAGGGGCCAGAGCCCGTAGCACAGCAGGTTAAAGCCCAGGCCTGCAGTGCCAGCATCTCATATGGGTGCCAGTTCAAGTCCTGGTTGCTTTACTTCCAATCCAGCTCCCCGCTAATGTGCCTGGATGAAGGAGCATGACCCAAATCCTTGGGCCCCTGCACCCACATGGGAGACCCAAAAGAAGCTGCTGGCTCCTGGCTTTGTATTGGCCCAGCTCCAGCCATTGGGGCCATTTGGAGAGTGAACCAGTGGATGGAAGATCTCTCCCTCCTTGTCTCTACCTCTTTCTATAACTCTTTCAAATAAATAAATCATTTTTTTAAAAAAGATACAGAATGAATCTTTAAAAAAAAAATCAACTGAAATCTTATCTATTTATAAGCTAGGCATCTATTCCGTGTTTTTTAAAAAGGTAGTTGGCATGGGGCTGGCACTGTGGCGCAGTGGGTTAATACCCTGGCCTGAAGCGTCAGCATCCCATATGGGCACCAGTTCAAGACCCCCTGCTCCACTTCCGATTCAGCTCTCTGCCATGGCCTGGGAAAGCAGTAGAAGATGGCCCAAGTCCTTGGGCCCCTGCACCCATGTGAGAAACCCAGAAGAAGCCTCTGGCTCCTGGCTTCGGATCGGCACTGCTCCAGCCATTATAGCCAACTGGGGAGTGAACCATCGGATCGAAGACAACTCTTTCTCTCTCTGCCTCTCCTCTCTCTGTGTAACTCTTTCAAATAAATAAATAAATATTTTTTAAAAATTTAATTTAAAAAAACTCCCTTTTAACTAATTTTTTTATATTGTAAGACTATCAAAGAGCCAGATATAAACTCATAATGACATGTATTAAATATATTGCAGGGGGCTGGCATTGTAGTGTAGTGTGTTAAGCTGCAGCCTGGGGCATAGGTATCTCAAATGAGCACCAGTTCAGGTACCTGCTGCTCCACTTCCAATCCAGATCTCTGCTAATGCACTTAGGAAAGCAGATGATGGCCCAACAACTTGGGCCCCTGCCACTCATGTGGGAGACCCAGAAGGAATTCCAGGCTTCCTGGCTTTGGCCTGGCCCAACCATGTCCACTGCAGCCATTTGGGGAGTGAACCGGAGGATGGAAGATATCTCTGTCTCCCCTTCTCTGTATCTTTAATTCTGCCTTTCAAATAAACAAATACTTAAGAGAAATTTTTAAAAATATAAATAAATAAATACATTGCCGATGTTTTTGAATGAAGATAATGATCCTACCATCTCTAGAAGAATAGCTTGAGTTTTGGCTTCTTTTTCTGCCTTTATTTCTTCTACTTCTTCAGCTGATCTTCCTTTAAAATCATCAATTTCTTCATCTGCTCCTATTCGGCCACTCTGTAAGGCAGACATTATGACACATAAATTTAATTAAAAATCGGAGAAACCTGGAAGACATCATGCTCTATTTTAGTTCCATCAAAAGTGTTACAAAAGCAGCTGAAACAAACCTACAAAACTCTGAAAACAATCTTAAATTAACTGTAATATTCGCCAGACTAAGCTTCAAATCTACTGAAAAATCAAAATGAACATTTAGAAAGAGAAAGATCTGTCACCCAACTCAGTGCTGAATGAGTAGATAAGTGTCTTGGAATGAAGCACTAATCACAACCAAAAAGATAAATTTGGCTTTCAAGAAACCTCATAAGCAGAATTTTTATCTTAAAATACCTGGGGAGAAACCTGCACTGTGCCACAGAAATTCCTGGGTGGTGCCTGGCTCCAGAGCATTCCCAGTTGAGAAGTGCTCTCATAAGATGACTGGAGGCCAGCACTGCAGCGCTGTGGCACAGTAGGGTAACCTCCCACCTGCCACCCTGCAATCCCACATGCGCACCAGTTAGAGTTCTGGCTGCTCCACTTTCCATCCAGATCCCTGCTAATAAGCCTGGGAAGGCAGTGGAAGATGGTCCAAGTCCTTGGCCCCGCACCTGTGTGAGACCTGAAGCAGCTCCTGGCTTCTAGCTTCAGATAGGCCCAGCTCTGGCCAACACAGCCATTTGGGAAATGAACCAGCAGATGGAAGACCTCTCTCTCTAACTATGCCTCTCATGTAAATAAATAAATCCTTTTTTACAAAAAGAATTATTTTATTTGGCTTTGGAGCTATTTTCCTAACTAGACCCAGGTGATAAGAGAAACATTTTTCATGTAATCTTCCAGACTTAAGGCTGTTTTGGTGGAACCGAAACTAAAGAAAGGAAAACATGGTGCTTGTTAGTGTCCCGGTTGTCCTCTTCCAATCCAGCTCTCTGCTATGGCCTGAGAAGACAGTGAAAGATGGCGCAAGTGCTTAGGCCCTTGCACTCATGTGAGAGACCTGGAAGAAGCTCCTGGCTTCAATCTGCCCAGCTCCAGCCTTTGTGGCCACTTGGGAAGAGAACCAGTGGATGGAAGATCTCTGTCTCTCCCTC
The DNA here is from genome assembly GCF_964237555.1 of Oryctolagus cuniculus. NCBI lineage: Eukaryota > Metazoa > Chordata > Mammalia > Lagomorpha > Leporidae > Oryctolagus > Oryctolagus cuniculus. Next base: position 18,471,154 of record NC_091436.1, on the reverse strand, counting down.
TCTGTCTGTAACTTTGCCTCTCAAATAAATAAATAAAATCTTTAAAAAAATTTAAAAAAGGAAAAAATAGTGGTGGCAGTGGTGGTGGTGGTGGTGGTGGTAGTGCGTGGGATAGTACAGCAGTTAAGCCACTTGAGATGCCCACATTCCATATCAGAGTGTAAGGTTGGAGTCCTGGCTCCTCACTTCTGATCCAGCTCCTGGTAATTAGCACCCAGGGAGGTGGCAGATGTGGCTCAAGTACTTGGATCCCTGCCACTCACATGGGAGACCTAAATCTATGAAAATCATGAATATACATACACATTCTATCACAAGAAGGCTCTACTTACATCTAATTGTTCCCTTGTGGGTTCTGGTGATCGATCAGGAATTAATAAATCAGGAGGGTCATCAAATGGATCATCTAAAATCACTGTATGATTTATCCTTATAAAACAAATCCAAGTCAAATGTTTCATCTCATTTATTATTTATTTCAGAATCTATATCTTACTTTCATACATTATGACAGAAAACTTAGGTATCTCAAATGCCAAAAAAATCCGTATCACATAAGGCTATGTTAGTAGTCTATAGTATAGTTTCACAATGAATGTAATTGTTTTTCATTATTCAATATCATATTATTCTACATTATTGAGAAATATAAATGTAAAATCTTAGTACTTTTTCCTTATTTCTTAAAATGTATTTAAAAAGACTAAAGTATTAATAATTCTTCCCAACAGAAACAATTACAAATAATTGGCACTAGTGTAAAAATACAAAAAGTTATATTATGAAGATTTGTATCAGCTTGTTATTAAATTCCATTTTGGAATTATCCAGAAACCAGTCAAGGCTTATTAGTTTTATTCATTTCACTCAAGTCAAACATCACAGTATTAAAACACTCTAGTACATTCAAGATACTAACTGTAGCCATACCTGATATCTTGATATGGTACAAAGTCCTTGTCAACAAAGGTCTCATTAATTTTCTTAACTATGTCCATGCCTTCCGTCACCTCGCCAAACACTGTATGAACACCATCAAGGTAATCCAGATTTTCTCCTGTAGTAATAAGAAACTGTACAGAAAAACATGTAATGTAAAATAAAAAATATACAAACTATATATTTCAGTATCTATACGATTTTGGTAACTGAACAGACTGACAAAAAAATACATAAGACTACATTTACACATTACTGGAACTCAGTAAAATGTACAAAGCTTATGTATAAAATATAATAAAATATTAATACATACACAGATGTTTCCCTGATTGTTTAAAATAATTTGACAAACTATGGCTGTTTTTTCACATGCAAACAATGGAAAATAAAAGCACCTACCCTAATGGGGTTGTTGTGAGGATTAAACAAGGCAATGAAAGAAAGGTACTCAATACAATGTTTTAAAATAAGTAAAAATATCAAAAGGAAATGGGCCACAAAGGTGAAGAGTGACAATCAAGGGTGCTGGAATTGTAAGTAACATTTTTTTCTATGTACTTCTCTGTATTTTCTAAATTCCTCACACTGGGCATGGCTCATAATTTTTTAAAAAATATATATTTTATTATAAAAAACAATAATGTAATATTATTCTCCTAACAAATAACTTTGATTGAAATTCTCTCCTTCCTGGATAGTTTAAAGGATAACTATGTGGATTCCTTCAAGTCCTTCATTTCTAGGCAAAGCTCATCCTCTCACGCATCTGCTCACCTGAGATCCATGCTGATCACTGCCATTGTTCACCATGGACACAGTGCCTTTCTTCTTGTGTTTAATTCTTGGCACTTTTTCCGCCTCAAAAAAGCTTGCTTGATCACCGTACAGTTGACTGAAAATGTACATAAGGTTATAAACTATCAGTACTCTCAAATGCAAAAGTATTATTAACAAATAGCTATCAACTACCTCTGTATAGAAATGACACTGTGATTCAAAGCATTCCTCTTTTTTGCTACATTCACAGAACTTGAGAGAAAAAAATCTACACTTGAACCATATTTTAACAGGTGGGTTGTGTGTGTTTGTGTGTATGTGTGTGTGATGGATATTTGGTCTAGGGGTTAAGATGCTGGTTGGGAGGCCTAAGTCACGTATCAAGAATACCTGGGTTTGGCCAGCGCCGCGGCTCAATAGGTTAATCCTCTGCCTGTGGCACTGGCACCCCCGGTTCTAGTCCTGGTTGGGGCGCCGGATTCTGTCCCGGTTGCTCCTCTTCCAGGCCAGCTCTCTGCTGTGGCCCGGGAGTGCAGTGGAGGATGACCCAGATCCTCGGGCCATGCACCCGCATGGGAGACCAGGAGGAAGCACCTGGCTCCTGGCTTCGGATCGGCGCAGCGCGCCAGCTGTAGCAGCCACTTGGCAGGTGATCCAATGGAAAAAGGAAAACCTTCCTCCCTGACTCTCTCTCTCTAACTCTACCTGTCAAAATAATAATAAAATAATAATAATAATAAATACCTGGGCTCAATGCCTAGCTCCAGCTCCTGACTCCAACTTCCTGCTAATGGGTGGCAGAAATAAAGGCTGAAATAACTAGATCCCTGCCATACACACTGAAGACCTGGATTGAGTTCCTGGCTCCTGGATTAAGCCTGGCCCAGCTTCAGTCATTGTGGGTTCTTGGAGAGTAAACCAGAAAATAGGAGCTTGCTCTCGCTCTCTCTGAATAAATTAAAGTTGTAAGAATGTTTATTGAAAAAAGTAAAGAGCAGGAGTTGAGCCTAGCAGCTAAGACCCAGGTTAAGATACCCATACCCTACATCTAATAATCTAAGTTCAACCCCCAGCTGTGGCTCCTGACTCCAGCTTCCTGCTAACACAGAACCTGTGAAGCAGCAGTGGTAACAAGTAACTGGGCTCCTGAATCCATGTGGGAGACCTAGAGAGAATTCTGAGCTCCTGACCTTGGCCAGGCCCAGTCCTGGCAATTGTGGGCATTTTGGGAGTAAACCAGTGCACAGATCTTTCTCCATCTGTCTGTCTCTGAAATAAATGAAAATAAAAATTAAGTATAAATTAAAAGAACTTACCCAAAAATAGACTCTCCTCCACGACCAGTGCCTGTAGGATCACCAGTTTGTATGATAAAATCCCTCTATAAAATAGAGGATTCTTTGTTATTTCAGTTTGCTAAAAAGTTCCAACAACAAAGGACATACATGACTAATATACCCCAACTTACCTGTACATTGTGAATAAGGCAATAATTATAATATTTTATTTTGCACAACTTCAAGAAATTCAAACAGGCTGAAATAAAATAAACAATAAATTATCACCATTCTCCACAAATAAACATTTAAACAAATAAAGGCACAGTGATTATAATTTCTAAATTACTGTTAAAAGAAACAAATGTCCAAAGCCATAAAAAAGGGAGGTATGTCTAGAAAAAGGCTACATATTTTACATTTTCATTTTATTTCCCTTTTCTCAGGATTTTTTGGCTTCTGAACTAACACAGGAAATTGACATTTATCTAGCAAAAATAATCATTTATTGATGGATTAGTTTTGCGAAGAGAAAAGACAATTACAGAAGACACAACGATAGAAAAGGACCTAGTAGAATATATCAAAGTGGGTACAGATTAAACCAAATATTTAGAGACCTTTTTTTACGACTGAAGAACACCTCACAAAAACCCACACACTTATCATGAACAAGCTTTCGCATAGAAATTCACTCATTTTTGCAACAAACACTGACCATCTACCTTCTAAATACTTGGCACTGCCAACACAAACGCCATTTAAACCATGCTCACTGACCTCAACAAGTTCATGGCCAAGCTGTGGAAAGACATGCTAATAAGTCCTTAAGGCACCAAGACACAGAATTAGATACACGTGGCAGTCCCTGCCCTCAAGGAACTTACATTAAAGAGGAGTCCTTACATCACCAAGCAGTTATAATACTGGGCGTATCTAATAATACCATTTGTGCCACTCAAATAGCAAAATGGCAAAAGCTGGTTTTAAAAAAATGCTACAAGTTAAAGAGAGACTTTCTGGCTGAGGAAATTAGAAGACCCAATGGAAGCTTAAAGCAAGAATTGAAACTGATTGTATCAAAACATCACATAACACTCCATAAATACTTTCATATGTCAATTTTTACATGCAATTAAAAAATGATTGGCAGATAAGAAAGTTAGTGTTCCACACTGGGAGACATAAAATTCAAGCCTGAAAGAGAAAATTTATATTGGATAGGTAAGAGGAAGGGGAGGGTCCAAAAGATCAGTCTAAGTTCTGTAATAACCTCGTATCAGAGTAATGGAGAGTGAAAACACAGGGAAAAGGGGGCCGACCTGTTGGAGAATCTTGAATATTAGGTTTCAGTTGTGTTTCTTGCATGCACTTCTGGGCTTTCTGTTAAACAGAGAGTAGTCCTTCTATTAGAAATCAAAATAGAGGCTAGCACTGTGGCACACTGCGTTAAGCTGCCATCTGCAGCACCAGCATCCCATCTGGGCGCCAGTTCGTGTCCTGGGTTCTCCACTTCTGATCTAGCTCCCTGCTAATGTGCCTGAAAAAGCAGCAGAGGATGGCCCAAATGCTTGTGGTCCTGCAGCCACTTGGGAGACCAAATGCTCCTGGCTCCTGGCTTCCGATCAGCGCAGTTGCGGCCATCTGGGGAATGAACCAGTGGATGGAAGACCTCTCTGTCTCTAGCTCTCTCTGTAATTCTTTCAAATAAATAAAATAAATCAGAAAAAAAAAATCAAAGGAAAATTCAAATAATACCAAGGAATGATTGCTAATTTTTTAAGGTATGACAATGATTTGTGTTTCTGGGCTTTTTTTAAGTCCTTACCTTTTTTAAAAAAAATATTCATGGGGCCAGTGCTGTGGCGTAGGAGGTAAAGCTGCCGCCTGCAGTGCCGGCATCCCATATGGGCGCCAGTTCGAGTCCCAGCTGCTCCATTTCCAATCCAGCGCTCTGCTATGGCCTGGGAAAGCAGTAGAAGATGGCCCAAGTCCTTGGGCCCCTGTACCCATGTGGGAAGACCCAGAGGAAGCTCCTGGCTTCTGGCCTCAGATCGGCGCTGCTCCAGCTGTTGCAGCCAATTGGGAGTTAACCAGCAGATGGAAGACCTCTCTCTTTCTCTCTCGTTGCCTCTCCTTCTCTCTGTGTAACTCTTTCAAATAAATAAATCTTTTAAAAAACATTCATTTATTTATGTAAAAGGCAGGCAACAGAGCAAGAGTACAAGACAAAGAGGGAGATCTTTCATCCAGTGGTTCACTTCCCAGATGGCTGAGGCTGGGCCAGGCCAAAGCTGGAGATAAGTACTCCATCCAGGTCTCCTACATGGATGGCAGGGGTCTAAGCACTTGGGCCATCCTCTGCTGCTTTCCCAGGCACACTTGCAGAAAGCTGGATCAGAAAGTAGAGTAGCTGGGACTCAAACTAGCACTCCAATATGGGATGCGGGCATCAGAAGTGGTGGCTTAACCCTCTGCACCACAATACCAGTCCCATGAAATCCTCATCTTTAAAGTAACTACATTAAATAATTTAAATAATAATTCCAGTGAAGGTCGGGGTATTATAAATAAGATGGATATGTGTTGACAACTGTTAAACGAAGCTAGACATAGATGCATGAGGATTTATTGATTGGATTCTCTCTGCTTCTGTTTCACATTTTCTTTATAAAGCAACAAACAAAAAGAAAGGAAAAGAGGTAGGCCTGTAAAAACTTACAATATGTTGATAAGGAGGTACACATATTCGTAAGTAGATGTCCAATCATATACTTACAAATATATATGCAATAAGTGGACTTGGTTTCGTTGTTCCAGGTTTGTTTTTTTGCAGAACCACTGACTGTTTAATTAGGTGGAATAACACTACCTCCCATTTAGCTCCTTACAACTTTAGAGAAAGAGATCCACTCATTTTACTAGGTGCTGCTCTAGATGGAGAATGGGTCAAGGGAGTGTCAAAAGATCTCAAAGGAAAATAAAAACAAAAGATAAAAAATAAAATTCCCCATAACATCCTTTGAACCCTTGGATATAGCCATCCATAAAGCCCAGATTACCTTGTACCCATGAGACAATCAATCACTTATTTGTTTAAGCCAATCGAATAGGGTTTCTACCACTTGCAGAGTCACAACTCACATAACACGCTGATACGCATCAATCAATGTAACAGATCCCTGCGTGTGCCCTCAGAGTGGCAGGCATTGTTCCAGCTACTCCAGATAGAGACAGTTAAGGTACAGTCTCTTCTCTCACGGGAGTTTACATTCTTGAGACAAGACTTGCAAATAAATCAGGATAACAGGTAAATGTCACAATAAAGTACATGCCATGTGATGTACAGAAAAGACTTGAGACCCTTAGGAAACAGCGCTAACTCTGCTTAGGGACGGAGGAAACCGCGCTTGAGCTGAGGTCTGAATCCTGAGTAGGGAGTCTGGGGGAAGGATAACAGAAGACAAGGGCCACTTTCGGAAGCTGGTGGGGTGAGGATGTGGGAGGCACGCGCACAGCAGCAGGATGCACGCCCTGCACAGAGCTGCAGCTGGACTCCTGCTCGATAGACTGCGTGCCAAGGGGGCAGCCCCTGACTGCTGACTACTCTCGTCTTCCGTCTCCCCACCCTGCTGCCTATTATCTTCCCCAAACACGCTTCAACCGTGCTCTGAAACCCGTCAAAGACTCTGGTCATCGGCAGCGCCCACAACAATCAGACTGCCACTGCACGTCCCTTAGCCTTCCTTCCAGCCCTATCGACCTGCCGGCCGTTTCCAGAAAATTCCGAGCAGACGGCTAAGAAACAGCCCACTCCCCGCGCTCTGTGAAAGCGCGCCAGCACGAGTGTCCCACCGGCTGCTCGCTTCGCTTCTGCCCACCCCCGCCCGGGGAAAATTTACTCGCTCTGCCGGTTTCCACGGCAACCTACACAGTCCACCACAACACTTCCAAAGTTAAAATGGGCTCCCGCGTCGGTCTCCCCTAACGGAAAATCAGGAGCCGCCTAGCCCCTGGCAGCCTCTTTCCACACCTGCGGATGTCCACACTCGCCGCGCCCAGCACGTCCCACCTGCTTCACCCAACTCCACCGATGACACCACCGAGCACCATTTGTGGTTGTTCCTCTCACGAGTGAAGAAAGCCACGAAAGCTACGGCACGGCACAGGCAGCCCGCGTCCCACGACCGCACGCAGCCCTCGAGGCCGACCACCCGACCGGCGGCCGACACCACCTACCCGGCCCAAGCCGAATCTCCTCACTAAAACTTTTCTAACCAAAGCCCGCTAACGACATCAGCGCGGTCGCGGGCACCAGCAGCCCCGCCGCTGGAGCCGACTCCTGCCCGGGACTGTGCTGAGAAGGGAAAGCAGGCAAAGCGAGCGCAGCGGGGCGCGGGCCTCACCGCGCGGCCGCTCCTCGGTGTACAGGTCGATGACGACGTCGCCCAGAGTGGTCTCCAGCAGAACCGCCATGGCGCCGGCTCCTCCTCTGCAACCAGCCGACGGGGGCGGTGACAGGCGCAGCCCGTCGCCTTCTGCGCCACGCGTCACTCGCGGCGCGACGCGCGCTTGCGTCACGCCGCGGACGCCACCGCCCCCTTCCGGGCAGCTGCTTCCGGCCTGCCGGCCCCGCCCCGCCCCCGCCCCGCCCCCGCCCCCGGCCCCGCCCCCGACGTGCGGTCCTCTTGGGTCCTGCCTCTTTGCCCGGCTGTTTTTGAAAGTGCTAGTCGGCCAGTGGCGACTTCCCGGGAAGCCTGTTGCTCAGAAGGAAGTCTTCGTAGGGTCGGTGCCCCTTTTCCGCCGCCCAGAGGGATCCACCTTTCGCGTCCACCTGAGGGAAAATGTCACACCTTGAGCTCCAGGGAGGCTGTTTAGCAGGGACTGTGCCTATTACAGGGTCGCGCCTGAGCGAGTGCTGACAAGCGCGCCACACACTGATGAATTTGGGAGTGGGCCCATGCCCCAAAGAACTCTAAACCCCGAGGCTCAAAGCAACAGGGTTTATAAAGGCAAAAACCCAAGGAAGGGAGGGGAATACATGGCTCAAGCTAACCCAAAGCCTATGCAAAACTAATAATTCATTATAATTGAACAATACCAGTTACAATCTTTTTTTTTTTTTGGGGGGGCAGGCAGAGTGGATAGTGAGAGAGAGAGAGAGAGAGAGAGAGAGAGAGACAGGTCTTCCTTTGCCATTGGTTCACCCTCCAATGGCCGCCGCGGCTGGTGCGCTGCGGCCAGCACATCGCACTGATCCGAAGGCAGGAGCCAGGTGCTTCTCCTGGTCTCCCATGGGGTGCAGGGCCCAGCACTTGGGCCATCCTCCACTGCACTCCCTGGCCACAGCAGAGAGCTGGCCTGGAAGAGGGGCAACCGAGACAGAATCCGGCGTCCTGACCCGGACTGGAACCTGGTGTGCCGGTGCCACTAGGCAGAGGATTAGCCTATTGAGCCATGGCGCCGGCCTCTACTTAATGTAACTTTACACATGGTCATAACATCCGATAACTTCCAATAACTTCTTATCTGACTACAAACCAGAGGTTTTCTTTTTCTTTTTTTTTTTTTTTAAGATTGGTTGATTTATTTGAAAGGCAGGCACAGAGAGGCAGAGGCAGAGAGAGAGAGAGGTCTTCTATTCACTGGTTCACTCCTCAGCTGCCTCTTCTGGGCCTCCCACATGGACACAGGGGCCCAAGAAGTTGGGCCATCTTCCACTGCTTTCCCAGGGCATAGCAGAGAGCTGGATCGGAAAAGGAGCAGCAGGAATAGAGCAGGTGCCCATATGGGATGCCAGCACTGCAGGCAGTGGCTTTACCCACTACGCCACAGCACCGGCCCCCAAACCAGAGTTTTTACAGTGGTTTACAAGGCTTCCCCTGAGCCTCTCCTCCCCGACCTTCCCTTGAAGCCACATCCATGTCGAACTTCTGCCTTTTCCCTTGCTCTCCCTCTAGTTAAGCCTCTTCCAGTTATTGGTTCTTCACCTCCATAAGATGCTTTGCCCGGGTGTCATCCTCTCCGTGAGGACTTCCCTGGCCACCGTAATTTAAATTAGCCCCACACGTGTGCAGTTCTAGCTTTCTCCACACAGCTTTTTCTCCACAGTAATTTCATTTAACATGCTAATTAAAATTTATTTACATATGTATTTATTGTCGCTAGGATGTATACTCTGGAAGGACAGTTAATTGTATTTGCTGCTGTATCCCTAGTGCCTGTGACAGCCTTGCACATAGGTGAATATGTATTGACTGAATTAGTATTGGTAATTGGGGGCTGGCACTGTGGCGTAAGGGGTAAAGCAGTTTGAATCCTGGCTACTCCACCTCTGATCCAGTTCTCTGCTATGGTCTGGGAAATCTATGGAAGATGGCCCAAGTCCTTGGGCCCCTGTGTCCACATGGGAGACCCAGAAGAAGCTCCTGGCTCCTGGCTTCAGATCAGCCCAGCTCTGACCATTGCAGCCATTTGGGGATTGAAGCAGTGGATGGAAGATCTCTCTCGTTCTCTCTGCTTCTGCTTCTCTTTTAAAAATCTAATGGCAATTGAAGAAATGCAAATGAAAACAACAAATTAACCTACCACAGTTCCTGGATGCTGGTAGAAGATGTAAGAATCACAGATCAGAGACGCAGGATAATTTTTTATTCACAGCATGGCTAGCTTCATGAGTATCAGAATATTTGCACCAGTTCCATTTCCCTAAGTTCCATGGAAGGTCCATGGAGGGTCCAGATGATATCTACACAGTCAGCTACACTGCTCCACTCCCAATCCAGCACCCTGCTAATGCACCTGGGAAGGCAGTGGAAAATGGCCCAAGTAGCTGGGCCCCTCCCTGCTACCCATGTGAGAGACCAGGATGGAGTTCTTGCCTGCTACCTTCAAACTGGCCTAGCCGTGGCTGTTGTGGCCATTTGGAGAGTGAACCAATGGATAGAAGATTTTCTCTCTCTGTCTCTCCCTCTCTCTCCTTTCTCTCTCACTCTTCCTTTCAAATAAATAAATCTTTAAAAAGGAAATGAAACACTGATTTTTCCTTTCTATTTATTTATTTGAGGAGAGAGAAACAGAGACAGACAGATCTTCCATCTACTGCTTCACAGCCCAGATAGCTGCAGCTGGGCCAGGCTGAAGCCAGGAGCTGGGAGCTTAATCCAGGTCTCCCATGTAGGTGGCTGGGACCCACCCTGCCGCCCCCAGGTCTGCATCTGCCTAAGCTAAAATCAGAAGCCGAAGCTGGGAAACGGACTCTGGCACTCTGAGTGGGGACACCAGTGTCTTAGCCACTAGGCTAAACCACTGCCTCTAATTTAATATTTTCCCATTGTGATCTTGAACTATAAGAATAGGGATGGTATGAAAGAGTAATATTTTATAACATTCTGTATACCTTTAAAAGAAGTATAGATTCAAGAAAAAAAGAGGATTTGGAAAAACCGAATACTTTCTAAAGAATAATTTGATCTATTAAAGTGACATGATGAATGTGAAAAATAATTTCACATATGGAGTAATTCTTTAACAAAGATGTGTGTTATTGCCAGATTCTTTTGGAGAATTCAGACCCATGAATGGATATCTTAAACCCAAGACAGAATACTTTATACATTATTCAGTGTATAATTTACAGAATCTCTAAATTAGGCTATATTCAGTTATTTCACTAAATATAAAATGTTCTACTTCCATAAGAAAAATATTTTGTGATAATTTTACAGTTTATGCTTATTTCTATCTTCCTACAATTTTAATTTCTTTTTTTAAAAAATATTTATTTATTTATTTGAAAGAGTTACACAGAGAGAGAGAAGGAGAGGCAGGGAGAAAGAGAGAAAAGTCTTCCATCCACTGGTTCACTCTCTAGTTAGCCGCAATGGCCAGAGCTTGCTGATCCAAAGCCAGGAGCCAGGAGCTTCCCCCGGTTCTCCCATGTGGGTGCAGGGGCCCAAGTGGAGCAGCCGGGTCTCCAACTGGCGCCCATATGGGATGCCAGCACTGCAGGCGGTGGCTTTACCTGCTATGCCACAGTGCCAGCCCCACACTTTGAATTTCTAATGATATAAGTATTTACGTAGATTTAAGTGGTTTGTATGAATACAGCAGTTACATAGGTAAAATGAAGTGTTTTGTCCTTCACAATTGTACTACATGTAAATACTAAAGTAGATTAGTATAGACAGCAGGATTAGCAAATATTTATTGTTTTCCAGATGTCAGCATCACCAGCTATCATGACTAATTTATCATATATTGACATGTTCAGATGATTATAGCCTTGGTGAAATCATACAAAGTATAGTCCTGATATTGCATTAAATGAGCTCTCTTTTACCTAACTGTATATACAACAGAAACGTGTTTGTGCTCCTATGTTAACATATGGTGCAGAGGTATTAACATGTTGACACGTGCAGTATCATGGCCTTTATTTACCTCATGCCCTTCTTCCTGCCTTCTCCTCTTGCACCTTGAGGAATCCCAGTTTGGTGCACTAGGATTCGCCCTTGCACTGCTGTCATCGCTTTGGGACAGTGGCAGGTGTAGAGGCTTAAGAAAATATTTTGGTTGGCTGGAAAGCAAAATATTCTGCCCTTTCTGGAAAAAAAAATTTCTTCTTAAGGAAACTTTAATTTTTATTATTTTACTTTATGATTTACTTGAAAAGAAGAGATACAGAAATAAAGAGAGATCTCCCACTCATTGATTCATGCCTCAATGTGTATAACAGTGAAGGCTGGGCCAGGCCTAAGCCAGGAGCCCAGAATACGATTCAAGTCTCCCACATGGGTGCCAGGGATCCAAATATACTTGAACCATCACCTGCTACCTTCCAGGGTGTGCATTAGCAGGAAGCCGGAATTGAGAGTGCAGCTGGCACTTGGACCTAACACTTTGACATGGAATGCAGACCCCCCACGTTGTGGCTTAACTGCAGTGCCAAACAATGGCTGCAAGAAATAATATTGGCCTGTGTCTTCATCTGTCTGTTCTTGTCAAATATGTTAACTGTCCTTTCTTTGTTGTGATTATTCTGTCTTTTACCTTTTCAGTACATACTGGTATTGTGCTTTAAAATATGGATATATTATAATTATTCTGGTATTGACGCCAACAGATCAGGAGACGCTTCCCACTGAAAAAGTAGTTTGTTACAGTTTCTGGGAGGAGAGGGCACCACACACATGCGCACACACACACACACACACATACACGGTCACTTGAAGAAGCATGGAGGTTAGTGAGGAGGCAGAGGCAGCGAGGTGAGACCATGAGCAGGTGCCATTGTTGTGGTTTCCAAGGGAAAGCAAATTTAGGCAGAGTAAGGCAGTTCAGGACTGGCTGGCTGGCTAGCATAATTCCAGCAGGCTCTGGGATATTGGAACAGTCTCCAGTTGTCTGGTACCTGGCCCTGGTGTGATCAGGGAAGAGGGATACTGGTCCCTGGAACAGAGTCCGGTAACGGAGGTGGTTCAGAACAGGGACCCTGCGTCAGTGCAGTTGTGTAGGAAAGTGCACCCCCAGGGAATTAGCTAGCTGTGGGGGTGCAGTCTCACCATGGTCAGCATAGCATCAAAAACTCAGAAAATGGAAGGAAGGGATGGGTGTTTGGAGCAGCAGTTAAGCCACTGCTTAGGACACCTGCACCCCCTATGGGAGTCCTTGGGTTCAAGGCCTAGCTCTGTGCCTGCTTCCAGCTTCCTGCTACTGCAGACCCTAAGAGGCAGTAGGTGATAGCCCAAGGAATTGGGGCCCTGTCACTCATGTGGGAAACCTGTATTGAATTCCCAGTTTTTGGTTTTGGGCTGGCCCGGCCCTTGCTGTTCAAGTGTTAAGGGAGTGAATCAGCAGATATCGCCTTTTTTTTTCAGATAACATAAATACATTTTTTTAGAATTACAGAAAATTGGCGCCAGCATTATGTAGTGGGTTAAACTGTTGCCTGCAATACTGGCATCCCATATGGGTGTTGGTTCAAGATTCAGCTGCCCATTTCTGAATCAGATGAAGAGTACCCCTCTAATGATTAGACAAGATGAGGCACAAAATAGAAATCAAGATTTTATTACTTAAGAGTCCTGATGGTACATGCAGGCCTGGAGGAGAAACACACACACACACACACACACACACACCTGAAAATCGGGGATTCTGTGGAGGCAGACAGGGAGGTAAACGTGCTCCTTTATCGGGTCAGGACATTACCCAGTCTTCCTGTGGGGAATTTTAATTGCTGGTTTTATAGCATGAGTCCCAGGAGGTCACTTGTGACATACAGGCAAAGGTTTCCCACCCTTTCTTATTTCTCAGCTTCTTCCAACCCAGCTAATTCATTGAATTAGGAATTCAATGAATGGAACATTTTATAATCATCTCTATAAACATATAAAATAAATTATGACATTTTAAATGTTTCTTCCAATTTTTTTTCTTTTATTTTTATTTGACAGAGTTATAGACAGTGAGAGAGACGGAGAAAGATCTTCCTTCCGTTGGTTCACTCCCCAAATGGCCGCTATGGCCGGCGCTGCGCTGATCCGAAGCCAGGAGCCAGGTGCTTCTTCCTGGTCTCCCATGCAGGTGCAGGAGCCCAAACACCTGGGCTATCCTCCACTGCCTTCCTGGGCTACAGCAGAGAGCTGGACCGGAAGAGGAGCAGCCGGGACTAGAACCGGCACCCATATGGGATGCTGGCGCCGCAAGCAGAGGATTAACCAAGTGAGTCAACGCCGGCCCCTTTTTCCAATTTTTAAATTTTATTTGGAAGGCAGAGAGAGAGAAAGAGGGATAGACGGAGAGACAAGACAGAGATTTCCCATCCATCTGCTGGTTCACTTCCCAATTGCCTGCAACAGCTGGAACTGGCCAGGCTGCTCAATCCAGATCTCCCATGTTGATGACAGGGACAAAACTATTTGAGCCATCATGGATGCTTCCAAGGATTTCTATTAGCAGGAAGCTGGAAGGGGAGTCAAGCCAGGACTCAAACATAGGCACTACAATGTGTGAGATGGGTGGCCTAGTGGGCATCTTAACCATTGCACCATATATCTGCCCCTGCCTTTATTTATTATGAGCCAGCATAGCATGTTGGTTTATAATGCAAAGGTTAAAAATTGTGATCCTATCACTTACTATCTTGTAATTCAGGGCAAAGCCCCTAATCTCTGCAAGTGTCTGTTTTGTATATAGAGAATGGGATGATTAGGGCAGGCACTTGCTACAGTAGTTAAGGTACCGCTAGGGACACCTACATCCTATATCAGAGTGCCTGGGTCCACATCCTGGATCTGCTTCTGATTCCAGCTTTCAGCTATTATGGACCCCAGGAGACAGCACGTGATTGCCCAAGTGCTTGGGGACTGCCACACATGTGGGAGACCTGGATTGAATTCCTGGCTCCTGCCTCCTGCCTCCTGCCTCCTGCCTCCTGCCTCCTGCCTCCTGCCTCCTGGCTTTGGCCTGCCTCGTCCTTGCTATTGTGGACATTTGGGGAGTGAATAACAGATGGAAAATCTCTCTCTCTCTCCTCTATGCCTGCAAATAAAAATAAGTAAATATTTTTAATGAGAGGATAAATTGTAATCATGTCATTAGGTATTTTTGAAATGTAAGTAATAAAGCATTTAAAATAATAAATTCTGTTACAATGATTTTTTTTTTTTTGACAGGCAGAGTGGACAGTGAGAGAGAGAGACAGAGAGAAAGGTTTCCTTTGCCATTGGTTCACCCTCCAATGGCCGCCACGGCCGGAGCACCGTGCTGATCCGATGGCAGGAGCCAGGTACTTCTCCTGGTCTCCCATGGGGTGCAGGGCCCAAGGACTTGGGCCATCCTCCACTGCACTCCCAGGCCATAGCAGAGAGCTGGCTTGGAAGAGGGGCAACCGGGACAGAATCCGGTGTCCCAACCGGGACTAGAACCCGGTGTGCCAGTGCCGCAAGGCGGAGGATTAGCCTAGTGAGCCGTGGCGCTGGCCTCTACAATGATTTTTTAAAATATTTATTTATTTGAAAGGGTTACAGAAAGAGAGGGAGAGATAAAGATCTTCCATCTGCTGACTCACTCCCCAGATAGCCCTATGGCTGGGCCTGTACCAGGCCAGAGCCAGGAGCCAGGAGCTTCTTCCAGGTCTCCTGCATGGGTGGCAGGGGCCCAAGCATTTGGGCCACCTTCCGCTGCTTTTCCCAGGCCATCAGCAGAGAACTGGGTCAGAAATGGAGCAGCCCAGACATAAATCAGCACCCATCAGGGATACAGGCATTGCAGGCAGCGGCTTTACCCACTATGCCACAATGCTAGCGCCTGCAATGATATTTCTTTTTTTTTTTAATTATTTATTTGAAAGTCATATTACACAGAGAGGAGAGGCAGAGAGAGAGAGAGAGAGAGAGAGAGAGAGGTCTTCCCATCCGATGGTTCACTCCCCAATGGCCACAATGGCTGGAGCTGTGCCAATCCAAAGCCAGGAGCCAAGAGCGTCTTCCGGGTCTCCCACATGGGTGCAGGGAGCCAAGGTCTTTGGTCATCTTCTACTGCTTTCCCAGGCCATAGCAGAGAGCTGGATCAGAAGTGGAGCAGCTGGGTCTCGAACTGGCACCCATTTGAGATACTGGCGCTTCAGGCCAGGGCATTAACCTGCTGTGCCACAGCGCCGGCCCCCAATGATATTTCTATGAGTTTGTTGTTCGTAGGTGAAGCATCACCAATCATGCTGAGTCTAATAAAATTCATTTCTAAATACACTTGCAAGAAGATAAAATTATTTTTAAATATCTTATAAAAGGGGCCGGGGCTGTGGCGTAATGAGTAAAGCTGCCGCCTGCAGTGCTGGCATCCCATATGGGCGCTGGTTCGGGTCCCAGCTGCTCCACCTCCAATCCAGCTCTCTGCTATAGCCTGGGAAAGCAGTGGAAGATGGCTCAAGTCCTTGGGACTCTGCACCCATGAGAGAGACCTGGAAGAAGCTCCTGGCTCCCGGCTTTGGATCAGCACAGCTCCGGCCATTGCAGCCAACTGGAGAGTGATCCAGTGGATGGAAGACCTTTCTCTCTCTCTCTCTGCCTCTCCTCCTCTCTCTTTGTGTAACTGTGACTTTCATGTAAAATAAATAAATCTTTAAAGAATATAAAAAAGAATATCTTATAAAAGATAGTGTAACTTTTGTGAATTATCTTGGAGATGTAAAAAAGGACATCTTAGGTCCTTGTGCTCCCTCCTGTCATGTTCTGGGGGTCTTTAGAAAGTTAAAAATTATGTAGATGATTAACTCTGGAAAATATAGGAGTAGTAACACAAGTAAAAAGATGCATTCCAGAAGCTGGAAACTTATAGAGCATGGCCTATATTTCCCTGTGGTGTCAAGCCTACTTTGAACTGCAGAAAAGGTGAAATCCAGATTTTGATTATGGGAATGAGGAAGATAACAATGAAATTGGTTGCTGAAGAAGGAAATAAGTCAGGATTTGGATCAAAGTATATTATTGGTTAAGAGTGTAGAGGGGCCAGCGCCGTGGCTCAATAGGCTAATCCTCCACCTTGCGGCGCCAGCACACCGGGTTCTAGTCCCAGTCAGGGCACCAGATTCTGTCCCGGTTGCCCCTCTTCCAGGCCAGCTCTCTGCTGTGGCCAGGGAGCGCAGTGGAGGATGGCCCAAGTACTTGGGCCCTGCACCCCATGGGAGACCAGGAGAAGCACCTGGCTCCTGCCTTCGGATCAGCGCAATGCGCCGGCCACAGCACGCCGGGTACAGGGCCATTGGAGGGTGAACCAATGGCAAAAAGGAAGACCTTTCTCTCTGTCTCTCTCTCTCTCTCTCTCTCACTGTCCACTCTGCCTGTCAAAAAAAAAAAAAAGAGTATAGAGACATTTTTATACATCTTACATATTTTATTTTCTATAGTATTAAGAATTTTCAAAGAACATCTGCTTTATGAAAGATTATTGTGGCTGGCGCCGCGGCTCACTAGGCTAATCCTCCGCCTAGCGGCGCCGGCACACCGGGTTCTAGTCCCGGTCGGGGCGCCGGATTCTGTCCCGGTTGCCCCTCTTCCAGGCCAGCCCTCTGCTGTGGCCAGGGAGTGCAGTGGAGGATGGCCCAGGTGCTTGGGCCCTGCACCCCATGGGAGACCAGGAAAAGCACCTGACTCCTGGCTCCTGCCATCGGATCAGCGCGGTGCGCCGGCCGCAGCGCGCCGGCCGCGGCGGCCATTGGAGGGTGAACCAACGGCAAAGGAAGACCTTTCTCTCTGTCTCTCTCTCTCACTGTCCACTCTGCCTGTCAAAAAAATAAAAAATAAAAAAAAAAGAAAGATTATTGTAAGAGGAGAAAATATCTAATGAACACATAATGTTATGTGCCATGTTATTTGCTATGTTAGGCAATGGAACTCATCTGGTTGAGTTTTATGATCAAAGAAATCAAGTTGACATGAGCTAACTCGAAAGAACATCAAAAGACATGCTGTATTGACATTGTTGGCTCTTTTTTGGTCATATGAGCAACTCCCAAGTTATTTCTGTTTTACAGATTAATGTGAACTCAGATGTACCAAGCTAAGTCTTCTAATGGATAACAAGTGGGTGGAACCTGCAACAAAGTTTGTTTGAAGTTTTTTATAACTCATCTTAGTTATGGTATGGTGGTTTTTGGAAATTATGGGACAATTTTTTTTTTTTTACAGGCAGAGTGGACAGTGAGAGAGAGAGACAGAGAGGAAGGTCCTCCTTTTCCGTTGGTTCACCCCCCAATGGCCGCTGCGGCCGGCGCACTGGCTGATCTGATGGCAGGAGCCAGGTGCCTCTCCCGGTCTCCCATGTGGGTGCAGGGCCCAAGGACCTGGGCCATCCTCCACTGCCTTCCCGGGCCACAGCAGAGAGCTGGACTGGAAGAGGAGCAACCAGGACAGAATCCGGCGCCAATTATGGGACAATTTAACATAAAATTCCATAGTGTTTACATTACATATAGCCAAAACCGTGGCTTAGAGAGAACCATGTCATACAAAATAGTAAAGTTGTCATTATCTAATAATACTACCATCTACTCAACCATTATTTGTCCTGCAGACCTGTACTGAGGGCCTATCCCAGTAGGCTATGTTCTTTTAGGCTTAGCTACTCCCTTCCTGGAGTTGAGGAGAGAGTGAATGAATGGATGATAAGACTATTGAAAGGGCTGGGTGGGAAATACAGACTTTTATTCTGTCTGGATGGATATGTCTCCAAGTTATTCTCAATCAATATGCAATTCTGTTATGCCTGGATTTCTTGGTGCTCTTTGCTCTAGATGGTTTCATAAAATTAAAAACAAACAACAGCAACAAAAAGAAAGAAGAAACATCTAATCCCTTCATTTAACAGGGAACTAATTAGAAACCTAAGTGGGGTCAGCATTGTGGTGCAGTGGGTAAAGCCGCTGCCTGTGACACCAGTATCCCATATGGGTGTTGGTTCAAGTCCTGGCTGCTCCATTTATGGTCCAGCTCCCTGATACTGTGCCTAGGAAAGCAGCAGAGGGTGATCCAAATGCTTAGGCCCCTGTACCCAGGTAGGAGACCTGGAAGAAGCTTCTGGCTCCTGGCTTTGGCCTGACCCAGCCCTGGCTATTGCAGTCAACTGGGGAGTGAACCAGCAATGGAAGACCCCTCTCTCTGTCTCTCCCTCTCTCTATAACTATGCCTCTCAAGTAAATAAATAAATCATAAAAAAAGAAAGAAAACCTAAATGGATGGCTTCTGGTTCAAAGCACTGTCTGCACACCCTTCAGGGATGGGCTGAACATTAAACATTAATGCCTCTTTGATCCTCAACCATGACTGCACAATAAATCACAGCAGGAACTTTAAAACTGTTGATGCCCCAGAAGCAGCCCAAACTAATTAAATCAGAAGAAATCTGGTGTCCTAGAAAGATTCCAGTGCTGTTTTTATTTTGATTAAGATTTTATTTATTTATTTGAGAGGTAGAATTACAGACAGGGAAAGGCAGAGATGAGAGAAAGGTCTTCTATCCACTGGTTCACTCCCCAAATGGCCGCAATGGCCAGAGCTGGGCTGATCTGAAGCCAGGAGCCAGGAGCTTCTTCCGGTTCTCCTGCACAGGTGCAGGGACCCAAGTGCTTAGGCCACCTTCTACTGCTTTCCCAGGCCATGGCAGAGAGCTTGATCGGACGAGGAGCAGCCAGGACATGAACCAGCGCACACATGGGATGCTGACATCACAAGTGGAGGCTTAGCCTACTGTGCCACAGCACAAGCCCTATCCCCCCATTTAAGATTTTATTTATTTACTTGAGTGGTAGAGTTACAGACAGTGAGCAGGAAAGACAGAAAGAAAGAAACTCCAGTGCTTTTTAAAGCTACTGATTTAGGAAAAAAAATTTTCCAAGTATCTTTAGTTTTTAATGTGTAATAGTATTGTGAAATATTACTATTGTCTTCATTTTACATATACATATACATGTGCATATATAATTGATAAGTATTTGGCAGGCCAAAGTACACAGGACAAACAAAATTAAGTATCAGCAATTTATTGGCAAAGTTTTATATCACAGAGGAAAGGAAGTGCCTCAAGAAGCAACAGCCCTGGGACCGGTGCTGTGGCGCAGTCGGTTAATGCCCTGGCCTGAAGCGCCCGCATTCCATATGGGCGCCAGTTCTAGTCCCAGCTGCTCCACTTATCCAGCTCTCTGCTATGGCCTGGGAAAGCAGTAGAAGATGGCCCAAGTCCTTGGACCCCTGCACCTGTGTGGGAGATCCGGAAGAAGCTCCTGGCTCCTGGCTTCGGATCAGCGCAGCTCCGGCCATTGCGGCCAATTGGGAAGTGAACCAGCAGATGGAAGACCTCTCTCTGCCTCTCCTCTCTCTCTGTGTAATTCTGACTTTCAAATAAATACATAAATCTTAAAAAAAAAAAAAAGCAACAGCCCCAAGAGGGCTTGGAGGATGTGTTTATATATTCTGATTTATGGTTGCATAAGCTCAAGCTAACAATGGTGTCTTGCACGTCTTGCAGTGTCTTGCAGTACATGCGTCAGCCAGGGAGGAAACTCTGCACCAACCAAAGTGGTGATCTCAGGGTTGGGGTACAGGTAAAGCAAGATGTTTTGTTCTGAGGAAGTCTCCAAAGGCAGCCAGGTTTGAGGAGCTCCTATAAAGAGTTCTCAAAAGGACCTTAGTTGACTGTATGTAGCATTTTGAATTGAAGAGGTCCTTTCTTCCCTAACATCACTTCCTCTTCTCTCTGGTGAGTGTTCTTATGGATGGCGTGATCATCAGTCTTCTGTAAATACTTCCCGCTGAGTGAGGTCTTCAAGCTTTCGTCAGTAGAGGGGAGGAAAGTTGGGAGGGATTGGTTGATAGTAGATACCTTGGCACATCAGTTCTTGATTGTACTGTTGCCTTTGTAAAGCTTTCCCAAGAGCCTGGACCCATCCTTGGATAGAAGAAAGTAGGCATTCTAGGAGACAGGATCCCAGGAGAAGGAAGAGGAGGAAAGCTGCTATTGGGCTTCAAAAAGGGGTTAGCGGCGCCGGCATCCCATATGGGTGCCGGTTCAAGTCCTGACTGTTCCACTTCCGGTCCAGCTCTCTGCTGTGGCTAGGGAAAGAGGTAGAAGATGGCCCAAGACCTAGGGCACCTGCACCCTTGTGGGAGACCTGGAAGAAGTTCCTGGCTCCTGGCTTCGGATCAGCACAGCTCCTACTGTTGCAGCCAATTGGAGAGTGAATCAGCAGATGGAAGACTTTCTCTCTCCCTCTCCCTCTCTCTCTTCCTCTCTCTCTCTGTCTGCCTCTGCCTCTCTGTAACTCTGCCTTTCAAATACGTAAATAAATCTTAAAAACAAAAGTGGAGTTAGCCAGGAGAACTGTGACCAAAGGTTGGTCTTGAAACTCCAACAGTCAGAAACCCCTGAAAATGCTGTTTATAGAATTCATTGGCACTTTTGATAATATTTTTAGGTTGGTGTGTACCTTACAAAACTGATTGAAAAAGCAATACTTTCCTTCTAGCATGCGCAAGTTCCCCCTCAATTAGCAGTCAGAAGGTCCAGTAATACTACCCCCTACCATGGAGGTGAGCTGCTCCTGCAAGGAGCTGACCTTGGCTGCTAGGTCATCACTTAGTTGGCTTAGCTCAAGTGAGAAGTACTTGGCTGCAAATATGGAATTGAAGAGTCTACCCAATCTTGGACTATTTTCACCAGGATATCCACAGAAGCTGTGGAAGGTAAGATTGCTTACTTGATGTATGGAGTCTGTGAATAAACTGGAAGTGGCATATGTTCATTGGTTAATGAAGACTTGAGGGTGATGTAAGCAAGGGTGTGGGTCCCAGTCTAGTTGCCTGGGAAGCTTAAGTAAGTGCTGGTTCCACAAAGAAGTAAGTGCGATTGAAGGGATCTAAACATGTATCAACATTTATGTTGAAATAAGCCTTAGATGGGTAATGTGAGGAATCTTTGATCCCTTCGTAAGTAGAGCAAGGGTCATCCTGGCTAAAGAGTGTGAACAGGCTGTTGTAGGAGACAGGGTGGAAGGATTGTATGCCCATGTGAAGGACATATTGGTGGGATTCTGTCATATTTGATGGTTCTTAGGGTATTGTAACCTCTTGCAATCAGTTTGCTTTATGCTGCTTGGTCCAGAGATTATGGCCCTTGAAGGGGCAGCTTGGGTGAGGACCTGGGGAAATGGTGATGCCCAAATAACTTAACCTCCAGGTGGTGATGAGATTGTGAGGCATCAGGAAGAATAAATTCTAAAAAAGGGACTCTGAGTAACATGTATATGGGTAATTGGGTTGGTCACTGGTGACAAACTGGACCCATTGTCACCTGGGAGAGAGGGTAAAGGACTGATTACAAACCTTTAATGTTGGGAAAGTTCCTACTGGGTATCCTGGTCAGGAGGTAGAAGAGACACAAAGAAGGGCTTGTCTGGACAGACTCTGTGGAGAGTACCCAGAGACTGAATTATGGCTTGTCTTCCAAGTATCTGAGGAGAATATGAGATGGTGGACTTGACTCTGGGACTGATGGACCAACCTGGTAAGTCAAAATAGGAAGGGGCTCCAATCAGCAGGGGAAGCTATGATTACAATATGTCTGTGCTGGGTAGGTAGGGAATAGCACAGATCCAACAATATTGTGAGGATTATTGAGTCTTTTATTGAAGAGGTTGAGGGTCTCCTGGATAGTGGAAAGAGATAAGCATGTGAAACACATGGGTTGAGAGACGGAGAAAGGTTAATGGGATGGCTGCAAAGAAGGTGATTCCAGCCATCAGGGAGTATGCAGGGTTTTATGCACCAATAGACTGTAATTATAAGGACCCGTGGCAGAAAAAGAATCCAAATTAGAGGTGTTGTGGAGCTTGGTGGCCTGTCTTAGGCATGATAAAAGAGTGAAAAAGAGGGAACTTCTAGGCATAACCATACCTCTTCATGAGAAAAATCCTGAAAGTCTCTGGAGGATTTTATATCTAATAAGGGCTAAATTTATTATTATTATTATTATTTTTTTTTACAGGCAGAGTGGACAGTGAGAGAGACAGAGAGAAAGGTCTTCCTTTGCCGTTGGTTCACCCTCCAATGGCCACCGTGGCCAGCGCGCTGCGGCTGGCGTACCGCGCTGATCCGATGGCAGGAGCCAGGTACTTCTCCTGGTCTCCCTGATTTGTTCTTCTGATTTGCCAGTTAAAGTCTTTGAGGGGTATTGGCAGAGGTGCTCTAAGATACTGTCATAGGAGAGCTCTGCTTTGTTTGACATGTGGGGTCCTTTACTCTTGTGAAAAGCTACTTGAGGTCACCTAGTGGTGCCCATTGTAGGCATCCAGTCCCAGGTTGTCAGATGAGTGGATGCTTTGTCTTAGTGGTGGAGGGGCAGGCTTGAGTCAGGATAGGTGAATCCAGTCCCAGTAGTTTGGCCACTGTGGGCGTGGCTAGGATAAGATGATAGGAGCACCTCAGTCGGATTGAAGAGGGTGGACCTGGTTTGGGAGTTTCTTTACCTAGACCCAGTCCCCAGATTCCAGTAGGGCAACAGGAATATACATTTTGGTCTGTGGTCCAGTGAGGAATTTATCGGTGTGATCTCACAGGAGGTGCCATGTAAGGCAAAAGGCCAGGAGGTAGTCGCCCACTGGTGCAGTGGTTGGAGGGCGAAGGTTGCCCTGGAGGAAGAGTCTGCCATACATGAGCTCAAAAGGGCTAAGGTAGAAGGGAACTTGGGGTTGTTCTTAAAGTTGAGCCAGGGCCTTGGGAAGAAGGGAAGCCTAGTCTTGTCTTATCTCAAGGGAGAGTTGTTTAGTTGAAGTTTAAGAGAAGAATGAGCCTTTTCAGTTTTCACTGAGGACCGGGGTCTGTGAGGGGTATGAAATCTCCATAGACACTAAGGGAAGCAGAGATTTGTTGGGTGACCTGGGAGACAAAAGCTGAGCCATGGTCCAGTTGGGTGGAACTTGGTAGGCTGAAATGGGGGAATGATCTGTTGGAAAAGGGCAGTGAAAACATCAGAGGCCTTTTCAGCTTTGCCCAGAATAACCTCTAATCGTTCAGTGAAGGTGTCTCAGAAGGTCAGCAAGTGTTTGTAAGATCTGAACTTGGGTAAATGTGTAAAGTCAGTCTGCCACTCCTATCTGGGGTTTCCCTATGCCTGATGAGAGGGTAGGGAAGGTGAGAGGTCAGAGGTAGGGGCACTGAGGGTTGGAAACCTGACAAGTACAGCATGCCTGAGTAACCGTGGTTAAGGAACTTAAACAAGTGAGGATAGGCGATCCTTGGTTGAAGATATTTTAGATGTGGGTGGTGCCCAATATGTAGGGCACTGTGTAAATAGGTCAGGATGGTTTCCACCCATTGATTGGGAGAATGAGGCAGCCCTTGGAGGTCAGCTAAGGACCTTCTTTAACGACTCCTTTTGTGAGGAGATAGGCATACTTGGGAGGGTTCCTTTTTGGGTTCAAGATGTGGAATAGCTAACTAATAGTTGGGGTTGAGGTGAGGGCCAAAAAGGTAGCCATTCTGGTTTCTGTTGTTTACTGTTTCTCAAGACCATCTCCCTTCTGATGATAGAAGTAGTGGATGATGGCAACCCATTTAGGGAGGAGGATGACCTGGATCAGATCAAGAATCACAGGTGCGTGGGCGATTGGGGAGTACCAAGGGGTGGTAAGATAGCCCCACTCTGCCCAGATGGCAGCATGGGGATCCGTGATGTGGTGAAAGGTATGCTTAGACTCGGTGTAAGTGTTGACATAAGCCCCTGAGGCCAATATGAGGGCCGGAGTAAGTACAGTGAGTTTGACTTTTTGGGTTTAAGTGTGTGGGGAGAGATGGAGAGGACTCAATGAGTTGGTTGTTGATAGTGACAGTGTAGCTGGAGTATCATTGGCCATTGTGGACATAACTCCTCCTATCCACAAGCCAAGTGAAGTTGGGATTGGGGTTAGGAGTGTCTATGAGGTCTGATCTGAGGATATACGTGTATTCAAGTTCTTAGGAATAAGAACATTCTGAGGAGATTGAGGTTAGGAGGATGGTGGAGGGGTTGAGGAGATGTAGCGGGAGATAGTGACATTGGGAAGTTGAAGGAGAGAGAGCTGATACTGGATCAGGCAACTGCAGTTGAGGTAGGATAAGGCCTTTTTGTTTTTTGTTTTTATATTTTATTTATTTATTTATTTGAGAGGTAGAGTAACAGAAAGGAGAGACAGAGAGAAAGGTCTTCCATCCACTGATTCACTCCCCAAATGGCTGCAACAGCTGGAGCTGAGCTGATCCAAAGCCAAGAGCCAGGATATTCTTCTGGGTCTCCTATGCAGGTGCAGAAACCCAAGCATCTGGGCCATCTTCCACTGCTGTCCCAGGAGAAAAGAGAACTGGATCAGAAGAGGAGCAGCTGGGACTACAACAAGAACCCATATAGGATGCTGGCACCACAGGCAAAGGTTTAGCTTACTATGCCACAGCACCGGCCCCGAGGCCTTGTTGTTTAAGAGATCCAGAAACAAGTGAGGAGAGAATATCTGGATGGGCAGGGAATAGGTTAGTCTGCAATCTTCCACTATTTGAAGAGCTGTATAGGCCAAGGCTCATAGGCAGGGAGGCCATTCACAAGCCATAGGATCTGTTTGGAAAGATAACCTGATTTTTGGGCCAACAGGCTAAGGGCCAAACTTCAGTTTTCATGGGTGTAGAGAAAGAATGACTTACTGAGGTAAGGAAGAGAGAAGACTGGGGATGGAAGGAGGGCTTTTTGTTTTAAGATTCATTTATTTGTAAGTCACAGTCAACAGAGATAGGGAGACACACACACACACACACATACACACACACAGAGAGAGAGAGAGAGAGAGAGAGAGAGAGATCTTTCATCTGCTGGTTCACTACCCAAATGGCTGCAATGGCCCAGAGTGTGCCGGGCTGAAGCCAGGAGCTAGGAGCTTCAGCCAGTTCTCCCACATGGGTGGCATGGACCCAAACATTTGGGCCATCTTCTGCCACTTTTCTCAGGCACATTAGGAGGGAGCTGGATTGGAAGTGTAGCAGCCAGACCATGAATCAGCACCCATGTGGGCTACAGGCATTACAGGCAGTGGCTTTACCCACTATACCAGCCCCAGGAAGGTATTTTTTAATTGAGTGAAAGAGGAAGATAAGTCAGCTGAAGTAGGGAGAGGCTCTTGAAGTGACCCTGAAGTGGCCTGGCCTCATATACGGGTGTCGCTCCCCCTCTTCGTTGGCGTTGATACGCGCCTGTCTTCGGTGCCCCGCGGCACACACTCTGCTCTGCTTGCTAGAGTTGCCACAGGTTCTTACAAGTCCTATCAATCAGGCAAACCGAATACGGGTCCTCTCTTTGCCATGTTGTGAGGAGGTTTTTAGGCGCTGATGCGTGCCTGTGTTCAGTGCCCTGCAGCGCATGCTCTGCTCTGCCTGCAGGTGCTTACAAAACCTAGCAATCAGGCAAACCGAATCCAAGCCTTCTCAGCGCCATATTGTGGGGAGGCTTATTGGTGTTGATTCGTGCCTATCTTCGGTGACCTGCAGCTCATACTCTGGTCGAGCCGCCTGTTGGTGCTTACCGCCCTAATCAGGCAGACTGAATCCAAGCTCTCTCATTGCCATGTTGTGGGGTGACTTATTGGTGTTGATAACGTGCCTGTTTTCGGTGACCTGCGGCGCATAAGCTGCTAGCCGCCCGCAGGTGCTCATCGCCTCACTAATCAGGCAGACCGAATCCAAGCCTTCTCATTGCAGTATTGTGGGGAGACTATTGATGTTAATAACGTGCCTGTCTTCAGTGACCTGCGGCGCATAAGCTGCTAGCCGCCCACAGGTGCTTATCATCCTAATCAGGCAGACCGAATCCAAGCTCTCTCATTGCTGTGTTGTGGGGAGGCCTTTCTCTATTTCTCTATCTCCAGGCATTCCTATTTCTCCTATTTTATTTCTATCTACCAGCATTCCTATTTCTCTCATTTTACTTCTAAAACTTCTGTTTCTCTTATCCCTGCGGCTTCCCGGCGCCCGCCCCGAGGCTGCTTCTCGGCGGCTTCTCAGCGGCTTCCCGGCTCTGAGCCGCTTCAGCCAGCTTCTCTCATCTGCGCGGCTTCCCGGCTTCGTGCCCACACCACGGCCTCGCACTAGCCCAGCGTTCCCTATCTACTTGTGCCCCGCACGCTCTCTCTGCGCGCGGCAGCCTCCGCGAGTCACACAGCCCCAGCTCACGTTTCCGCCACTAGCATTCAATCCAAGTTCCCCAGACTAACCTGGCGAATTCCAACCTGGTGGCCCACGTCTCTGCCTCTGGTTCCAGATCTTCGCCTCTTGCTCCCCGGGCTGACTTGAAGAATTCCAAGCTGGCTTTCGTCTCCACCTCGGCCTGCACTTGCGGCTTCATCCTCCCTAACATTTTTCTCTACCCGGTATGTTTCCCCAAGCTTTCCTCCAACAATACTCCTCCCTCATTTCTCCTGGCCTCTCCCCACAGTCCGCATCCGAGTCTGTTTGTTCTAGCTTTCACTTTCGCTTTCGATCTTAGAGATTTCTCCCAGCTTCCCCCCGTAGTCCGTATCTGAGTCTATGCCTAGGTTTTCAATAGCTTCTTCCGGCACCTTTTTTGTCCGGCTTTTCCCTAGGCTGTTTGCTAGTCTCTCTCTCCGGTATTTTCCACTTCTTCCCGTTTCTTCCCTCCTAAGTTTCCTATCCGAGTCACGGCACCATTATGTCGCTCCCCGTCTTCGTGGAGGAACGACACAGGACCCTGCGCTGTTCTTTCGTCTGCTCGGCCCTCCTCGGGTTTGCTGCTGGTTCTTCCCGGGTTGGCTACTGTCCCTTCCACCTCCGTGGAAGGGCAGTTCCCCCTGGCCACATTCCCCACTTCCGCAGGGGAGCGGCACACCGCCGGCCGGCTCTCTCGGGGGCTGCACAGGTGTTCCTTCAGCTAGATGTTCCCCTTAGATGTTCCTGGTGCATGCCGTCTCTCTCCTCCTTTATAGTCCTCCTCTGCCAATCCCAACTCGGCTGCCCACACGCCGAGTACGCTGCTCTCCTCCAATCAGGAGCAGCTCCTGCAGCTTGTCAAGTTGGTGAAAGGCAGCTGTGTAGAAGCTGTTTTCTCCTCTCCCAGCGCCATATTGTGGGAGAGCAGATGCATAGAATAAGTCTTAATTCCAGTAACTTAGTCTAGTCCGGGTTGCTCCCCACATACGGGCTTGACAATAAGACCACCGTTTGGGATCCAGCTGTGGAAATATCTTGCCAGCACTAATAAGGGCAGAGGTGTTTTTAATAGTGGGCATAGGAAGAGAAGAAATTAGGTGTGTTTGTTTTCTAGTTATTTCCCTTTCTCCTAGAAATAGAATGAACCCGAGGCAGGTGATAGAGGGTTGATTAAGTTGGGCATTGGAGGAAGAGACCTGATATCCCAGGTTTCTGAGGTGATTGAAGGCTGAGATGGTATTTGATAGGGAAGTCTGTAAGGCAGGGCAGCACGGGAGGAGGTCATCAATATAGGTGGAGGGTGCTCCTTGGGAGGGAGAGGAAAAGTCTTCAGCTAATGCCTGACTTAAAAGGTGGGAGCTGTCCCTGAATCCCATGGAGGAGAACTGTTGCATGTGAGTTGTTGTGAGTGATGTGTATCTGGTTCTGTCCAAGTAAAAGCAAAGAGGTCTTGAGTAGGGGAATCGAGGGGAACAGTAAAGAAAGCATCCTTAAGATCCAGGATCGTATGGTACTGGGTTTCAGGGGCTGGGAGGGAAAGAAGGGTGTAGCGATTAGGTGTGATGGGGGGCAATGAAACAGCAGCATCATTGATGATTCAAAAATCTTGGACAAAGCAGAAGGAGCTGTCTGGCTTTTTGGCAGGGGCAATGGGAGTGTTGTAAAGGGAAGACATCAGTTTGGAGAGTATGTGCCTTGAGAAATTTAACAACAGGGGCTCGAGACCTTGTAGTTTGGGGAAGGGAACAGGGTATTGTGGTTTGGAAGAGAAATAGCCAAGGTTTTTAAATCTGATCTAGTTGGTAGCATGGTGTTGGGTTATAATTGGATGGGAGGTATCCCAGACTTTAGGGGTGGACCAGATCAGGGAAAACAGGAAAGGAAAGGCTAGAAAAGAGAAGTCAGGGGGAGGTGTGGAGAGGAGACCAACGAGGAAAGTACCAAGAGAGGGAGAGGGACTGCAGAGTGGGGAAGAACCAAGTAGGAATGCTGGAAAAGGTGACTCCCAAAGCAACAAGGGAGAATTGGGGTCTCTGGCGCATGAGGTCATCCTATCGACCCCAACAATAGAGATGGAAGACCTGGAGAGAGGTCTTGGGAATTCAGGCTCTAGGAAGTAGGTGCTCCCTTCTAAGTCAATAAGAAACGATGCTGTTGGGGCTGGCACTGTGGTGTAGTAGGCTAAGCCTCTGCCTGCCACGCCAGCACTCCATATGGGTGCTGGTTCATGTCCTGGCTGCTCCTCTTCCAATCTAGCTCTCTGTTTATGGCCTGGGAAAGCAGTGGAAGATGGCCGAAGCATTTGGGCCCTTGCACTCACATGGGAGACCTGGGAGAAGCTACTGGTTCCTGGCCTTGGATTGGCTCAGCTCTGGCCATTACAGCCATTTTGAGAGTGAATCAGTGGATGGAAGACCTTTCTCTCTGTCTCTCCCTCTGTCTGTCTGTAATTCTACCTCTCAAAATAAATAAATAGGGGCTTGCACTGTGGCGTAGTGGGTGAAGCTGCTGCCTGCAGTGCCAGCATCCCATATGGGTGCCAGCTCGTGTCCCAGCTGCTCCACTTCTGATCCAGCTGTCTGCCATGGCCTGGGAAAGCAGTGGGGGTGACCTGATTCCTTGGGCCCCTGCACCCGCATGGGAGACCTGGAAGAAGCTCCTGGCTCCTGATCGGTGCAGCTCTGGCCATTTGGCCAATTGGAAAGTGAACCAGTGGATGGAGGACTTTCTCTCTCTCTCTCTCTCTCTCTCTCTCTTTCTGTCTCTTCTTCTCTATGTATCTCTGATTTTCAAATAAATAATTAATTTAAAAAACTAAATAAGTAAATAAGTCTTTTTTTTTTTAAAAGAAAGAAATGACACGGTCTTAATCATAACTGAGAGAGTTACCCAGAGCTCTGTCAACTGAAGGGTGGAGACAGAGGCCTTTGGAAGCGCTGGGCTTCTTCAGTCTTTGCCAGGTAGTCCCAGAGGCCCAGCTCCAGATCAGCTGAGTCCATGGCAAGTTTCTGAGTGAAGGCCCAGAAAGTGATGCCCGACCAACTTGAAGGGCCATTGGGTATTCAGACTTCCCATGGCCAACCTGGCAGCAATTAGGATGTGGTCCAGGAGGAGGCCACAGCTAGTGCAGGACTTACTCTACTGTCCGGGCTGTCTGCACTTGAAATGGTTGCAGGGGAGGGGTGGATTTTGTCCCTCTTGATGGGCCCCTGGGGGAACTTCTTTCTTTTGGGAGGAAGGGCAAAAGAGACAGCCAAGAGGAAAAGTTGGAAGGCTGGGAGCTGCACTTGGGCCTGTTTATTTTTTTCAATGTTGTTTTTCTATCTTCATTCCCTGTCTCTTGTTGAAGATCCTAAAAGCCATATGGAGGAGCTCTGGGGGGATTTGGGGTCTGCCCTTAAATTTCTAAAGCTTGTGGTTGATGTCTGGCACTGAGAGATGAAATGTATTATTTGTCAGAGGGATACCCTTAGGGGAGTCAAGGAGAAGGTGGAAAGAGTGGAAGAGAGGCAAGAGGGGAAGAGGGCAGGATTTTCATCAAGCCCCTGGGTGACTGACTTCAGTTTGTTGTAATTGCCAGGTTTATGGATGGGGATTTAAGGCCCCCAAGAAGGCAAGCCAGCATACAGATGCTTTGAAGATGATCAGGGGAGTGAAGTTGGTAGTCCCAGTTAGCTTCTTGGTGGGGGATGGCATCAGTCTGTATTGATGTCATTGGAGGTCCTGTATATTAAGGTCATCTGTGAACTTTTGGCTTACTTCTCAAATTTAGTTGTGCTTGTCAGAGGTAGTACAGGTGGAAAAAATAACAGATACTTTGCCAAGTCAACTCATAAGAAAAAGTACTCAAATTCCTTTAAAAAAAAGATTTATTTATTTACTTTGAAAGAGTTACACAGAGAGAGAAGGAGAGGCAGAGAGAGAGAGAGAGAGAGAGAGAGAGAGAGAGGTCTTCCATCCAATGGTTCACTCCTCAAATGGCCACAATGGCCAGAGCTGTGCCCATCTGGAGTCAGGAGACAGGAGCTTCCTCCGGGTCTCCCACGTGGGTGCAGGGGCCCAAGCACCTGGGCCATTTTCTACTGCTTTCCCAGGCCATAGCAGAGAGCTGGGTCAGAAGTGGTGCAGCCGGGTCTCCAACCGATGTGCATATAGGATGCCGGCACTGCAGGTGGCTTTACCTGCTATGCCACAGCGCCAGCCCCAGTACTCAAATTCCTTAGTGAAGCTAGAGGGATCACTGGAGAAGGAACCAAGCTTAGACTAGATCTGGGAGAGGTCAGACATAAAGAAGGGAACATGGACCCAAACGATGTCCTTGGCAGCAGCCACTTCACAAAAGGGAAGTTAGGGGTGAGAGGTAGAAAGGCTGGCCATTTTGAGTATGGGGAGGAATGGGGTGACTGAGGAGGAGGAGTGGGACAGGATTTCTGGGAAGGGAAGAGGGAGTGTAGGGAAAGATCAGAAGGGGAGGAAGGGGTCCGGTGCTGTGGCGTAGCAGGCAAAGCACTGCCTACAGTGCCTGCATCCCATTTGGGTGCTGGTTCAAGTCCCGGCTGCTCCACTTCCAATTCAGCTCTCTGCTATGGCCTGGGAAAGCTGTAGAAGATGGCCCAAGTCCTTGGACCCCTACATCCATGAGGGAGACCTGGAAGAAGCTCCTGGCTCCTGGCTTTGGATCAGCCCAGCTCAGCTCTGGCCGTTGCGGCCATCTGGGGAGTGAACCAGTGGATGGAATACGTGTGTGTGTGTGTGTGTGTGTGTGTGTGTGTGTCTGCCTCTCTGTAACTCTGCCTTGCAAATAAATAGTTAAAAAAATTTTATCAAGGCAGAAGATCCATCTTCTGTATTTCCTTCAGAGCTGGTGGATGGGTGTCGAGCTGGTTATGAGTATCCCTCTCTTGCTGTCTGTCCTGGGGGGTGGCTGGGAAAAGATTGTCTTGGGAGGTCCGCAGGACCGGTGCGGTAGACTGGAAGCCTTGTCTCATGACCATCGGGAACTGGATGGCTTGTACTTTTTTTTTTTCCTGGGGCTCAAACTGCAGCCAATTTTGCGAACATGTCCTAGTGGAGGGTCCCATGGAGTAGAAAGTCAATTTCCCGTTACTGGTCCTCTTTATCATCCTCCCTGGGTCGCCAAATATTTCCGGGATCGGCTGCTTGGTGGTCTTTGTGCAAGAAAGCTTTCAGACTTGAGACACAGTAGCGGCAAGCAAGCTAGCAAACGTTAACGAAGAGAAGAGTACACCTATCAGGCCAGGGAGGCGTCTCGGTAAAGAACCGAGAGCTGAAGACGTCCTCTACTCCCTAACACTAATTAAAAAAATATATATAGCCACCGAACCTTTACACCGGTTCGGAGCTCCGTTCTAATCCCGGGCTTCTACTCTCCCAGATTTGAATCCGCTGCTGATCTCATTTGCTTTCTGGCGTTCAACACTTTGGCCGCTCCCCGCACCTCTGCGAAGTTCACCCCAGCCACGCCTCTCCCCTCCTGCCCCCGCCTCCCCAGCCACGCCTCTCCCCTCCTGCCTCCGCCCCAGCCACGCCTCTCTCCGCCCATGCGCAGCCATACCCATTCCCCCGCCCCAGCCACGCCTCTCGCCTTCTGGCTCCGCCCCAGTCCTCCCTGCCACGCCTCTCCCTCTCTGCCTCCGTCTCTCTTTCTGCCTCCGCCCCTGCCACGCCTCTCTCCTCCTGGTTCAGCCCCAGCCCTCCCAGCCACCCCTCTGCCTCCCACTCTTCTCTCCCGCCCCAGCCCGGCCTCTCTCCTCCTGCCTCCGCCCCAGCCACGCCTCTCCCTTCCTGCTCCCCCGCCCCAGCCACGCCCCAGCCACGCCCCAGCCACGCTTCTCCCCTCCCACTCCTCCTCTCCCCTCCAGCCACAGCCACGCCTCTCCCCTCCCACTCTTCCTCTCTTCTCCCGCCCCAGCCAGGCCTCTCCCACTCCTTCTCTCCCCTCCAGCCACAGCCACGCCTCTCGCCTCCCGCCCCAGCCCCACCCCGCCTCTCTCCTCCTGCCTCCGCCCCAGCCACGCCCCAGCCACGCCTCTCCCCGCCCCAGCCACGCCTCTCCCCTCCCACTCCGCTTCTCCCCTCTCGCTTCAGCCCCGGCACGCCTCTCCCCTCCCGCCCCTCCTCTCGCCTTTCGCCCCGCCGCTCCCCTCCGCCCCAGCCCGGTTCCCGGAAGATCGATCGTCCGGCCCTCCTGCCGGCTCCGCCCTCCCCACCCGCCCTCGGGTTGTACAAGATGGAGGGCGCTCCGCCGGCGCCGCTGGCCCTCCGGCTGCTCGTGTTCGTGGCGCTGCCGGCCGCCGGGTGGTTGGCGCCCAGCGCCCCGGAGACGCCGTCCCGAGCCCCGCAGGTAGGGCCGGGCGGTCGCGGCTGTCACTCCTGGGTCCGGGAGGCCGGGGTCGTGAGCATCGATGCCTCCTCGCCGCTTCCAGCAGGCCCCCAAAGAGGAGTGGGGAGCAGCCAGGGAAGTGGGGGCAGCCTGTGGTGGGGACGAGGGCGCGAAGCCCTCGAGGGTGGGGAAGGGACTACGAAACTCGGGTCTTCCGAGCGGTCCAGCCTCGCCGCTGCCCAGGGGCTCCGCCGTCGGAAGCGCCCGGTCGCCCTGACCTCGGGCTCCGCTAATGGCGCCGTGCTCGGGCAGCGTGGAGGTTGCCCACTTGGGGAGAGCCCGGCCAGCTGTGTCGGCTCGGGGCAGAGGCCCACGGCCCGGGACGCCGGGCGGCGGGAGCTCGGTGCGGCCTTGCTGCGGGCGGGACCCGCGCTCGGTAGCCGCCGCCCCTGCAGGTGATTCGGGAGCGCCCAGGTGCGAGAACCGCACCCCTGCGCGCCTCGGTTTCCGCGGCGGAGTCTGCCGAACCAAGCCAGCCTTCTCCAGTTGTCCGGCGGGGAAAGTTTGAACTGTTTCGCTGTGAGTGACAGGAAGCTAGGGAGGCCCCCTTTTCTTACTAGTGGAGGCTTGGCTGGGGATGCACTAAACACGGGGGCGACCGGTTCGCTGGAAGCCACTTTCAGTGTTTTAGATCCGAGCCCTTGCTCTCCGTGGCTCTGAAAGTGAAGGCTTGTCTGTCTCAGTTCTGCCCGGGCGCCCCCGCAATGCTGCGGGCAAGCACCAAGAAACCAAATAAAAACCAAACATTCTTAAAGTTCTAGAGAAATGCACATTCTTCCTCCTCCTTTGCCACTTCGAAAGACATGCTTACTTGTGAACCCAGGAGACCTTTGAATCTGACCATATAATCTTTTCAAATATTTATGTATTTGAAATTTTTTAAAAAAAGATTTAGTTATTTGAAAGGTAGGGGAGGAGGAAAGAGAGATTGATCTTCACCCACTGGTTCACTGGAGCTGGGCCAGGCCAAAGCCAGGAGCCAGGAGCTTCTTCCGAATCCCACATGGGTGGCAGGACCCAAATACTTGAGCCATCTTCCTCTGCTTTCCCAGGCCATAGCAGAGAGCTGGACTCGAAGAGGAGCAGTCGGGACACCAAACAGCGCCCATATGGGATGCCGACACTGCAGGCGGTGGCTTTACTCGCCACTCCACAGAGCCGGCCCCTGACCATATAATCTTGAAACTGGGCCCTTACCCCCAGTGCTTTTTTTTGACAGGCAGAGTGGACAGTGAGAGAGACAGAGAGAAAGGTCTTCCTTTTGCCGTTGGTTCACCCTCCAATGGCCGCCATGGCTGGCGTGCTGCGGCGGGCGCACTGCGCTGATCCGAAGGCAGGAGCCAGGTGCTTCTCCTTGTCTCCCATGGGGTGCAGGGCCCAAGTACTTGGGCCATCCTCCACTGCCTTCCCGGGCCACAGCAGAGAGCTGGACTGGAAGAGGGGCAACCGGGACAGAATCCGGCACCCCGACCGGGACTAGAACCCAGTGTGCCGGTGCCGCTAGGTGGAGGATTAGCCTAGTGAGCCATGGCGCCGGCCCCCCAGTGCTTTTGATGTATACTGTATGAGGCTCCGGTATCTTCCCTCAACTTACAATTTCTATCTTTAAAAAAAAAGGATTTATTTTTTTATTTATTTGAAAGAGTTATACAGAAAGGCAGAGGCAGAGAGAGAGGTCTTCCATCCACTGGTTCACTCCCCAAATGGCCGCAATGGCCAGAACTGAGCTGATCCAAAGCCAGGAGCCAGGAGTTTCTTCTGGGTCTCCCTCGTGGGTGCAGGGGTCCAAGGACTTGGGCCATCCTTTGCTGCATTACCAGGCGCGTTAGAAGGGAGCTGGATCAGAAATGGAGCAGCCAGGACTTGAACTGGCCCCATATGAGATGCCAGCGCTGCAGGCCAGGGCTCTAACCTGCTGTGCCACAGCACCAGCCCCAGTTTCTGTATATTCCCTTTGATGATTGCAAGGCAACTCAAAATTAAGGGTGTGGAAGAAGAGTAGGTCCTACAGAGTCACGCTCAGAATTCAGGGATCGCTTCTCTAGGTGATATCCCACTATCAGACTCTTCTGAGAGCTTGACAGGAACTTGCAGCCCTTGATCAAATAAAGGGGTACCCAAGCTACCTGGAGACCCCAGATAGGCTGGAGACTACTTTCCCACTACAAGAGAAACCAAAGGAAGGCCATGACCTTCATGGACCCACCAGGAACCCCCGACATGAGCTGATGAGACACTGCTTGAGATCTACTTTAATGTGTAAAATTCACTGTCATTGTTCCCCACAGAGCTCAAGAAATGAGCAGTAGCTGCCTGAGTGGCGATGGGGCCGGTGCTGTGGCGCAGCAGGTTAAACCACCGCCTGTGATGTCGGCTGCCCATGTGGGTGAGAACTTTCATCCTCTGGTTCATCCCACAGTGGCCACAACAGCTGGGTCCGTGCCAGGTGAGAGCCAGGAGCCAGGAACTCCATCCTGGCGGTCTCCCATGTGATTGCGGGCCATCCTCCTGTGCTTTCCCAGGTGTGTTAGCAGGGAGCCGGATCAGAAGGGGAGTAGCCAGGACTCTGACCTGTAGTCTGGTAGGGGATGCTGGTGATGCAGGTTGTGACTTTACCTGCTGAGCTGCAACCCCGGCCCCAGGTTTTGGTGTTCTGTAACAATCTGAGAAGGAGGAATTGTTCTCATTACTTGGAATATATGTGTTGGAAGCTGAAGCCCCTTGATCTAAGTTTTTTTTTTTTCCAGTGTTTTATAGTGAAAAATATTCACATGTGCAAAAAACTTGAAAGAATTTTACAATAGTCCATGCTTCAGTGGCACCTGGATGCCAGGGCCCTAATCCACTGTGCCACAGCGCCGGCCCCTCACCGCCCACTTTCTTAGCATGTACAAACTTGACTCCCAAGCCTGCACTTCCAGTTCAACCAGAGATTCTCAGGAAGAGCAAGAAACATGACCAAGCTCTGATCTTTTATGTCAGCAGACAGTGAGAATTGGAGTGCCCATCTACAGTGGAATTGTTAGAAGGCCAGAGCAGAATTTAGTTAAAGTTGGTTCAATGGAAAATACTGTTGTCTTTTGTGAAGCTTGTATTTCACTAGGCAAGTGTTGCAAGTGTTACATACGTAAGTAACTGCAGTAAGTTACTAACAATATAGCATATGCTCACTGCTGCAGGCTGAAGCTATAAAAAATGCCTGAGAACATCACTGGATACTTTGTCAGGACTGTTAGGACAAAAGCCAGCATTCAAGTCCTTCTCTAATTTGGGAAGAGGAACATCTGATTGGTCTTCAGACACAAAACGATGTAGCTTCTAGCTTGATGGCTTATTGCATGTTGGCTTGTTTTAGAGGGACTGTGTTCTAACTTCAGCTTTCTCTCGATCTGGGTGGACCAGGAGAAATGCTGGGCTAGTTCTGAGAGGTAACTAGTTGGAAACCTTCCTCGGTTCCTAAGGGGAGTTGGGAGGTGCACCAAAATCAGCTCGCATGTGTGAGGTGGGCCTTACGTGGTGTGAACCCGTGGTGTGAATCCTGTTCCACAAGTTATCCCTCCAACCAGCTCACCCTCATGAAATCGGGTCAGTCTTATTCTCTCTTTCGTCAGAAATTAGAGTCATGTGTCGCTGAAGGACAGGGATACATGCTGAGAAATGCATCCTGGGAACATCATGGAGTGTACTTACACAGACTAAGAGCGCTGTGTCTTTACAATGCAATGTACGTTCATGGGGCCACTGTCTATATGGGTTCCGTCATTAACAAAATGTTGTTATGTGACTTTATATGAGGTATTAAGGATACTCACAATGCCAAGAAATATACTTGCATATTATTTTTTATGCTTATGAATAATTTTCCTATTTTTAAAATTAAGAATACAGCCCCAAGACAAGTATTTTAAAAGTATTTTTAGGGGCTGGTGCTTTGGCGTTGTGGCTAAAGCTGCTGCCTGCAGTGCCGGCATCCCATATGGGGGCACCAGTTTGAGTCCTGGCTGCTCCACTTCTGATCCAGCTCTCTGCTATGGCCTGGGAAAGCAGTAGAAGGTGGCCCAAGTCCTTTGGCCCCTACACCTGCATGGGAGATCTGGAAGAAGCTCCTGGCTCCTGGCTCAGCTCCAGCCCATGCAGCCATCTGGGGAGTGAACCAGCGGATGGAAGACCTCTCTCTCTCTCTCTCTCTCTCTGTCTTTCAAGTAAATAAATGAATCTTTAAAAAGAAAGTATTTTTATTGTGGGGTAACAATATCTTTGAAAACCTGAGGGAAGAATTTGGTTTACAAATGGCAGATTGTGGTTTCTGTGGTCAGTGATGAATATTGAAAACAGTGCTTTCTTCTGTACAGAAAGCATGCCATCAGTAAACTTAAATATTTGGGTGGACTGTTTTTTATCTACCTTGAGAAACAATAAAACTGCACAACAGATACTTATCCAAGAGACACATTCACAGGGCAGAGAATAGCAAAATGTTGGGAGAAGCATATGTCCATGGGTAGCGGAACGATGAAGTCCGTTGGCAATCATAGGATGGGATGTTACGCAGTGCTGCAAACCAGTGACTGCAGCTGCATCCATCAACAATTGAAGGAAAGAGAAGTTGCGGAAGAATGCTTTAACAGCTGCTGTTTATGTAACGCTCAGAAACCAGTAAAGCTAAGCAGTGTGTGTCCACAGAGATACACGGGGAGTCACATTATAAAGGCAAGCAGGAAACGATTAACCCAGAAGTCAGTATAGGGATTCCTTCCAGGGAGCCTGAGGGCAATGTGATTGTCCTGTTGAGACTTCCAGGGCACTGTTGAAGTTGCAGATCTCAAGGTAGGTTAAGAGGTACATGAGGATAAATCTTTTAAACCCCACATTTGCATATTCTGTGCTTATAGATGTGATATTTCACAATGAAATAGGAAAAGTATAGATTATAAAAATTTGGAATTTTGAATAAGAGCATAATAAAAGCTGCAAAAATGAAAATGATGGTCTATAACACATTCTTTTCATATTTAAGTGATAGTACAATATAATCAAAGGGAAAAGGAGAAGGACTGAATTAGTCTAACTTTGTGAAATGCATACCTGTCCAATTTATATAATATTTATTTTGCAGGACAGTATCAGGATTAATGTAACTACCTTGAAGGATGATGGAGAGATATCTGAAGCACAGGTTTGTCTCCTTTTGATTGTTTTTAGTATATTATTTATATCTTAAATTATTTAGTATATTATTTGTATTCTAAAACCTATTTTATGTTTACCTACTATAGTACTTTGGTTTCTGTTACTGTAACAAGACACCTGAGGCAGACTATTTTATAAAGAAATGGATTATTTAGCTCATGGTTCTGGAGGTTCAGAGGCATGGTGTTGACATCAGCCCTGCAGATGGGCAGATGGCACCACAGTGGCAGGAGCCAGCGGTTATATCACACTACCAGACACAAAGCCAGGGAGAGTGAGAGATGTCCTCAGTGACTTAAGGAGCCCCTGCCTCTTCAGGCCCTCCACCCCAGCACCTGCAGTTGAGGCCCAGGTCTCTAACGTGAACTTGTAGGGGCCAAGTCACATCCATACCATGGCACCTGCACATCCAACGTGGGTACATAACGTATTTTTGACATGAAGTTTGTCACCTTTTATAAACCATTGGAATTAATGTGTATGCTGCTTTATTTGAAGGTTGTCCTTAACGTAACCTATGAGACTGGACAGGTATATATAAATGACTTACCTGTAAGTAGTGGTGTAACCCGAATAAGCTGTCAGACTTTGATAGGTGAGTACTATTAATTACTTCCATAATTGTTGTTTTTAGTAAAATGTTTCTTAGAAATCATACATTTTTACTTAAAAGTATATAAACATCATTACTATAGTTCATAATGCTCATGTTTAAAACTGTATTCTTTATATTAGCAGTTGATGGAATATTCATTTTTTTCTTTCATGAGATTAGCATCGATGGCAGGTTGATATCAATATATAAAAATGTGCATAGAAGTAGGGTAGGGAGAACCAAAGTCATGGAGGAGCACTTACTTCAGTTGTAGAAAATAAAGAGAAAATGAATTGTCTGTGTGGTTCTCTAGTTTTCACCTTCTTCTACCCTTATGTTAGTAAAACGTTTTTCTTTTTAGTCTTTTAAAATTTTGAGCTGCTGGGGTGAGCACTCTTTGGGATGCCTGTCTATCATTTTGGCATGCCTGGGTTCGAGTTCCAGTTCTGCTAGCAGTTCTAACTTCCTACGAATGCACACTTGGAGGCCACAGCTGACTTCAGTAATTGGATCCCTGACACTCATGGGAGACCTGGATTGAATGCTGGGCTCCTGGTTCTGCCTGGCCCAGCCCAAGCTGTTGTAGGCATTTGGGGAGTGATCTCACTGTCTTCTGTCCATACGTCTACCTTTCAAGTGAAAATAAATAAAAATTTTTAAAAATGTTTTGATTTGTTTAAAGATAAGCAGATATGTTACTTTGTAATATACCATATTATTTGAATGGAAGGACCAAAATGAGAAATATATATAGGAATCTTTTTTTTGCATTTAAGGCCATAAATTATACCCTAAGAACTTCTGTCCTATACTTGATTTATTATATATTTCAATTTCTGTTGAGTTCAAAATGTTTCCTAATTATTTGTTTTGCTCTTTCTTTGTCCTGTGCATCATTTGGAAGTACCCTGCCTCTTTTCCAAATGTTTGGGACTCTTTACTGATTCCACTGCCGTTGATAGCATATTGACAGTTCAGTAAAGTGACGTAAGACCAGGGGAACTACAAGACCAGGGGAACTGCAAAACAAAAAATAATCCAGAAAGGGGCAAAAAAGGGGGTGGGGGAGGGGAGACACAAAATATATGAGACAAACAGAAAACAATGAACATGGAGGACTTACATTCAAATATATCATAATTACATTAATGTAAACAAAATCCCAGTTTAAAATCAGAATGACACATTGAATTAAAAAGAAACAACATGGCCAATGTGTGACAAAGCAGGTTAAGCCATTTTCTTTCAGTTTTTTTGGGGCCTTGTATTCTATGTAATTTCAGTCCTCTGAAATTGGACTTGATTTATGGCTTAGTATGACAATTTTTGTAAATGTCTTTCCAAGTGTGTTTGAAAAGAAAGTGAATTATGTTATTATTTGGATATTATGTTCTTTGTGTGCCAGATCAAATATTTAATCCTGTGCAGTTACTGATGTTTTTGATGGTTTTCTTACTCTGTTGATTATTGAGTGTTAAAATCTCTGTTCTGGCTAGCGCCGCGGCTCACTAGGCTAATCCTCCACTTGCGGCACCGGCACCCCGGGTTCTAGTCCCGGTTGGGGTGCCGGATTCTGTCCCAGTTGCTCCTCTTCCAGGCCAGCTCTCTGCTGTGGCCCGGGAAGGCAGTGGAGGATGGCCCAAGTGCGTGGGCCCTGCACCCACATGGGAGACCAGGAGGAAGCACCTGGCTCCTGGCTTCGGAGCCGTTTAGGGGGTGAACCAATGGAAGGAAGACCTTTCTCTTTGTCTCTCTCTCTCACTAACTCTGCCTGTCCAAAACAAACAAACAAACAAACAAACAAACAAAAAAACAACAAAAAACAAACAGAAAACTCCATTCTGTGGATTTTTCTGTTCTCCTTTCAGTTCTATTAGTTTTTGTTTTATTTGACACAGTATTACTAATGCACACATGTTTACAACTGTTAGGTCTTCCTGGCAGTTTACTCTCTTATCGTTATAGTATGTCCCTCTTTATCTCTAGTTATGTTCTTGCTTGAAAGTCAAACTCATCTCTATTACTTTAGCAATAACTGCCTTTTGGGGGGGCAAGAGGAGGGGTGGATGTGGGTGTATCTTTCCATTTTCTTTCAGTTTTTCTGGGGCCTTGTATTTAAGGTAAATCTCTCATGAGCAGTTAACATTTATTATTGCCCCCTCCTCTTTTTTTTAAAGATTTATTTATTTGTTTATTTGAGAGAGAGAGAGAGATTTTCTGTCCACTGGCTCACTTCTCAAACGGCTGCAACAGCCAGGGCTGGTCCAGGCTGAAACCAGTAGCCTCATTTGGGTCTCCCATGTGGGTGCAGGGGCCACACTACTTGGGCCATCTTCCACTGCCTTCCCAGGCGCATCAGCAGGGAGCTGGATCAGAAGTGGAGCAGTAGGGACCTGAAACAGCGCCCATATGGGATGCCAGCACTGCAGGCAGCGGCTTAACCTGCTTTGTCACACATCGGCCCTGTTGTTTCTTTTTACTTCAGTGTGTCATTCTGATTTTAAACTGGGATTTTGTTTACATTCATGTAATTATGATATATTTGAATGCAAG
Organism: Oryctolagus cuniculus; assembly: GCF_964237555.1. NCBI lineage: Eukaryota > Metazoa > Chordata > Mammalia > Lagomorpha > Leporidae > Oryctolagus > Oryctolagus cuniculus. The sequence continues at coordinate 18,429,682 of NC_091436.1, read as the reverse complement.
TCCTCCATGTTCATTGTTTTCTGTTTGTCTCATATAGTCTGTGTCTCCCCTCCCCCACTCCCTTTTTTGCCCCTTTCTGGATTATTTTTTGTTTTGCAGTTCCCCTGGGCTTGTAGTTCCCCTGGGCTTGTCTGTTTTGTAGTTCCCCTGGTTTTACGTCACTTTATTGAACTTTTAGTGGTTACTCTTGATGTCAGTGAATTCGTGATTTTTTGTTGTTGTGAACGATTTATTTATTTGAAAGACAGAGTGACAGAAAGAGGAAAGATAGATATGATATTCCATGTGCTGTTTCACTCCCCCAAATGCCTACAGCAGCCAGGTCTGGGCAAGCCTGAAGCCAAAAGCAAGAAATTCCATCCAGGTCTCCCACATGAGTGGCAGGGGCCCAAACACGATAACCTTCATCTGTTGCCTCCCCAGGTACATTAGCAGGAAGCTGGATCAAAAGAGGAGTAGCTGGGACTCGTACTGGCACTCTGATGTGGAGTGCAGGCTTCCCAAGGAACATCTTAACACACTGAACCACAACACTTGCCCCAAGTTATCACTTTTAATGCTTCCCAAATAATGTAAAAACCAAAGGGGGCCGGCGCTGTGGCATAGTGGGTAAAGCAGCTGCCTGCAATGCCGGCATCCCATATGGGTGTCAGTTTAAGTCCCAGCTGTTCCACTTTCGACCCATCTCTCTGCTATGGCCTGGGAAAGCAGTAGAAGATGGCCCAGGTCCTTGGGCCCCTGCACCCGTGTGGGAGACCAGGAAGAAGCTCTTGGCTCCTGGCTTCAGATCAGTGCAGCTCCGTCCATTGTGGCCATCTGGGGAGTGAACCAGTGGATGGAAGACCCCTCTCTCTCTGCTTGTCCTATCTCTGTGTAACTCTGACTTTCAAATAAAATAAATCTTAAAAAAAAGAAGCAAAGAATACTTAGCTTTCATTTATTCCCTTTTTGTCTTTGCATTATTATTATCGTGAATTTTTACTCTTTGCATTCTTAAGCATATTATGGGATGTAATTGTTTGTAATGTTTTATATAGTCCAGTATTTATTTGTGGACTCTCATGTTACTCTTTCCATTGCTCTTCCATCCCTCTTAAATATCTGTGCTCTGCTCTGGGGCCATTTTACTTCTGCCTAAATAATTCCCTTTAATATTTAAAATTGTCTTTCTTTCTTAGTACTTTTAGTGTAAGTATGTTAGAAGGGAATCATATGAAAACTAAAACATATTCATTTTTCCTTCATTTTAGAAGAATATTTTTGCTGGACATGGAATCATAGCTTAGCATTTTTAGAAGTATATCGCGGGAGCTGGCGTAGCCAGCGTTGTGACGCAATGGGTTATTCCGTGCCAGTATCCTCTAGGAGCGCTGGTGCGGGTCCAACTACTCGACTTCCAGTCCAACTCCCTGTTAATGTGCCCAGGAAAGCAGTGGAAGACGGCCCAGGTACTCCACGTGGGAGAGCTAGATGGAGCTCAGGCTCCTCGCTTTGGCCTGGCCCACTCCTGGCCATTGTGGTCATTTGGGGAGTAAACCAACCAATGGAAGAGCTCTCTCTCTTTCTGTTTCTACATCTCCCCCCCCCCTCTCTCCCTCCCTCCCTCTCCCTCTCCCTCTCAAATAAAAAAGTAGGCTGTAGGTTTCTGTGTTGAGAAGCAGAGAGTGTGCCCGCTCCCATCAGCTGGCTCACTGCCCAAAGGCCCACAGCGGCCCACAGCGGCCCAGGCTGGGCCAGGCTGAAGCTGGAAGCGAGGAACTCAATCCGGGTCTCGTGTGTGAGTGGCAGGGACCCAGCTACTGAGCCACCCCTGCTGCCTCCCAGGGTGTGCCGCTGGCAGGGAGGCTGGAGGCGCGTGCTGAACCCAGGCGCTCCAAGACGGGATGTGGGGTGTGGGGTGTGGGGTGTGGGGTGTGGGGTGTGGGGGTCTCTTCCCGTAGGCCGGATGCCCTCCCCAAGTGAGCATCTTTGCTTCAGAGTCGAGCTGCATTTTATCCCCGGCTGCATGAGACAGCAGATGCTTCGTTTGGCTTCTCCGCCTCTTAGTCACTGCTTTCTGCTCAGGTTCTGAGCTTCTCTACCGTTCGGCTTTGGCAATGAGAATTGGCACATGGCTGTGGGGAAGAGTAGCAGAGCCTATGGTTTTTTTTTTTTTAAGATCTATTTTTATTGATTTGAAAGGGCAGTGACAAGGAGAGGGCCAGGGCCACAAGCCTGGGACTGCATCCGGGTCTCACTCATGAGTGCCAGGGCCCAGGGATTTGGGTCACCTTCTACTTTCCCAGGCACATGAGCAGGGAGGTGGATTGGAAGCAGAGCAGCCAGGACTTAAGCTGACGCTCTGACGCGGGATGCTTGCATCAGAGGCAGTGACTTAACACCTGAGCCACACAGGGCCAGCCCCTAGCTTTTGCTACTGTGCTCACCTCAGTTAGCTGCTTCCTGTGACTTCTCAAATGCTGCCAGATAGAAGAAATAGTCCTGTGAGGGTACAGCGTCCATTTAAACAGCTGGTTTGCATTCAGGACATACATCTGGTTCCTTCTTGGCAAATAATGCTTGTTATTTAAGGGCCAGAGGCGGAATCCTCCTTTTGTGGCAGTTTTACTGGTGTATGTTGCACTTCATAGACTAACCACTGGTTCTCTGAACAGCTGCAACTACTATACCCCCTCTCCACTGGGGTGGGGATGGAGGCTTCCTAGCGAGAGTGGACCACTGCCCAGAAGCTAGTCCTACCCCATTACCCGTAACTAGGGAGTAGAGACCGGCTTCCCCCACCCTATTCTCCATCCCTGTCCTTTCCAACAGTAACAAACCACTCACTGGGGGAGGCACGGAGAGGAGAACTCGCATCCTTACTGCCCGGACCCCTCTCTCCCTGGATTTTGTGGATGAATGACTGCACTTATTTTGCTAAAACTTGAGGTCGAGTTTGTCTTCTGGCAGCAGAAGTCAGGGCTAAATAAAGAAATCAAAGAAATTGGTTTATAACTGTTTTGTTCCATGTAAACGTCATCAAAATAATCAAATTCAGCATCAGATTTAGTGCAGTTTTTGTTCAGAGCTCTTACTGCCCCCCCCCCTTTTCTTACAGTGAAGAATGAGAGTCTGGAAAGCCTGAAGCAGAAAGAGTGTTTTGGAGTGGTCAGTGTGAGGATTGTAGTTCACGAGTGGCCTATGACCTCTGGTTCCGGTTTGCAACTGCTTGTCATTCAAGCAGAGGTCGTGGAGCTTGATGGCAAGCAAGTAAGAAAGCATGCTTTTCAACTGAGCTTGTGAGGATGTACGTCTGTGCCAGGTGTCATGCATGTGTTCAGTAAAAGTAAAAAAGTTACCCATGTGTTGCCTGGATCCAAACATTTAGAATTTTTGTGTACTTACTTTAGCAATTGAAGTGTTAATTTTTTAGAAATTGCTCATATCCCTACATGTGTGTATCACTTTAAAGATATTGTGAACACCATTCAAGAGAGACAGCACTTGGTTCCTAGTCCTGCTGCTGTCTCTCTAAGTGTCCATGCGTAATGGGATGAAGCAGGTTCAGCCTGCCAGAGAGAGTGCTAACACAGAAAGTGGTGAAAGTCCTAATCCAGTGCCCCAACCTGGAGGTGAGGGGAGGAAGACAAGTTTCTTAGTTACAGGGAGGAAAAAATTGGCTTTTAAAATCTTACGGGGCTGTGCCATTATTTAAACAGTAGTGAACCTAGTTTTTCCTTCATAGGCTCAACCAAAGGACGTTACCGAAGTTGCTATTTTAGTTAAGAATCAGCAGACACTCAGACGTTCAAGCTACACGCGCCCGCTGGAGGCAAGCGTGCTGCACTCTCTGTCGCGGGGCGGCGACGCTCTCTTCACCCTTCCCAGCCTCTCCAAGAAAGGTACTGGGGGTCGCTCCTTGAAGAATTAAGCAAGTTATGTTTTCAGTTGGTAGCTTTGTAGAGTCCTCGACTTCGTAATGTCTACTCCATTGGTGACAGCTCAGTTGTAGCCAACACGTTTGGAAACAAGCTGCTTTTAAAAATGCTGTGTATGTGTGTCACTTTATGTGCATTCGAGGACTCGAAGTCCATTCCGAGCCCCGGTAGAATGTGATGATTCTGGTTGTGTGGTGCCTTTGTCCAGTAACCGGTCATCCTAACTGTTAGGGGTTTCAGCCACAACCGAGAGCGACGCCCAAGACCACGCTGAGCAAAGAAGTTTCTAGGGCGAAGAACTGCTGGGAGCAGCCTCAGAGGGAGAGGAGCTCGGGGCTCCTGTGTAGGGCTGGGGCTTTGTAGGGATTTGTGTGAAGGAAGTGGAGATGGGTGGAGAGGGGTTGGAGCGGCCGAACAAAGGCATGTGGGGTGTGGGATGTGGGATGCGGGCTAGAGCAGTGGGAGAGGACCCCAGACACCGTGAGACAGGTGCTGCCAGTCGCTGGGGCAGTGACGGGGACCGGGAGGCGCAGGGTGTTTCCCTGATTTGCAGCTGAGACAAACTGTGGGAAGGGTGAGACTGTCCAGGCCACAGCACCCGTGTGTTTTTGTCTTCCTGATTCCAGGAGTGGGGGGGCGGTCTCGGACCTGTGTGGATTCAGGACTCTCACACTTACCCTGGCTCTCACCACAAATATGTAGGAAGAATATGGCAGAGGTTCATTTAGAGGAAGAACTGTTCCGTTTTCTACTGTTCCATAGCACTTTTTATTTCATAGTTTTTTTCATAGAATTTAAAAAATGTCGCCAATTTATGTGATAAAATCGTAACTGTTGTATCCCCTTCTAACTTCCTTAGTTTACACCTTCTGGCATTTAAATCAGTGCATAATCAAATATGTTTACTTCTCCTCCCATGGGACAATATTTGCCCTTTCTGTCCTAAACGTCATGGCGGGAGAGGCCCCAGCGCGTCCCCTGCTCCCCGATGACCTTGCTCTTCCTCCTCGGTAGAAAGTGCTGCTTCCCTGCAGACCACCAGCCAGTACCTCATCAGGAACGTGGAGACCACCGTGGATGGAGACGCACTACCTGGCAAGTTACCCGAGACTCCTCTCAGAGCGGAGCCTCCGTCTTCATATAAGGTGAGCCCAGTGTGTAGTGGCACTCTTTCTGTTTTTAACTCTTTGTTTATTTTCACTTACTTTAAAGGCAAAGCAACAGAAAGATACACACACACATGGATCCACCATCTGCTGCTTCCTTCCCTAAATGTCTGTAGCAGCCAAGGCTGGGCCGGGCTGGGGCCCGGAGCCCGGAACTCCATCCGGGTCTCCCATGTGGGTGGCAGAACCCTGAGCCCTTGAGCCATCCTCTGCCTCCTAGGACACATTAGCAGGGAGTGCGGACCCAAACCAGCACTCGGATGTGGGAGGTGGTTATTCCAAGCAGCGGCGTAACAGCTTGTGGCACAGTGTCTGCCTCTTTAGTGTTACCTTTTCCTGATGTTATCATAAGCATTTATGGTTATGGTGAGGCACAGACACTGGCATATAAAATGACTTGGAGGTGCCAGTGTTGTGGCTTGGTGGCTTAGCTGCCAGTTGTGATCTTGGCCTCCCATATTGGAGTCCCAGCTTCTCCGTTTTGCATCCAGCTTCCTGCTAATGCCCCTGGAAAGCAGCAGAGGATGGCCCAAGTGCTTGGGTCCCTGCCACCCACGTGGAAGACTCAGATGGAATTCTGGGCTTCTGGCTTTGGCCTGGGAAGTGAACCAGGGGATGGAAGATCTTTCTGTCTCTCCCTGTCAATCAAATAAATAAATGTTTAAGATGGGGTAGAAACCATCACTGGCTGCAATGGTCAATGCTAGGCCAGGCTGAATCCAGGAGCCAGACGCTTCATCTGGGTCTCCTACATGGGTGCAGGGGCCCAAGCACTGGGGCCATCCTCTGCTGCTTTTCCAGGCACATTATTCCCAAAATAATGTCTCCTTAAGTGACCAGAGTCTAGGGTTAGTCTCAAAGAACAAGTTCTCATGGAAGGTTGGGGTTGCTGGAGGAATCCAGGTCACTTTAGTGGTCTGGCCTGTGGTCCCCTGATCCTGTCTGTCCCACCACCCTCAGCAGCCCAGCCCAGAACAGGCTCCACAGCTAGGGCCATCAATTTCACCTGAGCTTTCTTCTCTCTCTCAAAGTACAGAAATGTATTTTGTTCACAGTGAACTTGCAGTCCATTCCAAAAGCTACCGATGTTTGAGTCTTCTCTTGTCGGGTGGCTACTACTAGAAACAGACTGTTGATGTGGCTCCATTTTGTTTAGGCCAGCCTAACTCACCTCATCAAGTAGCTGTTATCTTCACTTGATTTGTAGTCAAGACAGCAGTAAAAATAGTTTTAAAGGATGTTAACATTTCTTTGTATTGTTAGAACACAGTCTTTCTAATTGTAAAAAATGTTGAGGTACTGTTTAGAATAAAGTGCACCCAGTTTTGATCAATGTGGGTACCCATGTAACCACCACAATCGAAATAGAAAATCCAGTTACCCCAGAACACGTTAGGTTTATTCTTAGAGTTCAGTGGAACTCGCATATTTAACTACAGCTCCTTTTGTAGGTGATGTGTCAGTGGATGGAAAAGTTCAGGAAGGATCTGTGTGGGTTCTGGGGCAGTGTCTTCCCACTCTTCTTCATGTTTCTGAACGTCGTGGTGGTTGGAATTATGGGAGCAGCTGTGGTAATAACCATCCTAAAGGTGCTCTTCCCATGGTTTGATTACAAGTGAGTATTTCTCTTATTTTTATAATGTTAATGTTTCCAATGCTTAAAAAGTGATTTATGCTTACTTTTATTTTAATGAAATTCGGGGAGTGAACTAGATTTCTCTCTCTCTCTCTTTTATTCTCTCTCTCTTACTTTCCTGCTGTTCACCTCCTCTCTTTCAAATAAATAAGTCCTTTAACAATTTTGCAATGTACTTTATCAATAGCAGGGCACTGTGGCTGCTTTCTTGTAATAAAAGGTTTAGTCAGTGTAGATCCACGAGGAGCAGTTAGGAGAAAGCATCCCTCTCCGTCTCCGTTCTTCAGTTCTCATTTTTGCGTGTAGTATTTGTCATTGTCAACTAAAAGATGCTGGATATCTTTTATTTCAGGTCTATGTATTACTAGATAATTAAAATTATTTATCAACCTAGATTCTTTTTTTAATGTATAATAATTATTTTTATAAATACACCTTTAAGAATATAGTGATTCTTCCTGCCATGCCCGCCCTCCCACCCACACTCCCACCCCTCTTCCTCCTCCCTCTCCTATACCCATCCTAGACTCTTTTTTAAAAAGACTATTTATTCGAAAGGCAGAGTGACCGAGACACATGGAGAGAGATCTTCCACTGGTTCACTCCGCAAATGACTGCACCAGTCGGGGCTGGGCCTGGAACTCCAGCCGGGTCTGCCGTGGGGTGGTGGGGCCCCAGGCGCTTGAGCCCTCATCTGCTGCCCTCCAGGAGGCATTAGCAGAAAGCTGCCTTGCAGGCAGAGTAGCCGGGACTCAGACTGGCACCCCGATAGGAGACGTGGGAATCCCAGGTGCTGGCTTCACCTGCCGTGTCACAACACTTGTTCTTCCTACTGGACTCTGTTAATTGTCCTGCTGTTTCCTTTTTTCACTTAAGACAGTGGTACCCAAACTTCCCTGGTTCATAGCATCCCTAGCATGTCAGTAATTATCTTTCGATGCCCCTATCCAGGCCTAACGAAATTTTTATTCTTAAATTGCTTACTCATGGGATGTGTATGCCTATAGGGCACTACGTAATACCTTGTTATCTTACATGGGACACTGTCACCCTCATTTCCTGTTCAACATAAGCTTTTGCACAGTAACCCTACAGTCAAGATTGCAATCACCCGAAACCCAGCTGTGCAGAGATGGAGAGACACTCCGTGGTCCCTCTGTGAGTCTGCTCTCCAGCCTAGGGGACCCAGGGCGTTTGGGAACCAGCTACTTCAGATCTTTCCCTATCAGGGCACTTACAGGCGTACTTATTCTTTTTTTTTTTTAATTTCAATTTTTAAATTAGTTGTTTTTATAAAAAAGATTTATTTATTTGAAAGGCAAAGTTACAGAAAGGCAGAGGCAAAGAGAGAGAGAGAAAGCGAGAGCGTGAGCCAGAGAGAGAGTCTTCCATCTGCTGGTTCACTCCCCAAATGACTGCGATGGCCAGAGCTGGGCTGATCAGAAGCCAGGAGCCAGGAGCTTTTTCTGGGTCTCCCACGTGGCTACAAGGGCCCAAGGACTTGGGCCATCTTCTACTGCTTTCCCAGGACTTAGCAGAGAGCTGGATTGAAAGAGGAGCAGCTGGGTCTTGAACTGGTGCCCATATGGGATGCCAGCACTGCAGATGATGGCTTTGCCCACTATGCCACAGCACCAGCCCCAGATTAGTGTTTTTTTTTTTTTTAATGGACAAATCCTAATAGCATATGGCTTCCCTAGTCTTTTTAGAGCTGTATAGTTTTAAGAGATAGGAAAAACCAGTATTTTCCCTGTTCTCTACTTTGCCACTGGTCACCAGTGTGAGGATAGGGATTTCTCTACCTCTCCCTGCCAGCTGGTTCTCCAGTGGATACCAGCTGGGTGTCCTCGAATTCAATTCAGTTCTGACACTGTCTACCTGGGGTAATAGCAGATTGCATGCCTCAGGCTGTAGCCTGTGCTTCTGACCAACTGGCTGTAAACTGAGGTTCCCACGAGCCCTTCTTCTAGTTTGATTAATTTGCGAGGACAGCTCACAGAACTTGGGGAGCTGTTGACTGTTTATTATTATGAAGGCTGTTAAAGATGAGCGGCTGGATGGGTAAGATGCACAGGGTGAGGGATGGTGAGCAGGGGGGGCTGGGCTTTCATGCCCTCCCCCCTGGAACTTCACGTGATCAGCTGTGTGGCGCTCTCAGCCCAGCCCAGCCCTTCTGCTTATGTAATAGAGGCTCCATTGCATGGGTCTAACTGATTAGGTCATTGACCATTGGTGATCAGCTCAACATCCAGCCTGCCCCCTTCCCTCCCCACCCCTCTTTACGTCCATCTGTCAGCTGGAGGGAGATACAGAAACTGAGACCTTCCCCCATTCTGTACGCGTAAGAGCATGGGTCTCTTCTCTTGAGGGGGGCATGTTAGGTAGGAAGTTAGAAATTAGCCTGTGTGTGAGGGGCCTAGGGGAAACAAAGCGTCGGCAGAAGCTGGGAAGCAGCCCAGTATTTTACACTCCAAAGTCTGCCCAGACCCCGGTAACGGTGGTCTCAGCCTTCCCCCAAGGGAAGCTCCCCAGGAGAATCCTCCCTCCTCAGCACCAGATGGGTTACCTGGCCTAACATTGGGCAAAACCCCTCACAGCCCAGGGGAGGCGCCTCTGCCCAGCGCCAGGTGGACTGCCTGGTCCGACAGCACCGAGCAGTGAGGCCGGGAGGAATTTCACCCAGCCCACACTCAGGAGCCCGGCGTATGGTCTCCTTTAAACCACGTAACCTTGCCTTCCCCTGAGTGACTGGGCACTCTCAGCTTCTGTCCCATCCATTCCAACGATGCCCTACCTCATTAAACCTTGCTACCCTGCTTCCCACTGCTCTCTCACGTCTGAATCCTTTCTTACGTGAAGACCAGAACCTATTCCACTCTTCTCTGCTAACATTGTCATTAGTGATCTGCACTGACTTGGAGTGTCACCTTCTTATAAATTCTCATGTACATTAGTCTCTCTTCTGTTCCACTGTTCTATTTGTTCCTGTGCCATTAGCACAGTTAATTACTAATTTTTTTTAAGATTTATTTGAAAGGTAGAGTTACAAAGAGAGAGGGAGAGACAAAGAAGAGAGATCTAGTCCACTTGGTGCCTGGGAAGGCACCAAGTACAGGGCCCCTGTACCTGCTTGGGAGACCCAGAGGAAGCTCCTTGCTGCTGGCTTCAGACTGGCACAGCTCCAGTCGTTGTGGCCATCTTGGGAGTGAACCAGGGAATGGAAGACACCTCTCTCTCCCTCCCTATCTCCCTCTCTCCCTCCCTCCCTCCCTCCTTCCCTCTGCCTACATCTCTGCCTCTCTGGAACTCTGCCTTTCAAATAAATAAATACATCTTTAAAAAAAATTGAAGCAGTCCGTGCTTATGTTTTTGCCCAACCTGTGGAAATCCTTGGAGATCTGTGCTTACTCCATCCCTTGCTTTCTTGTAGTACCAAGTAAATACACTTCCTCTGTACCTTTCTATTCCCTCAGTCAGTCTGATGAAAGTGAACTTGGGGCTCAGAGTTTGTACAAATGAAACAAAAGTACCTTACCTTAGGGATATATTATAATATAGCATCTTTCTAAGTGGAGGAAATATTTTTATAGCAAATAATCACCTTATATTTCAGAGGAATTCTTCAGTTGGATCAAGTGAATGTTATACCCATGACAGCTGTCAACTTATATCCTGATGGACTGGAGAAAAAAGTGGAAAACCTTGAAGACAAAGCATGTACTGAAAACATCTCAAATCATGCACTCTGAATTCGTCTGTTGGCTTGAAATCTGCCATTTGAATATAATTTTCTTTAAGTCATTAAGAACCAGTTTATAGAGAGAGAACTTGCTAAATTCCTAAGAGGGCTTGAAAATTCACTTCATGGTGCCAAGTTAAAATTCACCTTACTCTATAAAAGGGGTAGTTGCTCAGATGAATTGTTAAGGAAAATCTGAACAAAGTGGAAGGCATGTGAAGAGACTTTGAAATTACCAAAAAGAAAAAGGCAAGACAAAATGCCAGTGTGCCAATAACTTTTCAAGGTGCCTTTGCTAAGAAAATGATCTCCACTTATTTACTGTAATATATACAACTTTATGAAAAGCACTTTATGAAATTCTAATTTAAAAGCTCAAAAACTTAACACTTATTTTTTTATTCAGTACAGTGTGCCTATTAAGTTTGTGACTTGGTATAAAAACCACTAAAATGTATTATTATTTGATTGTATCCTGTACCACGACCCCTTACCCTCAAACATGCCAGGATTTAAAAGTAGTGACATCTTGTCACTCTAAACTGTTTTGAGGAAAAAGTATAGCCATTTTGGTACAAATTTATATAAAACCTAGTGAGAATTACCTATATGAGAATTACTTATGCACAGATGCAAGGATAGCTCCTATCACTTATACTGGCTGAAACCAGGGCTCAGACGAGTTAATGAGTCCATCAGTGTCATGGGGAGAGAGAGAGAGTGTGTGTGTGTGTGTGTGTGTGTGGTCTTACAGTTCTATGTATACTGCTTTATATTATGGCCTAGTACATTTAACTTTATTCCATGTGATACTTTATTTCATTAAAAACATTTTGATTGCAGCCATCATTTTAAAAACATTGTCCCATAAGCAATGGCTAGTTTTGTACACTTTTTTTTTTAAGTGTAGTTTTTTGACAGGGCGATGAAGACACAGAGCACATGTTCTTATCTGCTCGATCTGCTGGTTCACTCCCCAGACACGCATGCCTCCCAGGGTCTGCATTAGGAGGAAGCTGGAATTGAGAGCTGAGATGGGACTTGAACCCAGGTACTCTGATGTGGGAAGTGGGCATCTTGATTGCCAGGCCAAACGGGTACCCCTAAGCCACTCTACTACTTAGGCTAAATAGGTGTGTGTGTGTTGCAGGGAAGGGTGACAGGTACTAGAATGAAGGAGTGATTTCGTTTTTTTAATAAACTTTTTTTTAAAGAAAACTTCTTTAATCTGAAATTTTTTGAGAAACAGTCCCCATCTTCTAGCTTACTCTCCAGATGCCCACCAGGAGCCAAAACCCCAATCCAGGTTCTCCACCTGAAAGGCAGGGACCTACTCACTTAAGCCAGCACCTGTTGCCTCCTGGGACCACATTAGCAGGAAGCTGGAATCAGGAGCAGAGCCAGTACTCAAACCCAGGCACGCTGATACAAGATGTGAGTGTTTGTAACTGCTAGGTCAAATGCCTGCACCTGATGATTCATTTTGCTTTTTTTTTTCCCTAAAATATTTATTTATTTGACAAGTAGAGTTACAGACAGTGAGAGAGAGAGAAAGGTCTTCCTTCCGTTGGTTCACCCCCAAATGGCTGCCACGGCCGGCACTGCGCCGATCCAAAGCCAGGAGCCAGGTGTCTCTTCCTGGTCTCCCACGCGGGTGCAGGGGCCCACACTTGGGCCATCCTCCACTGCTTTCCCAGGCCAAAGCAGAGAGCTGGACTGGAAGAGGAGCAACGGGACTAGAACTGGCACCCATGTGGGATGCTGGTGCCACAGGTGGAGGATTAACCTAGTGAGCCACGGCGCTGGCCCCTCGTTTTACTTTTAATTAGTACTTTTCACAAGGTGACTGTTCCTATCTTCTTATTGTTAGAAGAATAAATAATGGCATACAATTCATAAGTTGATCTTAAAGTAGAAAATCTTTTATTTTCTTCCTCATTGCATAAGTTTATTATTATTATTATTTTGACAGAGTAGATAGTGAGAGAGACAGACAGAGAGAAAGGTTTTCCTTTTTGCCGTTGGTTTACACTCCAATGGCCGGCGCACTGTGGCTGGTGCACCGCGCTGATCCGATGGCAGGAGCCAGGTGCTTCTCCTGGTCTCCCATGGGGTGCAGGGCCCAAGGACTTGGGCCATCCTCCACAGCACTCCCGGGCAACAGCAGAGAGCTGGCCTGGAAGAGGGACAACTGGGACAGAATCCGGCGCCCCAACCGGGACTAGAACCCGGTGTGCCAGCGCCGCTAGGTGGAGGATTAGTCTAGTGAGCCGCGGCGCTGGCCTGCATGTTATTAGAAAGGAGCAGTACGCCAAATGATGACAGGGTCTCAATTCTCCCATTAACCGTAACTAGATTCTAGCAAAGAAAAAAACTGAGGAAGCCAAATGATCTATTGAAAATTATAGGGGCGGCCATTTGGGGAGTGAACCAATGGAGGGAAGATTCACAATCTCTCTCTCTCTCTCCCCCTCCTCTCTGCCAGCCATGGCAGCCATTTGGGGAATGAACCAACAGAGGGAAGACCTCCCCCCCCCCCCCCCCCCGCTTCACTGTCTATAACGCTGTCAAAAAAAAAAAAAAAAAAAAAAACCTGTAGGCTTTGCCATCAACAGATTCCTATCTGGGTTTTTTTTCTTGCCACTAAGACTTGACCACAGCAAAGTGCTCAATCTCTAATCTCTTCTATGGCTGGGTGGCTTTTTTTTTTTTTTTTTTTTAAAGATTGACTGACTTGAAAGAGTTGAAAGGGAGAGCGGGAGACAAGAGGGAGAAAGTGAGATCCTCCATCTGCTGGTTCACTCTCCAAATAGCCACAATAGCCAGAGCTGGGCCAGGCTGAAGTCAGAAGCCTGGAGCTTCTTCTGGGTCTCCCACATGAGTGCAAGGCCCGAGCATCTGGGCCATCCTCTGCTGCTTTCCCAGCTGCATTAGCAGGGAGCTGGATCGGAAGTGGGGCAGCTGGGACTCGCATCAGCACTCAAATGGGATGCCAGTGTCACAAGTGGCAGCTTGACCTGTGCTACAATGCCAGCCCCAGCGATTTTCTATAAGTAATTGTAAGTGGAAATCCTAATGAAAATTTTAAACCACTAACTTTTATATATTTTATTTTTTACCATTAACTATTTTAGTTAAAGTAGCACCTTCAGTGAATGAGCTAATGAGTCTGATTAGAGTGCAATGAGCAGCATTGGCTTAAAAACACCTACTTGCCTGCAGCACAGCCATTTATGTGGGTAGAATAAAGCAGACAAGATTGTATTTTCCTCTCTTAAAAAAGCACAGTAAAATGAGGTTGGTCAGAAGAGGAGGGAAAGTGTGCTGAGAGCAGGTGGGAAGGAGGCACATATGGGGCATGGACTGAGCCGTATTCACTGCTCGTGTAAAGTGTTCAGGAGTCTTCAGCTGCCCACTGGCTTGCCTAGGAAGCTGGAGTCGGCATTACTGTACTCCCTGGAAGAAATGCTGGCAGTTCACTGTGGGAGAGAAGATGCTATACTTACAGGAATAAAGCCAGACCATTTTCCAAGCTAATTAACTAACAATATTTGTGCTGCAGCATTTGTAGCCACTGGAAGAGAAATCAGGTAATGAAAAATTAAAACAAATTTTCAGCTTAAAAAATTGCCTTTATTCAGAATCTTTTTTTAAATCTTATCATTATGAAAGTTTAAAAAAATATAGCACTCAGTGCAATGAAATACTACATTTAATTATTTTCCAAAGACTTAAGGCAGATTTCTCACAATTTGCATGTGAGAATTTAGCATGATCCAAACTCAAATATCCATTTCTCGTATCTTTCAATGTCTGCAGCCGACACTGACTTAGAAACCTTTTTTAAAGCCATTTCAAAATCTTCCATAGTTGTAGGCATGTGCATTTCTTCTCTTGAAAGATTCCGGATTTCTTCTGGAGTCAGACCTTCAATACGCCTTCTCATAGCCATCAAGGATGCATCCCTAGTTGTAAGTTAAAATCACAAGTTATTATTTTGACGAGATATAAGAATTCTCAATGCATGCACTGTAAAATGGTCCAGCTGAGATGCTATTAAAGGGGCAGATGTTCAGATGCCTGTGTGCTCCGCTGCAGTACCTGGGTCACACTTAGGGCTCCTGACTCTAGCTTCCTACTATGCAGATGGTGGAAGGCAGCAGCAATGGCTCAGTGAGGTTCCTGCCACCCAGATGGGAGACCTGGGTGGAGCTCCTGGCTCCAGCCCAGCCTGGCCCAGCCCAGCCCAGCCATAGCCATTGTGAGCATCTGAGGAGTGAGTCTGTCTGACTCTCAAGTAAGATTTTGAAATCTTTTATATTTATATATGTGTATTGCTCAGAATTGTATATTGGAATACAAGGCCTGGTCTGAGTTGTGTTTCAGCAGTTAAATCTTCCAGGATGAAATGAGGAGGATTCTAATCAATGTAAGTAATTAATTAGCATAAAGCCCAAGGAGAAAAGGTGCAATAAAGAACTAGCAAGTGAATTTCATTACAAGTGTTAACTGAAATCAGGAGTAGGCATCACAAAGGCAAAAGACCACCTGCTGGTAGGAAATTATTTTCTCCAGGGAGCGTGAAAGCCAGCTCATCAAGGAAGGAGGTTTCTCCTTTCCTGCTCTGTTAGAGGAACTTCACACTCTAGTACAAGGGCACCTCAAAAAGTTCATGGAAAAGTGAAATTAAGAAATGCTCAATTTGATGCAAAAACTACAGAGCTCCCATCTGCTGATTTACTCCTCAGATGCTCACAGTGGCCAGGGCTGGGCTGGGGCAAAGGTGGGAGCTTGGGAATGCAATCCAGGTCTCCCACGTGAGCGGCATAACTCAATTACTTGGGCCTTCAGCGCTGGCTCTCAGGGCTCTGCATTAGCAGGAAGCTGGAATCAGCTGGAGCTGGTTTTCAAACCCAGGTACTCTGACAGGGCATGTGGGCATCTTAAGTGCCTGTACCAGTGTAAAAACTTTCAAATCCATGCATGGGGTTCTTAATTCATAAATTTTTTGAAGACCACTTATATGCCTGGGTCTCAACATTTTTTGGCATCAAAATAAACACATGAGAGGCAGAGAGACCAATGGAGCTGCCAGGCACTGGTTCACTCCCCAAATGCCTGCAAGGAAAGCCTGGGGCAGGAAGTCGACCTAGGCCTTCCTCACCCCATCACCTGGGCCCTCACTGCTGCCTCCCCAGTCTTCATTAGCAGGAAGGTGAAGTTGGGAGCTGGGAATCAAACTCAGACACTTTGATATGGAATATGGCCATCTTAACCAGCATCTTAACTGCAAGTCCAAACACTTGCCCCAAATTTATTTTTCCTACTGTCTTCTACAACTGTGTTGAAGCACTGTTTACAGCTGCTTTATGTATACATGTTATTGCTAATCCTGGTAACTCTCTGTAGTATCCTGTCTTGAGAGAAAAACCAGTACAGTCAAGCCCCTTGCTAATCTGAGCCAATACCTCAGATTAGGATGAAGCCTACTAAATCTCTTTACCTGTCACATTTAGGATACGTTAACTGAAAACGAGACTGTCCAGGTAGGCCAAATCAATGTAGTTATTACAGTCATTTCCTATATTACAGTACAGAACGCACCAATAACCTAAAATCTAAGAGAATTACTGATTTTCCACATTTTCCAGAATGTTCTCAATTTAGTTTCTTGAATCTGTAGCTTCCAGATATACTACAGACTTCACGGCCATGAAAGATCCCCAAATATCACACTAACACCTGCTCACAGTTAACTTTCATGGCCGGCTCCGCGGCTCACTAGGCTAATCCTCCGCCTTGCAGCGCCGGCACACCGGGTTCTAGTCCCGGTTGGGGCACCGGATTCTGTCCCGGTTGCCCCTCTTCCAGGCCAGCTCTCTGCTGTGGCCAGGGAGTGCAGTGGAGGATGGCCCAAGTCCTTGGGCCCTGCACCCCATGGGAGACCAGGATAAGTACCTGGCTCCTGCCATCGGATCAGTGCGGTGCGCCGGCCACAGTGCGCCGGCCGCGGCAGCCACTGGAGGGTGAACCAACGGCAAAGGAAGACCTTTCTCTCTTTCTCTCTCACTGTCCACTCTGTCTATCAAAAATAAATAAATTAAAAAAAAAAAAAAAACTTTCATGACCCGACTACAGACTGTAGTGTGGATCTCGACTCTTCATCTATCTTAATTTGCCAGAAACGTGTCATAGAAGTATATACCCACAAAAACCTATGCTTCCGAAATGATACGTACCTGCACACATTGGTAATGTCCGCACCTGAATAACCTTCCATTTTTTCGGCTATACTTGCAAGGTCAACATCATCAGCCAATTCCAGCTCACGCAGACTTATTCGTAGTAGCTCCTCCCTGCCTTTTGCTAATGGTAGAAACATTTTAAAATGTAAGCCTTCAACATAAAAACAGTGTATTGTTTTTTCTCCTCTGCTTTGTGTGAGGAGTTATTTTCCAGTTCTTAAAAGCTGATTTGCCTGAAATTTCAAGAGCCATTCCTCACTGAATTTTTAATATTTAGTATCAAGGCTCGCAGGCTCTAGATAGAGCCAAAGTAGTAAAATGAGGGAAGACAGCTGGCCTTTCTTACCTGTCTAAGGACAGCTACTTTATACCAGACATTAAATTAAGCAAAACAAGCTGAGGATTTACAGGAGCTCTCCCGATAAGATACAGATGAACAGACCTGATGGTAAAGGAATATAGATGCGCTTTTCAAGACGTCGTCTTAAAGCCTCATCTATGTCCCAGGGAAAATTAGTGGCTGCCAGAACCATAACCATTTTGGAAGGGTCATCATTTTCAGAAGCACCTCCAACACCTAAAAGAAGGATAAGGGGAGAAAATAAAATGATGCAAAATAAAGTTCAGCATTTAAAAATTATCAAGTATTTAGTACAGCAATTATAGGAGTATAGTTTACAAGCCCCTTAAGACTTAGAAAGCCAACTGTCCGCAGCTGGTCAGGGGGCACATTTACATTTAGCCTGACGGTAATGATGCCTGCAATTCCTATACAGGTGTGGGTTCAATTCCAGTTCTGGCTCTGGATTCCAGCTTCCAGCTAATGGAGATCCTGGGAGTGAGCAGTGATGGATCAAGTAGCTGAGTTCCTGCAACCCACCAGCAATGGTAGCTCTTTCTCGGCTTAAATAAATAATTTTTAAAAGTTCACAGAGGGTGGGCTGGCGCTGTGCCCCCACATGGGAGACCCGGAGGAAGCTCCTGGTTCTTGCCTTCGGATTGGCACAGCTCCAGCCATTGCAGCCAATTGGAGAGTGATCTATCGGCTGGAAGACCCCCACCCCCCACCCCAGCCCAGGCTCTCTGGCTCTACTTTGCTCTGTAACCCTCTTGGCTTCGGATCTGCACAACTCTAAACATTGCAGCCGGTTGGGGAGTGAATCAGCGGATGGAAGACATTTCTCTGCCTCTTCTCTGTGTAACTCTGACTTTCAAATAAATAAGTAAATAAACCTTTAAAAAAAACCCATTCACAGAATATGAAATTAAAAGATAACCTAGGGGCAGGGACAGCGCTGTGGTGCAGTGGGTTAACACCCTGGCCTGAAGCACCGCATCCCTTATGGGTGTCGGTTCTAATCCTGGCTGCTCCACTTCCCATCCAGCTCTCTGCTATGGCCTGGGAAAGCAGTAGAAGAGACCCGGAAGAAGCACCTGGTTCCTGGCTTCAGATCGGTGCAGCTCTGGCCATTGTGGCCAATTGGGGAGTGAACCAACAGATTGGAAGACCCCTCTGCCTCTCCTTTCTCTGTGTAACTCTGACTTTCAAATAAATCTTAAAAATATATATATATAACGTAGGGGCTGGCGCTGTGGTGCAGCAGGTTGAAGCCCAGGCCTGAAGCGCTGGCATCCCATATGGGCGCCAGTTCTTGTCCTGGCTGCTCCTCTTCCGGTCCAGCTCTCTCATGGCCTGGGAAAGCAGTGGAAGATGGCCCAAGTCCTTGGGCCCCTGCGCCCGTGTGGGAGACCCGGAGGAAACTCCTGACTTCAGATCTGCGCAGCTGTGGCCATCTGAGGAGTGAGCTAGCGGATGGAGGACCTCTCTCTTTGTCTCTACCTCTCTCTGTAACTCTCGTTTTTCAAATAAATAAAATAAATCTTTAAAAAAAAAAAAAGATAACCTGAATGAATTTTCCATGAACTTTTTTAAGCTCCCTTTTATATGATATTGTAATCTAAAAAAATTGAGGGGCTGGAGCTCTGGCGTAGCAGGTAAACCACTGTCTGCAATGCCGGCATCCCATACAGGTGCTGGTTTGAGTCCCGCTGCTCCACTTCCGATCCAGCTCTCTACTATGGCCTGGGAAAGCAGTGGAAGATGGCCCAAGTCCTTGGTCCCCTGAATCTGTGGGAAGACACAGAGGAGGCTCCTGGCTTCGGATCAACGCAGCTCTGGCCATTGTAGCCAATTGGGGAGTGAACCAATGGACTGGAAGACCATTGCCTTCGGATTGGCACAGCTCCAGCCATTGCAGCCAATTGGAGAGTGATCCATCGGCTGGAAGACCCCCCACCCCGCCCCGCCCTAGCCCAGGCTCTCTGGCTCTACTTTGCTCTGTAACCCTCTTAGCTTCGGATCTGCACAACTCTAAACATTGCAGCCGGTTGGGGAGTGAATCAGCGGATTCTTCTTCTGCCTCTTCTTCTTTCTCTGTGTAACTCTTTCAAATAAAAAAAAAAGAGAGAGAATTGGGTTTCTGTGATATGCTAAAACTATGGCTCACAATGGATTTCATCATTGAGGCTGGCGTTGTGGCATAGAGAGTAAAAGTCACCACCTGCAATGCCAGAATCCCCCATGGGTGCCAGTTCATGTCCTGGCTGCTCCACTTCCCATACAGTTCCCTGCTAATGGCCTGGGAAAAGCAGCACAAGACGGCCCAAGTGGTTGGGTCCCTGCACCCGTGTGGGAGACCTGGATGAAGCTCCCGACTCCTGGCTTCTTGCCTGGCCCAGCTCTGGCTGATGAAGTCATCTGGGGAGTGAAACAGCGGGACTGAAGATCTCTTTCTCTATGTCTCTCCCTCTTCCTTTGTAACTCTTTCAAATAAATAAATAATGAATTTTTTAAGAAAAAAAAAGCTACCTATTAAAGTGTTTTTCAAAAGATATAAAATCAAGGCTGCTTTATTTGTATTTATTTCTATTTCACCATGGCTAAAAAAGAGATCACCATATATGTCAAAAGGTGCCCTGGAGATGGTCACTATTTCTGACAGGTTGCCACTGGCAGTGTACTAAATTTAGAACTGTGTGTGCGGGCACTGTGCACCAGCCCCCTTTGATGTACGTGGAGTGAGGAACAAGCCTTAGAAGCCTCGGAGGTGGGACACTGTGGGGAGAGCTGACCCACCGGGGCGGCACGAGCCCCGCCCGGCCAGCCCGCGTACGTACCGTCCATCTGCACCAGCAGCTCTGCTTTCACCCTTCTGCTTGCTTCGTGTTCTTCAGAGGTCCCCCTGCGACTACAAATGGAATCTATCTCATCAATAAATATGGTGGCTGGAGAATAAAATCGAGCCTAAAAGAAGAAACCATGCAGCACTAAGTTTTTGTTTCCTTTTAAAATAACCTACAAGTGGGGCTGGCGCTGTGGTGTAGTGGGTTAAGCTGCCATCTGTGGCACCAGCGCCAGCATCCCATGTGGGCACTAGTTTGAGTCCTGGCTGTTCCACTTCCGATCCAGCTCTCTGCTAATGCACCTGGGAAAACATCTGGAAGACAGCCCAGGCACCTCGGCCCCTGCACCCACATGGGAGATGTGGAAGAGGCTCCTGGTTTTAGATTGGCCCATCTCTGGCCACTGCAGCCATAAGTCACCTATCAGAAAACACATGAGAAGGCTGCCATTCTATGCATCATTCTCTTGCCCTAATATGGGGGGAGAATGGATTTTGACTAACATACAATATGTATATTTTTTAAGATTTATTTATTTACTTGAAAGAATTAGAAGAACAGAGAGAGAGAGAGAGAGAGAGACACCTTTCATCCACTGGTTCACTCCCCAAAAGACTACCAAGGCAGGGCCAGACTGAAGCCAGGAGCTTCTTCTAGGTCTTGTGGGTACACGGGCCCAAGCCCTTGTGCCATGCTCTGCTGCTTTTCCAGGCACATTAGCAGGGAGCTGGATCAGAAGTGGAGCAGCCAGGACTCAAACAATTGCCTATATGGGCTGCCAGGAATGCAGGCAGCAGCTTAATCTGGTACGCCACAACATCAGCCCCAAAATAGAGCTTCTAATGCAGACTTAGCTATTCAAATATATTTTTGATTTTTCAATAAGTGAATATTTGATATAAATTCAAGATTATCCTTTACACAGATTATTCTGTACACTGTATAATGTGGGTAACTATGGTGGGATAACATTTACAGATACTAGCTGGTATTCTAAACTTCTATAAAAATGGTTAAAAAAATTACCTTAAATAAAATCATATAGGCTGCCTCCAAGAAATTCTTTTTATTTACTATATTTGAAATGCAGAGACCGATCTCCCATTCACTAGTTCACACTGCAAATGCCCCTACCAGCTAAGGCTGGGACAGGCCAAAGCCAGGAATTCAATTCAGAACTCCCATGTGGGTGGCAGGGACCAAAGTACTTGAGTCATCACCTGCTGCCTCCCAGGGTGTGCATTAACAGGAAGGTGGAACCAGAAACAGAGCTGGGACTTATGCACAGGTACTCCTGGGATGCAGGCATCCTATGTAGTGTCTTTTAAGATTTACTTATTTGAAAGGCAGAATTACAGAGATTTCCCATCTGCTGGTTCACTCCCCAAATGGCCTCAACAGCCAGAGCTGGGCCAACCCAAAGCCAGGAGCCAGGAGTTTCTTTCCCAGACTCCCACTTGGCTACAGGGGCCCAAGCACTAGGGCCATCCTATACTATTTTCCAGGCACATTAGCAGGGAGCTGAATCAGAAGTGGAGCAGCCAGGACTCAACCCAGCGTCCATATAGGATGCTGGCACTGCAGATGGCAGCTTTACCAGCTACGCCACAGCGCCAGCCCCCTTATGCAGTGTCTTAACCATTGTGCCAAAGTGCCTGCCCCTCTAAGAAATTCTAATTGCCATTTTTTCCCTTTACTATTAAAGAGCTTTAAAGTTTTGGTCAATTAGCAATTTAATTTCTGTGTCCCAAGGGGGATTTGTTTTTGTGATTTGTTGTTGTTTTTATTCCGAAAGGCAGAAAGGCAGAGAGAATTCCCATCCACTGACTTAATTCCCTAAATGCCGGCAATAGCTAGGGTTGGGCCAGGCTGAAGCCAGAAGCCAGGAAGTCCATGTGGGTCTCCCGTATGTGTGGAGTGGCTCCAAATACTGAAGCTATCACTTGCTGCCACTCAGGGTGCACATAGGCAGGAAACTTGAATCCGAAGCACAACAGGGACTCAGCCCAGGCACACCAATGTGGAATGTGAGTTTCTCAAATGGTGTCTTATTAACTGCTGTGCCAAATACCCTCAACCAAGCTTTTCTTCAGCCTGGACCAGCCCTAGGCATTGCAGACATCTGGGGAGTCAACCAGCAGATGGAAGATTGTGCTAACTCTGCCTTTCAAATAAATGGATACATCTTTAAAAAGTAAAAGTTCTTGACAGTACAGCAAAAATAAGTTTTTGTATGTACTTACACATTACATGAGTAGTCCTAGACACATTTTCATCAAATTTAAGTCATCTTAAAATATAGGCCATCGGTGCTGTGGCACAGCAGGTTAATACCCTGGCCTGAAGTGCCGGCATCCCATATGGGCGCCAGTTCGAGTCCCGGCTGCTACACTTCCCATCCAGCTCTCTGCTACCTGGGATAGCAGTAGAAGGTGGCCCAAGTTCTTGGGCCCCTGCATCTGCGTGGGAGACCCAGAGGAAGCTCCTGGCTCCTGGCTTCAGATTGGCACAGCTCCAGCCGTTGTGGCCAGTTGGGGAGTGAGCCAGCAGATGGAAGACCTCTCCCTCTCTCTGCCTCTCCTTCCTTCCTTCTCTGTGTAACTCTGACTTTCAAGTAAGTAAATAAGTCTTCCGCTGTGGCACAGTGGGTTAATGCCCTGGCCTGAGGCGCTGGCATCCCATATGGGTGCTGGTTCGTGTCCCGGTTGCTCTACTTCCTTTTTTTTAATTTATTTTTTATTTTTTGACAGGTAGAGTGGACAGTGAGAGAGAGAGAGAGACAGGGAGAAAGGTCTTCCTTTTGCCGTTGGTTCACCCTCCAATGGCCGCTGCGCTGTGGCTGGCGCACCACGCTGATCCGATGGCAGGAGCCAGGTACTTATCCTGGTCTCCCACGCGGGTGCAGGGCCCAAGGACTTGGGCCATCCTCCACTGCACTCCCTGGCCACAGCAGAGAGCTGGTTGGAAGAGGGGCAACCGGGACAGAATCTGGTGCCCCGACCGGGACTAGAACCCGGTGTACCAGCGCCACAAGGTGTAGGATTAGCCTAGTGAGCCACGGCGCTGGCTCCGGTTGCTCTACTTCCGATCCAGCTCTCTGCTATGGCCTGGGAACGCAGTACAAGATGTCCCAAGTGCTTGGGCCGCTGCACTCACGTGGGAGGCCTGGAGGCCCGGGGCTCCTGGCTTCGGATTGGCGCAGCTCCAGCCGTTGCAGCCAATTGGGGACTGAACCACCGGATGGAAGACCTCTTTCTCTCCTCTCTCTGTGTAGCTGACTTTCAAATAAATAAATAAATCTTTAAAAAAAAAAAAAAGTCTTCCATAGCAGAAAACGACTTAGTATTCTTAAATATAAATCCTACGTTAGAAAATTTAACAACAGTAACAGCTGATGTTTATTGAGTCAGGTTTTGAATTAAGCAACTTACACACATGAGCTTGTTTAACCTCCAGATGTTACAGTAGGCCCTCTTGCAGATAAAGTAACTGAAGATGGGAAAAGCCAGGAATCTGCCCACAGCTCACCAGACAGGAAAGTGATTGAGGTGGGAGTTGAATCCAGGTCACCTGACTCAAGAACCTACACTTAACCATTCACTCTATTTAGATTTTTTGCTTTTCCAAAGGCCTAGTTATTCTGGAATATTGACAATGTTGTTTATGTTTGTTTGTTTGAAGATTATTTATTTATTTATTTATTTGAGAGGTAGAGTTACAGAAAGAAAGAGGAAGGGAAAGAGAAAAAGGTCTTCCATACACTGGTTCAGTCCCCAAATGGCCACAACGGCTGGAACTGGGCCAATCAGAAGCCAGGAGCTTCTTCTGGGTCTCCCACATGAGTGCAAAGGCCCAAGCACGTGGGACATCTTCTACTGCTTTCCCAGGCCACAGCAGAGATCTGGATCGGAAGAGGAGCAGCTGGGACTAGAACTGGTGCCCGTATGGGATGCCGGTGCTGCAGGTAGAGGCTTATTAGCTCACTACACCACAGCACCAGCCCTGACAATGTAGTTTTATTTCAACTAATGGACAAACTATCTTCTGAAAATCTAAGAGATCCTCTATCAGATGCCTATTGTGCCATGGACTACTAACATGCCATTAAGAACATGTGATAATTTGCCTTATGGGTTATGAATTTGAAAGAAAATGGGGAGTGAAATAGTCAAAAGCTTTTTCAGAAAATGGATAACCTGAAATTGTGAAAATTTTAGTCTCCTTTTATTCTGAGCTTAAGAAGGAAGGTCTGGAATATTAGCACAGGCATCTCAGTTTTGCTTACTATAACCAAGAATTCACATCTCTGTCAGTGTCCATGTAACAGTCTCTGTCCTTTTACATATAACTATACTATTAGAGGCAGACTGAAGTAATCATTAAAGTCTAACAGAACGTGTTAAATTACCTTGAACTAAGATTTGTGGTGGTGAGAGAAAGAGAGACTAAAACAGAGAACTTAACCCAGTGGTTGGGTCATTAAGCTCAGGTATTTGGTACAGGTAATAGATCAGAGGTGTTCTAAGTTCCACACCTACTTATGATGCTCACCTTTTAGCAGTACTGCTAAAATACTGTATTTACTATAATGTAGGAACTAAGCCTACTGATTTTAAAAGCACACACTTTCAGAATCATAGTACATTAGTAATGCTGATCCCATAATGTGAGTGGTCAATAAACCAACAGACAGGAGTCTACTCTGGCGGAAAGGAGAAAGAAACTCAAGACTTCAAGAGCACAGGCATCTCACATCCTGGGCAGAAGGTCACCCTGCCTGCTTCCCAGTACACTGGAGATAGCTACAACTCACTCTCTCCTTTCAGAGGTAAGGAACCATTAGAGAATGTCACCCTGCCTGCTTCCCAGTACACTGGAGATAGCTACAACTCACTCTCTCCCCTTTCAGAGGTAAGGAACCAGTAGAGCTGTCTCAAACATTCACCATTTCAAACAGAAGACGGACAAGCTTCTCGGACTCTCCTCTGTATTTGGAAGTCAGAGTTGATGAAGAGACGTTGAAGAATGTTGTCTTGCATTCTGTAGCTACTGCTTTAGCAAGGAGGGTCTTTCCTGTGCCGGGTGGGCCAACCATCAGTACTCCCTATTGGGAATATAATACTGTAAGCACTGCTACTGTTCTACTTCATGAGAATTTCATTACTAAGTATCAAATTTCAACCAATGTATACATTAAGACAAAAGACAAACAGATAAGCAGAAGGCTATTTCAACACAAACTTACTTTTTCCATTACAAAAGGAAGATAACCACATTATTAAAGATTTGGAACTCAGAGCTGAGAAGGAGTAGTTATAATATTAATACTGTAAGATAGATATCAATGGTATCTGCATACATTTCATGTTTAGGCAAATTAGGTTATTATTCTCAAATAGTTTACACAAAATTTGTCTGTAATTCTGTACCACTTAGTCTTTGAAGGATTTTTAAAATATCAGTCAGTGCAGAGTTACCCATTAGCACATTTTCCAAATCCAAGAAACTTTTTGAGTCTCTTTCAGATTAGCCCATGACCTTAAAAAGCACTCATTAAAGTGCATGCACGTCGGGTTTCTCCAGTACAAATCCAATCTGCATTGGCTAACGAGGCACACTGGCAAATGAGCTCATTCTACTCTGCTGTGCAGTAACTTCCAAAGATCACACTGCATCTACTGCTTATTCTGGGAACCCTGCAACAGTTTAAATACTAAACAAAATTTTGAATAATATAACATACACCTTTTAATTTTTTTTTTTTTACTTCCTTTTCTCCCTGCACTTCCCCAACACAGATTAATACTGGCTCTCTCCAGCAGTGTACTGTGATTCACTTTGATGATGCAGTGACAGTGATAAACTTACTTTCCATGGTCTCCGAATGCCCTTAAAGAATTCTGGCATCCACATTGGTAACACCACAGCTTCCTTAAGCAACTTCTTAGCTTCTACTAAATCGGCAATATCATCCCTGAAAAAGAGGACATTTTATCAAAAACCCCTTAGATTACATAGTGAACTCCATGTAGCCCCTCTTGAGAACCACGGGAAGTGCAGGATTTCACACTGCTGACCAAACACCAAGCCCCTCTCTGGACACAAGTGCACAGTACCCTGTAAAGGCCCGCCCTGCCAACCAACGTATTCAGAGAGCACAATATGTGTCTTCATTTTTAGACAGTATTGGTTTTCAGCTTGGCTCATGAGGGTGCAGGTCTGTAGGCCCACTCTGAAGTACTATTTTGCCATCTCACTTGGAATTCCTTCTCTTATAGTGCTCATTCCATAAGCTCCATGACTTAGCAACAATAAGCCATTAAAAATAAATAAATAAAGAGGGCATAAAGTAGAACAGACTACCAGACTGCTGCTTTGGCCCCAACTCTATTATGGGGTAGACACCAAAGTCACAGAATAACATCAAGACTGCAGCGAGGTCATCCCTACCATTAGAACTCTACAACTACTGATACACATGGCAAATGAAAACATATCTTCATTGTATAAATATCAACCACCAAAAAACTTATGTATTACCCAAAACTATCGAAATAATCACCAAGGTTCAACCAGAAAATATGTAATAGAATGTTTCTAACATGGTGGGAAAGTGAGATTTTATAATTATTGTGATAAACTACAAATCTTTTTCTCCCTAAATCAATAGTTCTTTTATTGCATCATTAAAATGCAATTTTTGATTAGAAATATTAATAAAATAGGAAATAAAACCAACATCCATACGATATTATAGATAATACATAACATCCATGTATTACAATCATTGCCTTTTCACCACTGTGTGACTCAGAAAGATCATGAAATTTCTCTTATTCTCATTTTCTTTTAAATGTTTATTTGAAAGTCAGAGTTACACAGAGACAGAAGGTGAGGCAGAGAAAGGTCTTCCATCCACTGGTTCACTCCCCAATTGACCACAATGCCTGGAGCTGTGCTGATCTGAAGCCAGGAGCTAGGAGCTTTGTCCAGGTCTCCCTCGCAGGTGCAGGGGCCCAAGGACTTAGGCATCATCTATTGCTTTCCCAGGCCACAGAAGAGAGCTAGATTGGAAGTGGAGCAACCGGGGCTTGAACCGGCGACCATATGGGTTGCCAGCACTGCAGGTGGTGTTTTACCCGCTACGCCATAGCGTTGGCCCCCTCATTTTGTATATAATTTATTTATTAAAAAAACTCACACAAAAAAATTGGTACATGCTGAAGCAAAGTACAGTTTTTCATTTATGTGCTGCTCATAGTGCATACAATCTTGCTCTTGCCCAGGGACAATCTTCAGTGAATGCCCACATCTGCTCCATTTTCTGTTCCAAAGAACATTATCAACATCGAATTATTTTATTGTAATGGGACTTACCATCGAACATTGGGATTCTGAGAAATTATATCTCTTTCCAGAGCTTCCACTAAGTCCTTATCATATCCAGTACTATCAAATTTATTTGTTTCTGGTTCTGTAACTGCTGCAGGAGATTTGTTCTACATGAGGGAAAAAAAGAGATTTTGATTGATTCAAATACAAATGAAACAAGTGATAAAAATAGCAACAAAGACTCTAAGTCATCTTTCTCTATCAACATCAGTTTTATACTCAATTTTCATTTTTAGCTAAATGTATGACAAGAGTTAAAGTAACAAAAATGACCATGCATATGAACTGGCCAGCATCAAAAAATTCATAGATTGACTGACTGTGGTGACTAGTGAATATCAGGTAAGTGACATTTATCTCAACACTTTCAAGAAGACGAGATCAAGGACATATAGTTTATTTAGCAAGGCTACAGCTCAGTCTTTAGCTATCTACTTGGTTCTCATCAGTGCTCCTAAAAGCAGCCCTTCTCACTACTCCCATGACCCTCCTGAAGACACCTTAGGCCTTAGGTGAGACTCCTCTCATGCTCCATGATGATGGTCATTAGGGCCAGTTCCCAACCTTTACTGCAGTGCCCAGGGCATCATGGCAAATTCACAAGATACTATGGGATGTTCAGATTTCTGAGAAACACAGCGTCAACTGTTGAACACTGCTTAAGCTGCCAGCTCGAAACAGTTCACAGTTCCTACATTAAGACTGCTATCTCCCTTCAGTAACGAGCCACTGTTGTGAGCTGGGTATCTGATAATCTCTGTGATGAAAGACATGGTGATGGGGCTGGCACTGTGGTGTAGACGTTACACCACTGCCTATGATGCCGGCAGTTTGAGTCCCGCGGGCTGCTCCACTTCAGATCCAGCTCCCTGCTAGCGTGCCTAGGAAAGCAGTGGAGGATGGCCTGGGTGCCTGGGCCCCTGCACCCACATGGGAGACCTGGGAGAGATGGGAGAGGCAGAGAGAGAGAGAGGTCTTCCATCTGATGATTCACTTTTATTCCCCAATTGGCTGCAACGACCGGAGCTGTGCCGATCCGAAGCCAAGAACCAGGAGCCTCCTCTGGGTCTCCCACACAGGTGCAGGGGCCCAAGGACTTGGGCCATCTTCTACTGCTATCCCAGGCCATAGCAGAGAGCTGGATTGGAAGAGGAGCAGCCTGGACTCGAATGGCGTCCATATAGGATGCTGGTGCTTCAGGCCAGGGCGTTAACCTGCTGCGCCACAGCGCCGGCCCCTTATTTATTTATTTAAAAGGCAGAGTTAGAAAGAGGGAAAGATGGGGAAGGAGGGTGAGATGAGGGGGGAGGTATCTTCCATCTGCTGGTTCACTACCCAAATGGCCATAATGGCTGGGGCTGGGCCAGGCTGAAGCCAGGAGCCTGGAACTCCATCCAAGACTCCCACATAGGTGGCAGGGGTCCAACTACTTGGGCCATCTTCTGCTGTGTTCCCAGGTGTATTGGCAGGGAGCTGGATTGGGATGCTGGCATTGCAGATCAGCGGCTAACCCACTGCTCCACACCAGCCCCTCTCCCCGATACTAGCTTTCTGCTAACACAGCCTGGAAGGCAGTGGGTGATGGCCCAAGTAGGTGAATTCTTGCCACCCACGTGGGACACCTGGATAGAATTCCTAGTTCCTGACCCAGCCCTGTTACAAACTTTGGGGAGTGAAAACTATCTGTTCTACGCTAGCAACTATGAGGAACATAAAGAAGACTGTCTCTATCAGGGACACATAATGTGCACCAAGGAAGACACAAACAGAAGGCACTGCTCAGCCCTCTTTCCTTTCTCCCATAGAACACAACCCTGATGGGCAAAGCAAAACAAACCTAAACTAGACAGAAAGGAGAAACAGAGCTACAAAAGCTCAGTCAAGGGGCCAGTGCTGTGGTGTAACAAGCAAAGCTGCCCCTGCACAGCTGGCATCCCATATGGGTGCTGGTTCAAGTCCTTGTAAGAGAGAAGTTATAGCAACAACACTCTATTCTACTCAAACACCTCAGAGGAGCGGTAGCCTGGGTGTGGCCCAGGCCAGCAAAGGCCAAGTGGGGAACCTAGACTTCCCACCTTTGTGAACCTGTAATGAGGCACTCAATCCCCAGCAGGGTGCTACCACAGTCCAAAGAGAAAGCTGGTCCTTAACCACCTCCCCCGCACCAACCCCACTAGTCAGTGGCAAGCACGCACCTGGACTTCCACCCTGACCCAGGAGTTCCTGAGGCACTGGGAGGTGTCAGAGGAGTACTTGTGGAGAATCAGAAAAGGCCACCCAACCACAAACTGGAGATCACATGGAGAACTTGCACCACAGCCTGCCAGCACAGAAAGGGCCCCTGTCTGTACCCTGGTGTCAAAACCTGGACTTCTACCTCCACCTGCCAACAGTGCCACCCCTACTTTCCTTGTCAAAATGTCAGAAGTTAGTTAAACAGAACATCTAGCCTTATAATATGAAAAAACGTCTAGGGGCCAGTGCTGTGGCATAGTAGATAAAGCCAATGAAACTAAAGAAGCGAAGAACTTAACCCAATGACTGGGTCATTAAACTCAGGTATTTGGTACAGGTAATAGATCAGAGGTGTTCTAAGTTCCACACCTACTTATGATGCTCACCTTTTAGCAGTACTGCTAAAATACTGTATTTACCATAATGTAGGAATTAAACCTACTGATTTTAAAAACACATGATTTCAGACTCATAGTAGAATAGCATCTCATATGGGCGCCAGTTTGAGACCTGGCTGCTCCACTTCCAATCGAGATCCCTGCTAATGCGCCCAGGAAAGAGCAGACGATGGCCTAAGTCCTTGGGCCCTTGCACCTACTTGGGAGAGCTGGGAAGCTCCTGGCTCCTGGCTTTGGATTGGCCCAGCTCCTGCCATTGTGGCCATTTGGAGAGTGAACCAGTGGATGGAAAATATCTCTCTGTAGCTCTGCCTTTCAAATAAATAAATAAATTTTTTAAAAAATAGAAAATGTCTAGGTTTCAACTGAAAATCACCATACCACGAAGTAAGAAGATCTCAAACTTAATGAAAAAAGACAACTAATAGATGCCAAGACCAAATGACAGATTTTGGAGTTTTTTGACAGATTTCAAGCAATGATGAATATTCTTGATATAAATAAAAGCAGAAATCCTCAGAAACAAACAGAAGACCCCAAAGAAATTCATGTCAAGACACATTATAATTAAACACCTGAAGACCAAAGATAAAGGAAAAACTGAAAGCAGCTAGGGAAAATCAATGTGTTGGGGTCAGCACTGTGACGCAGCAGCGCAGGGGGTTAACACCCTGGCCTGAAGTGCCAGCATCCCATATGAGCGCCGGTTCGAGACCTGGCTGCTCTACTTCCGATCCTGCTCTCTGCTGTGGCCTGGGAAGGCAGTAGAGGATGGCCCAAGTCCTTGGGCCCCTACACCCACGTAGGAGATCCAGAGGAAGCTCCTGGCTCTTGGCTTTGGATCGGCACAGCTCTGGCCATTGCAGCCAATTGGGGAGTGAATCAACGGATGGAAGACCTCTCTCTTTCTGCCTCTCCTCTCTCTGTGTAACTCTGACTTCCAAATAAATAAATAAAATCTTAAAAATAGAAAAGGAAAGAAAGTCAATGCCTTGCCTATACAGAAAAACAATTCTAATGAAAGTAGATTTCGTTCTCCTTACAAAATCAGGGAACCAGGAGAATATAGGACAATATTTTTCAGTTGCAGAAAGAAAACAGCCATCAACCCAG
The DNA here is from genome assembly GCF_964237555.1 of Oryctolagus cuniculus. NCBI lineage: Eukaryota > Metazoa > Chordata > Mammalia > Lagomorpha > Leporidae > Oryctolagus > Oryctolagus cuniculus. The sequence goes on along the minus strand of NC_091436.1, from coordinate 18,398,658 downwards.
AATACCATACCCAGCAAAAAATATCCTTCAGAAATTAAGAGGAAATAAAATTTTTTTAGATTAACAAAATCAAAGAAAATTTCGTTGCCAGAAGACCAACCCACAATAAATGGCTGAAACTCTCTAAACAGAAAACAAACAATGTAAGAAAGAACCTTAAACACCAGGGAAAAACAATAGAGTAAGCAAAAATATAGATAAGTACAAGGGAGGGTTTAAAAAATTTCATTTTTCCATGATCCTTCTTTTAAATTTTTTTTTAAATTCCCCAAATTGAGAACACTGAATTTTTTTTAAAAAATTTATTTTACAGGTAGAGTTACAGACAGTGAGAGAGAGAGACAGATAGAAGGGTCTTCCTTCTGTTGGTTCACTCCCCAAATGGCCGCTGCGGCTGGCGCTGTGCTAATCCGAAGACAGGAACCAGCTGCTTCTTCCTGGTCTCCCATGCGGGTGCAGAGGCCAAGCACTTGGGCCATCCTCCACTACCCTCCAGGGCCACAGCAGAGAGCTGGATTGGAAGAGGAGCAACCGGGACTAGAACCCGGCGCCCATTAAATTTTTTTTATTTGAAAGGCAGAGAGTTACAGGGAGAGAAGGGGAATGGCGGGGAGGAGAGGGGGGAAGAGAGAGAGAGAGAGAGAGGGAGAGAGGGAGGGTGGGAGGGAGGGAGGGAGGGAGGGAGAAGGAGAGAGAGAAGAGAGAAAAAGAGATATTGAGATCTTCCATCTGCTGGTTCATTCCCCAAATGGCTGCTACAGCCATACCAGGCCTGAGCTAGGCCAAAACTAGGAATCAGGAATTTCTTCAGCGTCTCCCACATGGATGCAGGGGCCTGAGCACTTAGGCCATCTTCCTCCCCTTTCCCAGGCACATTAGCAGGGAGCTGAATCAGAAGTGGAACAGGGGCGGGCACTGTGGGTTAAAGCTTCAGCCTGAAGTGCTGGCATCCTACATGGGTGCCAGTTCTAGTCCCAGCTGTTTCTCTTCCAATCCAGCTCCCTGCTATAGCCTGGAAAAGCAGCGGAAGATGGCCCAAGTTCTTGGGCCCCTGCACCCACGTGGGAGACCTGGCTCCTGACTTCGAACAGACTAAACTCCGGCCATTATGGCCATCTGGGTAGTGAACCAGTGGATGGAAGACCCCTCTCTCTCTCTGCCTCTGCTTCTCTCTAGCTCTGCCTTTCAAATAAATAAATAATTCTTTAAAAAAAAAAAAAAAAAAAGGAAGTGGAATAGACAGGTTTTGAAACAGCACACATTTAGGATGCTGTGCTACAGGTGGCAGCTTTACCTGCTATGCCACAGCACTGGCCCCTCCCTGATTTTCTTGAAGCCCTCTCAAACAACAGGCCTTCTCTCCTCTCCTTAGATTTAAATTATGTTTGACAACTACAATAAAAGTTACAGTACTGTCTGATGTGTTTCTGAATGATAGAGAAAAAAGAATTTAGGATAATTACAAGTGGGAAGGGTAGAAAGATACAAAGATAAGATTTCTGTACTTCACTCAAACCTATCCAATGATCCAATGACACCAACAATAAACCACTCTAAGTTCCTTAAGTTTACAAAATATCTAGAAGAACCACTAAAAAAGGCAATACAGAGACATATTAAAAAACACTACAGATAAAGTAGAGTTCTAAATAATATTCAAGTAACTCATAAGAAGGTGGGAAAGAACACAGAAAAAAAAAAAAGAAACACTGATCAGAAAACAAAAAATGGCAGATTTAAGTCTTAACAATTTTGTTAACATCTAAACACACCAATAAAGAGATACTGGGGTGAAAACAGTGATGTGATGATTAAGCTGCCACTTGGGGTGCCTGGGGTTCAATGACTGCCTCAACTTCCAATCCAGTTTCCTCCTAATGTGTACCCTGGAAGGCAGCAGGTGATGCCTCAACTTGTTAGGTCCTTGTCACTCATGTAGGAGACCCAGACTGAGTTCCACACGCTAACTTGGAAGAAAATCTATTCTATACACTTGTTCTCTGCCTTCATATGCCCCTTGCTTTAAGTCCTAAGCAGAATTTTACAAGTAACAAAGACAGACCTGCACTCAGTAGAAGGAAGTTTCTGACTCCTTCTACCAGGATAATTCTACCATCTAGATGCTGGAACTGCAGCTGGACAGAAGACTTCCTCTGACCGCTGCCGAGGGACTCTTTTCTAGCATCCATTCTTCCTCTGCTCTATTCTGGAGAAACCGAAACTAAAGGGCAACAGAAAAATTATGTTTCCAACTAACAGCTAATACTTCACTGAGCCTGGTATGGCATACCAGACTAAGCTGCTCCACTTCTGATGCAGCTCCCAATGTGCCTGGGAAAGCTGTAGAAGATGCCCAAGTCCTGGGCTCCTGTCAGCAACATGGGAGACCTGAAGAAGCTCCTGGCTCCTGGCTTCAGCCTGGCCCAGCTACAGCTGTTGCAGCCATGTGGGGAGTGAACCAGCAGATGGAAGAACTTTCTCTCTCTCTCTCTCTCTCTCTCTCTCTCTCTCTGTGTGTGTGTGTGTGTGTGTGTGTGTGTGTGTGTATACACCTCTGTCTTTCAAATAAATAAAATGTTAAAATAAAAAAAGGAGGGTTTGGTGTGGGAGGCTGGTGCTGTGGCATAGTAGGCTAAGCCTACGCCTGTGGTGCCAGCATCCCATATGGGTGCTGGTTTGTGTCCCAGCTGCTCCTCTTTTGATCCAGCCCTCTGCTAATGGCCTGAGAAAGTGATAAAAAATGGCCCAAGTGCTTGGGCCCCTGCACCCATGCCGGAGACCTGGAGGAAGCTCCTGGCTCCTGGCTTGGGATCGGCTCACCTCCAGCTGTTGTGGCCATTTGGGGAGTGAACAAGCAGATGGAAGACCTTTATCTCTGTCTCTCCCTCTGTCTGTAACTCTGCCTCTCAAATAAATTAAATTAAAAAACAAAACAAAACAAAACAAAAAAAACCTCAACATAATGGAAAACCTGTGTAATCTAACGGCAAACACAGTAAACTCTAAGTTACCTGGAATGTTTGGGGGAAATAATAGCTAATGCTTACTGAGCACTTCCTATGTAGCAGAAAATGTTACTTTGGAGTTGGCGTTGTGGTGCAGCCAGTTAAGCTGCCACTCATCCCATATGAGTGCTGGTTCAAGTCCTGGCTGTTTCACTTCTGATCCAGGTCACTATGTGCCTGAGTAGGCAGCAGGAGATGGCCTGAGTGCTTGGGTCTCTGCCACCCATGTGGGAGATCCTGATAAGAGTTCCAGGTTCCTGGCTTCAGCCTGGCCCAGCTCCATATGTGGTGGCTATTTGGGCAGGAGAGGGGAGGAGAGGGAGAAGTGGTAGAAGTAGAGAAGACAGAAGCTAAGTTCCTAGATTCCGATGCGCTCCTTATTACTAATAAACCCTCAAAGAAATTCACTAGCATCAAAATCTTGGTCTCTAAATACTATTTCTCATGAATAGGAACCAAGCCTCCCAGGAATAGGGCAGACAAGATACAGGTTGAGCCTGGAACATCACATGGGGTCAGAAAAGAAGAAGGCGCTCAGAGAATGATGGGTACATATCAAAAAGACACAGGATCCAGCATCGAAGATCCCCTATTCCTCAAATCAAAATAATGATAGTACCAGATTGTAACTTACTGTATACAGTAAGAGCCCACAAGTCCATACTTATGTAAGTACAAAGGGGAAGAAGACAAAGTTTTTCTTTATAGAACGCTAAAAAACTCAACTAGAATAGCAGCATTAGAAAATCATGATTTTTGCAATCAGAAAGGAATGATTGATTCATACTAGAATTACTGGATACTAAAACAAATAGACTGGATATTGATGAGAAACAGAATAATTATCAACCTCAAAGCATCTTTTCCTAAATCATTACAAAGAAAAAATGGTAACTTTATAGAGGAGACACCTGGCAAATACTATCAAAACCAAGTAATCCAAATTATCACCAATAATAGAAGAGACACCCTGTGCCATCCTATGAGATACATGGACAGAACAGAAGACCATTGCAAGGGTGTTCCCGCCAAAAGCGCACAATCTTGATCTAATCATGTCCAGCCATCAGAAAAAACCCAAACTGAGGACATTCTACAAAATACATAGCCCATGGGGCTGGCGCTGTGGCATAGTGGGCTAAAGCCTCTGCCTGTGGTACCAGCATCCCATATGGGTGCCGGTCCAAGTCCCCGCTGCTATTCTTCTGATCCAGCTCTCTGTTATGGCCTGGGAAAGCAGTAGAGGATGGCCCAGGTGCTTGAGCCCCTACACCCACGTGGGAGACTTGGAAGAAGCTCCTGGCTCCTGGCTTCCGATCAGCTCGGCTCTGGCCTCTGCTGCCATTTGGGGAGTGAATCAGCAAAGGGAAGATGTCTCTCTCTGTATCTCCCTCTGTAACTCTACTTTTTTTTTTTTTTGACAGGCAGAGTGGACAGTGAGAGAGAGACAGAGAGAAAGTTCTTCCTTTTCCGTTGGTTCACCCCACAATGGCCGCTCCGGCTGGCACGCTATGGCAGGTGCACCGCGCTGATCTGAAGCCAGGAGCCAGGTGCTTCCTCCTGGTCTCTCACGCGGGTGCAGGGCCCAAGGACCTGGGCCATCCTCCACTGCACTCCCGGGCCACAGCAGAGAGCTGGACTGGAAGAGGAGCAACCGGGACAGAATCTGGCACCCCAACCGCGACTAGAACCCGGTGTACCGGCGTTGCAGGCAGAGGATTAGCCTAGTGAGCCACGGCGCCGGCCATCTACCTCTTAAAACAAATAAAAATATAAAAATACTCTTTGAAAATGCCAGACCAAAAAAGACAAAGGCCAAAGAAGTGTTTACATTTAAAAGAGACTACAGATATTGGACAGGTAATCTGTGATTCTGTGTTGGGTCATGATCCGGGAAGGAGGAAGGGGTAGACAGCTATAAATGACACTACTGGGATGACAGGCAAATTTCATCAGAGTCTGAGCATTAGTTAACAGTTCAATATCAACATAACACTTCTATCTTTAATAATTGTGTTGTGTTTATGTAAAAGAATATCCCAGTACATAAGGACATATACACTGAAATACTAAAAGGTAAAGGGCATTACACCTACAAGTTATTCTCAACTTAGGAAAATAGAGGCATCCGGAGAATATAATGAAAAAATCAGAGAGGCAAATCCAAGGGATTAATAACCATTAAAACTAGGCAAAGAATGTAAGGAAGCTCCTGATACCATTCCAGGGACTTGTTCACCAGTTTGAAATTACATCAGAATATAAAGTTACAAACAGCCAAAACTATCTGTTGACTGATTCCAGCCCACGCACATGCAGTACAGCTAAGGTTTTGTGACAACACTTGCACACTGATGACTAAAACTTACAGAAATTTGTAGCCTTCATTTTGTGGTTTGTAAGTAACTCTCATTTATGAAAATCAGTAACATTTACCTTTTCCTCTCTTCCTTTATTCTGTTCTTTCTTTTCACGACAACGAACAGCTTTCCCTCTGTCATTGTGAAGATTTTGTGCGGAGGGACGGTGAACTCTGACAGCTGTACTTGGCCGGTTAGCATGTGGTTTCGGATCACTGTACTGAGGAGACTGGCGTTTTCTAGGTCCTGGTGATGGTCTAATCAAACACAAGGTATTAAAGTTGTAAGCACCTCTGGCTTTTGGTCCAGATATGGGTAAACACACATAGTGTGTAAGTTAGCATCTATGAGTCTATAGAGGCAATAACTGAACAAGATCGTAGTGAACGAATTTCAGGACGGTGAAGGCTAGATCTAAAATTTAAATCTGACATGCCTGCTGTGGGGATTTAACGAGAATACAGTTCAGGTGATTACCAGTGAGAATCACCAACACAGCTGAAGAAAGAATGATTCTCCCAGGCATGAGTACAGATGAAGACAAATAGAAAAATAACAGCTTTGAAAAGAAGCAAGTTAAATACATTACAAGAAGGAGCGGATATAATCAACAAATAAAGTCAGAGAACTGCACAGTAATTCAGAGCATTCAAAAATCAGGGAGAGGAAAAGAGATCAGAGAAATCAGGAAATGGGGTTGGCACTGCGGTGCAGTGGGCCACGCTGCTGCTTGTGATACGGGCCTCAGACACTGCAGCTCCTGATCCAGCCTCCTGCTAACACATCTGGGAAAGCAGAGGATGATGGTCCAAGTGCTTGGGTCCTTGCTACCCATGAGGGAGACTCGGATGAAAATTCTGGCTCCAGATTTCAGCCTGGCCCAGCAACTGGCTGTTGTAGGCATTTAGACAATGAATCAGTGGATGGAAGAACTCTCTCTCTCTCTTTCTCTCTGTATCCCTCTGCCTTTCAAATAAATAAATCTTAACAACAACAACAAAGTAAGAAAAAAAAAAAGAAACAAATCAAGCAAAAAGAAGGGACCCTATTTAGGGCTTAACATCCCCTTACCCCTGAAAGAGAATCCTACTGCTTCTGCTTGTGAGGCCGATGTGATCAAATACTTCACTAAAAATCAACTGATCTTTTACTGGGCACATCAATGCATTGGAAAGATCTTACCAATTACATAAAGAAAAGAAATAGAGTTGTTCCAGACTAACTGCATACCTCCAGAATGCATTATCTTAAAGCTTCAACTCCCAATATGACTATTTGGAGTAAGAAAGTAACCAAGGCAAAATGAAATAAAGGTGAGTCAGGACAGGTTAGTGTCCTACCCCGTCACCAAAGAGATCACTCTCTGCCGCGTGAGCAGGCAGTGAAGGTGGCCATCTACTCAGGAAGAGAATCCTCACCAAGTACCAAACTGGGCAGCAGCCCGACGCTGGATTTCCCAGGCTCCAGAACTGGGTTCAAATTCTATCTCCACCAGAATCATCCGCAGATCAATCATCAGCATCACTAGCTTAGTGATCCTGGGGACAAACTGCTAACCTCACTGCACCTATTTTATCTCATATATAGGGACAACATGGCTTATAGAGAAGGCTCATCGAGGAACAAATGAATAAATATATGTAGCCTAACATGCTCACAACACTTTGGGTGCTAAATATTCAGCTCCTATTACAAAATAAAATCCAAACTTTACAGTTACAATGACAGAACGCTGAAACTAAAAAACCTCTTAGCAACATCTTTTTTTTTTTTTTTTTTTTTTTTTTTGACAGGCAGAGTGGACAGTGAGAGAGAGAGACAGAGAGAGAAAGGTCTTCCTTTGCCGTTGGTTCACCCTCCAATGGCCGCCGCTGCAGCCGGCGCACCGCGCTGATCCGATGGCAGGAGCCAGGATCCAGGTGCTTTTCCTGGTCTCCTATGGGGTGCAGGGCCCAAGCACCTGGGCCATCCTCCACTGCACTCCCTGGCCATAGCACAGAGCTGGCCTGGAAGAGGGGCAACCGGGACAGAATCCGGCGCCCCAACCGGGACTAGAACCCGGTGTGCCGGCGCCGCAAGGTGGAGGATTAGCCTATTGAGCCACGGCGCCGGCCTTAGCAACATCTTAATACAAGGTTCTCTAACTGGTCAGAAAACAAAGAACCTGAAGTCATAACTGCTCTTTCTAGAAAGCCACGGTAAGTCATGCATGTGAATCCACAATACTAAGAAATCTATTAAGTGAGATAGAGAATAAGCATCCACCTGCATACTTGTCAGTTAAAAAACATGCAGTGAAACTAACTAAGCATGACTGGCTGTTTAGAGCATTTTGCAAATGTCAGTTTCATTAAGAGCTCATTCGGTGGTACTCAGTAGTAAGAAGCTGGTGGTGGTGGGGGGGAGGAAATGCCAAAGAAAAATCTGAAAATTTAGAATATTTTATTTTTAATTTTTCTCTGTGAATTAAAAAAGCCATTTTTCAATGTTAGCAGCTGTATGGCTTAATAGTAGTATTCTGGGACATCTTGTTTGAGATCCAGTGAGTTTAACTGCCTCACATCACATAAGGAAAACTCAAAGCCCAGAAGGCATCAATATTTCCCAAAAGCTACAGATAAGGGTAAAAAGCCTAGATAACTTCAATTCCCAGCTCCATTCTCCTATATGATAATGCTGTCTTGACTACTTTCAGCTCATTCACGAAAGCATATTTTTAGCTTATTTCCACCTATATTTTATTTATCAAAATAGGGCACAGAATCACATGATACAAAACTCAAGAGTTATAAACAGATATTCAGTAAAAAACTTCCTCCCCTTCCTCTCAGTCTCGCAGACTTCCTCCTAGACAGAACCACTGTTGTTTTCTGAGCCAACTGGTTTCTTATAAAGTCTCCACTTACCTTCGTTCCACAGGTACAGGCAAGGACCAGACTTCGCCCTCAGAAGCTGGAGCTTCATGCTGTGCTGCTTTCAAGGGAGTGCTGTCCAGTCTAAAGCTCTCCAGCGTTTTCATGATATCCTTCACATGCTTGGCCTCCACGTTTATTTCCTGCCACACCTGGTTTCAAAGAAGAAGGTCCTTTTACATCTCCACAATTTACAAATCACAACTAAGATTAAAGTAGGGCCACTTATTAGAGATGTCAGAAACCTCCATTTTGGCATCAGATATCTAGTAAACCACACAAAGCTATTCTGTCAAATTTTTCACAATGGTTTATTTCTTCTTTGTCTTCAAATGCAAAATTATTATGAAAAATGAATTAAATAACTTGGATAATTAAATCACATTACTAATAATTCTTACTCAAATAATATAAGTTAAAAGGCAGCTATAATTTTAAAATTTGACAAAAATAAAACTTTTAAACATTGTTTTTTAATGGTTTCTATGCTACATAATTTAAAACGCTGATCAGAACCTACAACACAATAATGGATCACAACCTATAGCTTTATATTTTATAGCTTCAAAGGACAAAGGACTCAATTCACATACAACCAATATTTTTTTAAAAAAATTATTTATCTGAAAGGCAGAGAGGGAAAAACAGAGATAAAGAGATCTTCCATCTGTTGGCTTAGTCCCTAAATGGCTGCAACAGTGGGGGCTGGGCAATGCTGAAGCCAGGAGCCTGAAGCTTCTTCAGGTCTTCCACATGGGTAGAAGGGCCAAAGACAGGGCCATTTTCCACTGCTTTCCCAGGCACATTAGCAGGTAGCTGGATGGGAAGTAGAGCAGTCAGGATATGAACTGGGGACCATATGGATACTGCAGTCACAGTTGGTAGCTTAACCTACTTATGTTACAACACTGGCCCCAACCAAGGTATCTGAAAGTCAGAGTTACACAGAGAAAGATGGAGAGGCAGGAGAGAGAGAGAGACACACACAGACAGACAGGTCTTCCATCCACTGGTTTACTCCCCAACTGGCTGCAACAGCCGGAGCTGCACCAATCAGAAACTAAGAGCCAGGAGCTTCTTCAGGTCTCCCACCAGGGTGCAGACGCCCAAGCACTTGGGTCATCTTCCACTGCTTTCCTAGGCCATACCAGAGAGCTGGATTGGAAGCGGAGCAGCCGGGACTTGAACTGGTGGCCATATGGGATGCTGGCACTGCAGGCGGCGGCTTTACCCGCTACGCCACAGCGCTGGCCCCATGGCTTTTTTTTTTTTTTTTTTTTAAGAAAAGGATTCATCTGTAACAGAGTTACAGAGGGAGAGACAGAGAGAGATCTTCTATCTGCTGGTTCACTCTGAATGGCCACAATGGCCAGGGCTGGGCCAGGCCAAAGCCAGGAGCTTCATTTGGGTTTCCCATGTCGGTAAAGGGGCCAAAGGACTTCAGTTTTTCCAGGTGCATTAGCAGGGAGCTGGATTGGAAGTGGAGCAGCCAGGACACAAACCAGCACCCATATGGCATGCTGGCACTGCAGGCAGCAGCTTAAACCATTATGCTACAACACCAGCTCCCATGGCTCAATTTTAAAACCACATATAAGGGCAGATGTTCAGTCTAGTAGTTAAGTAGTTGGAGTAGTTAGAACACTTGCATTCCACATCACAATACCTTGGTTCAATAAGCAGCTTAAGCAATTGGGTTCCTGCCACCCATGTGGGAAACCCAGATTAAGTTCTGGGCTCCTGGAGTTAGCCTGGCCCAGTCCTGGCTATTACAGATATCTAGGGAGTGAACCAGCAGATTTACTCTGTCTCTCTGCCTTTTAAATTGTGTGTGTATATGTGTGTGTGTGTATTCTTGAGTGTACAGTTTGGTGGTATTAAATACATTTATAATGTATAACCATTAAATATATACACACGTATATATTTAATCTGCTGACAGTGAGAGTGGGTGCTTATTAACCGAGTTTCAAGTAACATTAAATACAAATCCATGTAACAAATCACATTCTTAAGGTATAATTGCATGTTCCACCGGCAATGGATCTCAATCTTCTCTTGTTAACACAATTAAAAGGTACAGCAGCCCAGAGTCTTACCTGTTGCCATTTCTGCTGAAGGTATGTATCTTTCACTGAGTATAGATACTTGTTCATCTGGTCAAGAACTCCCTGATAATAGACCATGGCAGAATCATAGTTTCCCAGCAACGCATATTCACGAGCCAACTTTACATTCTCACTAATCATGAGAAGACTCATGCTCAACTGTAAGCTAAAAAAGAAAAAAAAACATTTTCATATTGTGTATCTCTTAAAAATAAGTTCCAAAAAGTTTTTTCAAAGTAGCCTTCCAGGGCTCCGTCAGGGAAGTCACGTCCACGTGGACCTCACTTCCCATCTCTGCGCCTCATTCCTGTATCTCTACTTCTTTTTTTTTTTTTTTTTTTTTTTTTTGACAGGCAGAGTGGACAGTGAGAGAGACAGAAAGAAAGGTCTTCCTTTGCCGTTGGTTCACCCTCCAATGGCCGCCGCGGCCAGCACACCGTGCTGATCCGATGGCAGGAGCCAGGTGCTTCTCCTGGTCTACTTCTTCAAAACAGCACTTCAGTTGCCTCATCCAAACCTTCCCTCTGTGTCAAAGCCCAGCCCAGACAGCAGTGCTTCCAGGACATCCTCCTGAACTCTGCGGATCAAAATAAACTCTTCCTCTTCTAACGTCCCCTGGCATGTCACTGGGACTTTCCTCTCAAGGCATCTGTTCACGTCTCTCTACTTACTTGACTAAGTTCTTTGACAGCAGGATTTGCATCTAAAAGATGTATCAGTCTTATTAAACATCTGCAGAATGAATGTTGAAAGTTAGATACATACTTTGGAGGTATTAAAGAAAACACATGTGTTCTGAAATTAGAAACACTTTGGTTAGAATTATAATTCTGGGGCCAACATTGTGGTACAGTGGATTAAACTGCTGTCTACAACGGATTCGAGTCCCAGCTACTCCACTTCTGATTCAGCTCCCTGGTAATGTGCCTGGGAAAGCAGCAGATGGCCGGCCCAAGTGCTTGGCCCCTGCACCCACGTGGGAGACCTGGAAGAAGCTCTTGTTTCCAGTTTCCTGGTTTGGGCATAGCACAGCTTCAGTAGTTGCTGGAGTAAACCAGTTGGGGAATGAACCAGTGGATAGAAGATCTCGCTCTGTGTTTCCTTCTCTCTCTCTCTCCCTGTTTTTCAAATAAATTTTTCTGCTTTTCAAAATGAATTAAAAATAAACCTTTTAAAAAAAGAATTATAATTCTTCCAGTTAGTCAATTTCCCTAACTTTTTTCTATGCTTCAGTTTTTTTTTTTTTAACATTTATTTCATTTATTTGAGAGACAGAGTTACAGAGGTAGAGACAGACAGGGAGAGAAGTCTTCCATTTGCTAGTTCACTCCTCAAATGGCTACAACAGCACTGGGCTTGGCCAGGCCAAAGCCAGGAGCTTCTTCTGGATTTCCCACGTGGGTGCAGGGACTCAAGCACTTGGGCCACCTTCTACTGCTTTCCCAGATGCATTAGCAGGGAGCTGGATTGGGTGGAACAGCTGGGAGTAGAACTGGTGCCCATATGGGACTTTAACCTGCTACGCCACAGCACCAGCCCAATGCTTCAGTTTTAAAATCTGTAAAACAAGGATAGTAACTACTTAACTACTTCCAGGAGTTTTATTGTAAAGAATAAATGACTATTCAAAGTACCTACCATAATCTTGCCACAAGTAGTTCTTCAATACAGGCTATCCATTATTTTCCATATACAAGATCCAAGCCTAACCGCTGAACTCAGTAGGATATGGACATGCATACACAGCACCAGAAAGATGCACCTGATATGACTTCTGTTAACGTTGACAGTGAGTGCCAGTATGTATTAACTGTAAATAGTAGAGTGAAGTTCAGGAAGATCTAAGTGCTTTTAAAAGATGGCAACAATTTTGATTAGGATTGAGGCTAAGGGGATAAAAAGAAGCAAATCTGAAATCCTTATGGTGAAAGAACTGTTGAGATTACTGTGTATTTAGGAACTCACTGTGTAGGGAGACATTGAAAGTGAAGTTTCAAGCCTGGGAAACTAATCATGAGAGATCACCAGAAAGCTGAGAAGAGGAAAAAGTATGAAGTAAATGAGACTTTGACTTCTGTTGTACATCAAGAGGATATCCAAAGAGGTGTGTCTCAGATGAACAGAAATAACTTCCATGGAGACCCCTCTACCTGGTCAGAACTATCTAGTCAGAACTTTTCCAAAATGATGTTTTTGGATATTCCCTCCTGCCCCACCATGGTTAAGATCAAGTTATGCAACAGAGCTAAATCTGAGAGAGACTACAGTTCTTACATTCTATGTATTTAAACTCTTCACTCTTAGAAGGGAGTTCCTGTGAAAAAAGCATGCCAAATATATTTCTTGAGTTTAAGTAGAATATCTGACCAGGAGGCAGGGCAAAGATGATGATGACAGGCCAAACAGGAATTTCAGTCAGATGCACTATTTGTTAGGACCAAAAAGACAAGAGAAGGTAGTCATGTAGCTACAACCTAGAATTAAGAAGATTATAGGATGCAAAATTAATAGACAAGAAACACTGACTGGTGAGGAGCTAAAAATCAGCACTGCATTCCCAGAGCAGAAAAAGGCATATACTCCTTATTAGACAGATTAGTGGGAGATGGCGCCACCACCTCAGTGGAGAAGCAGGGACATCAAAATCACAACAGCCACCTCAGGTTTCCACTCTCTGCCAGCCTTAGGTAGTTTTCTTCTCTAACCAGCTAAATTATAACTATGGATTCTTTACCTCGTTAGGCTTGATGAATACATGTCACAAGCTATGTATTAGGATAATGTATTAAGATCATTAAACCCAACATCTTTCATCTCAGTATCAGGTTCAATTTTCACGTATAAGAAAAGAAACCAAGAGAGCTGTTAATGCTCTCTCTGAAAACCAATCCTAGAAGAGTCCCAGGCAGTTAAGGAAGATTGATGAAAAACCACTGAAATGATGGGGGCAGCTGGATGCTAGTGTGTGGGGAGGATACCTCGCAGCCCAGAGAGAAACAGGCCAGAGTTTTCTAACTGTGTCCTTTCTGACTTTTTTTGCCCTGGCCAATCATTGTTCACCCTATTCCTTTCCCATTTTAGAGCCAAAAATCAGCAGTGCTAGCCCAGTATCAGACACAGACAGCAGGGCAACTCGGGCCAAACCTCTGCCTGGATAGAGGGGCGAGGTCAACCCAGTAGCTCTTCAGAGTGGTCTCGCTGCCACTCCACTCACAGATAACAACCAAGAAACACTGTTCTTAGCAAAGAGCAGTTCCCAGGCTAAGGATCCCCACGTGGTAGGACTGGGGTGAGAGCACAATATCAAAATGCTGGGGAGTCATTGAACACTTCAGTGGAGACTCACCACGACTCACCATCATAAAAGAGTGAATATAACTGAGCAAGTCATCCTCTTAGGAAGCTAGAAAGAAAAAGACTAAGAACAACCCAAAAAGTACATAGAGAAAAAAATAAGATGAAATCTGAACATAGAAATTGGATGAAGAGTAACAGAGAAACTAAAAATATATACAAGTTTTGGCCTACCAGGCATCCCATAGTCATTAATAAAGTCTTTTGCTGCAGAAAGTATATAAATACAACAAAAGAACTTTATATATATGGACTGTCACAGTGAGCCTCCCAGATAGCTCTCAGTGACCTCTGCTTCTTGGTTTCCATGCCCATATGTAACTACCTTCTCTTGAATGTCGGCTTCTAACATGTACACAAAAATAATAGAATGCTGTTTCTCACTGTGATTTCCAACTTACTTGCTGTCTCTTGCTGGCCCACTCAATGGGAAAGCAGGTAACATGTAGCGAGCTGCCGAGCGCAAAGGTTCACGTGGCAAAAAACTGAGGGAAGCTTCAGACCAACAAAGAGTGAGGAACTGAATCCTTCCAACAGCCTGTGAACGAACTTGGAAGTGAATCCTTCTTTAGCCCTGACGTGACTACAGCCCTGGCTGATGACTGATTACAGCCTGTGCCCAGATTCCTGACCCAAAGAAACTGTGGGGTAATAAATGTCCAAGACACTAAGTTATGGAGTAATTTATTATGAAGCAGTACAACTATGAACAGAAGTCTATGAGTAACTCAAAGACCAGGCATCTGAGGTCCAAAAGAGAAGGAGAGAAATCCCATGACCTAAATGATGACTCTCTTGACGCTCTCATGACCACTGATAATATTCCATCTAAATAAAAGCTTCATGGTCAGGACCTATGTGTCTCTGTCATTTACTGACGTATCCTTAGCAGCTAGAACCATGCTTGTCCATAAATCTTTGAAAGAATGAGCACTGCCAGGCTGCTGTCTTAACTACCAAGATTTCTTGCTTTTGCCCAGCTCCTGACCTAGCACTATTATGTTCCTTGATCCCTGTTCATCCCTATGAAGCTAGGATTTCCACTTGATCCCCGTGTGACTACTTCTGTCCACGCCTCACAGTGACACTTAGTCTGGGCAAGTGTTAGAAGAGTGTGACTGGGGCTAGCTGCTGGAAGTACAGGGTTGATCCAGACGAGCTTCAATATCAAGCGTCTCATTCTTTCCCCTCTCTTCCTTAACGGACCCCCTCCATATCCCTATCTTTTTTCTCTTTCTCCTACTTAACAAAAATTGTAATTAGTTGTTACTTATATACAGGCAGTCTTCTTGTTTTTTTTCCAGGGCCCTGGTTCAATGGCCCCTACCTTGTAGAAATCGCTCTAGGCCTTCTGTATTTAAGCTCCTTTCTTGTCAGAAAAAACTCCTTAGGAGTCAATGGACTGACATTTCCAGCAAACAGAAACATAAAGTCAATCCAAGGTTACATTAACAAAGGACCTGAAACATTCTTCGTTATCAAAGAAACAAGGTGTTAAAAGAATACAGTATGAAAGTAGCCATAGTACACTAAATGATAGACAAAAGTGATTTTTCTCATTTCTTTAATACTCTTTAAACCTAAAACATCCTTCTTCTCAAATCAATGTCCGTACTACATATTTATGAGATCCTCCAATTTTCAAGAATATATCCTATCATTCCTAACATTACACTGGAGGACAAAAACTACCATACTACCATATCTGGAAATACTTGAAGAAATTTCTCTATTGGGGAAAAAAAGCTGGTAGGGGACAGTATTGTGGAACACCAGATTAAGCCTCAGCCTGCAACGCAGGCACCCCATATCAGAGCACTGGTCTGAGTCCTGGTTGGCTGTTTCCGAATTTCTCTATTGGGGAAAAAAAAGCCAATAGGGGACAGTATTGCGGAACATTAGGTTAAGCCTCAGCCTGCAACCCAGGCACTCCATATCAGAGCACTAGTTGGAGTCCTGGTTGCTCTGTTTCTGATCCAGCTCCTTGCTAATGTGCCTGAGAAGGCAGCAGAAGATAGTCCAAGTACTTGGGTCCCTGCCACCCATGTGGAAGACATAGATGGAGTTCTAGGTTCCTAGATGCAGCCTGGCCCTGGCCCAACCCCACCCATGTAGCCATTTGGGGAATGAACCAGCAGACAGAAGATCTCTCTCTGCTCTCCCCCTCTCTGTGTCACTCTGATTTTCAAATAAATAAAATACATCTTTAAAAAGCTAGTAGACCAACTTTTAGCAAGTATGAACTACAAACATTACCTACTAGTTCAATATTAACTCATTATATCCCACAGACCTATACATAGGACATGCATAAAATCTTAAAATTGAACAATAAATATACCATTTGAAATCATGTGTTTTTAAAATTCTCTTCTTTTGAGAAAAGTAATCTGTGATTAGAGCAACTGAAATTATTTTTAAATTCATTCCAAAAATGGCATAAACTTTACTGCAAAAGTTACTTTTACTTAATGTTTAACTGAACAAACTGATATGTAATATAAAGAAATGCATTTATGTGATGGCACAGTGGGTTAAGCTGTTGCCTGTGATATCAGCATCCCATATGCATGCTGGCTACAGTCATGGCTCTGCTCCATTTCTGATCTAGCTCCCTGCTAATGTGCCTGAGAAAGCAGTGGAAGATGGCCCAAGTGCCTGGACCCCTGCACCCACGTGGAGACCTAGATGGAGTTCCAGGCATTCTGGCTGTGTACTGGCCCAGCCCTAGGTCACCAGGACCACTTGGGGAATGAACCTGAGGATAGATGATCTCTTTCTCAGTCTCTCCCTCTTGCTAACCCTGCCTGTCAAGCAACAAAACAAATCTTAAAAAAAAGAAGACGAAGAAGAAGAAAAGAAATGCATTTCATCAAAGTATCTTCTACGATTAGGTTGTCATTTTTTTTTTAAGATTTATTTATTTATTTGAAAGTCAGAGTTACACAGAGAGAGGAGAGGCAGAGAGAGAGAGAGAGGTCCTCCATCTGCTGGTTCACTCCCCAAATGGCCGCAATAGCCAGAGCTGCGCCAATCCAAAGCCAGGAGCCAGGAGCTTCTTCCTGGTCTACCATGCGATAGCCAGGCCATAGCAGAGAGCTGGATCAGAAGTGGAGCAGCTTGGTCTCGAACCAGCATCCATATGGGATGCCGGTGCTTTAGGCCAGGGTGTTAACCCGCTGCACCATAGCGCCGGCCCCTAGGTTGTCATTTTACTTCTGGGAATTCCCTGCATTTCAAATATCAGTATTTAAAAATAACTGTCCTACAATCCTGTAGTGAGGACCCTGGGACAATGTAAACTGCTCAGCATTGTGTAGTATACTACCTTGCTGTCCGACAAACTCTAATGTGTTACGACTTCTGGTTATGTACTGATAAGCTGTGGCCTATGCACTTGGGAATATGGTAGTTCTACAAATCCCTATAGTGTCAGAGAATCCACAATAACATTCTATTTTTTTTTTTTTTTGACTACCTATTCACTAGTTATGACTTGCTGGTACAACCTGGAAGTACTCGATTCCATACTACAGGTGCCACAAGGGAAAGCAGACTAAACAAGTGTTTTATGAAACTGACAAGAGAGTAGTATGATTATAGCCTTAATATAAATAATGAGATTCTCATGGTTAGAAAATAAATGTAACATTGCTAGAATGAATTACAGTACAGTGGAACCATCTGGCAAAGTTCAACTATGGAAAAAAAGAAATAGAGTAGAGCCCATATGCCTCAACCAAAGGTACTGTGAACTGGTAACAATTTCAGTGGTGGAGCGGACATACACGATTGGTTGTCTTCCAAATATTCCACTTCTATTAAAGAAGTAAAAAAATTATGTCTCTTTTTGGTAATGACAAACATTTTTTTTTTATAAAAAAGCCTGGTTTTGGAGCCAGAGCTGTGGCATAGCAGGTAAAGCCGCTGCCTGCACTGCTGGCATCCCATAAGGGCACTGGTTCAAGTCCCAGCTGCTCCATTTCTGATCCAGCCCTCTGCTATGGCCTGGGAAAGCAGTGAGAAGACCCGGAGGAAGCTCCTGGCTTCAAATCAGTGCAGCTCCGGCTGTTGTGGCCAATTGGGGAGAGAACCAGCAGATCAAAGACCTCTCTCTCTCTGTCTTTGCCTCTCCTTCTCTCTCTGTGTAACTCTGCCTTTCAAACAAATAAATAAAACCTTTAAAAAATAGCCTGGTTTTTCTCAATACACCTGTAAAGGTTTTTAAATTGTTTCATATCTGGTCAAAATGAGATTTTTTTTTTTTTTGACAGGCAGATTTAGACAGTGAGAGAGAGAGAGAGAGAGAAAGAGACAGAGAGAGAGACAGAGAGAAAGGTCTTCCTTTCCAGTTGGTTCACCCGCCAAATGGCCGCTACGGCTGCACTGGCCGCAGCCAGGAACTTCTTCCTGGTCTCCTATGCAGGTGCAGGGCCCAAGCACTTGGGCCATCTTCCACTGCACTCCCGAGCCACAGCAGAGAGCTAGACTGGAAGAGGAGTAACTGGAACAGAATCTAGCACCCTGACTTGGACTAGAACCCGGGGTGAATGCGCCACAGGCGGAAGATTAGCCAAGTGAGCCGCGGCACCGGCCCAAGATGAGATTTTTAAGAATCTCATTTTTAATTTGTAATAAAAGTTTACAACTTGACTTTTTCAAAAAAGTCAACAAACTCCAAGCACCTGCTAATAAAGGTCTTAAAAAAAAGTAAAAAGATGTTACTGGCTTTTGTTCACTCAAATAATTGATATAATAAATGCATGGATTATTCACAAATTTGTAAACAAAGACAAGAATGATCTCATAAAATTGTTGGATTTCAAGAGACATCCGCAGGGCTGGCTCTGTGGCATAGCAGGTAAAGCTGCCGCCTGCAGTGCTGACATCCCAAATAGGCGCTGGTTTGGGTCCCAGCTGCTCATCTTCCGATCCAGCTCTCTGCTATGGCCTGGGAAAGGAGTGGAAGATGCCCAAGTACTTGGGCCCCTGAACCCATGTGGGAGACCTGGAAGAAGCTCCTGCTCCTGGCTTCGGATTGGTGCAGCTCTGGCTGTTGCAGCTAACTGAGGAGCGAACCAGCGGATGGAAGACCTCTCTCTCTGCCTCCTTTTCGCTCTCTGTGTAACTCTTTCAGATAAATAAAAAATATTAAAAAAAAAAAAAGAGAGAAAGAGAAAGAGAGAGAGAGGGAGAGAGAGAGATATATCTGCTCAGTGTATCTGAAATGATGCACTGAAAACCATCAGGAGGAAGAAAGTGTAACCCTCGCAGACCTACCACTGTCCCAGATGATATCATATTTGATATGAGAGGCTGCATTATCCCCAAACAGTAAGAACAATGATGATGTCAAAGTAAGTCATGTCATGTGAAACCAACAACACACTGTCAAAAATGGAATATAGCCCGTCCCTTCATCTGCTTCTTTCCACCAAAAATAATTGGACAAGTCATGAAAGTCACTTTTTTGTTATTTATAGCCAGCTTATTTGTGTAAAGGATACCATATTGTCCCAGTGCCCTCTTATAGGACAATCTGTATTTTCATTCTTAATGGTAATAAAGAATATAAAAACTCTAGATTATGATTTCTAACCTACTTTAAAGCACCAGGATCAATTTTGTTGAAATAGTCACAGAACTGAAAACCTGGAACTCAATGGGTTAATAGAACACTCACGAAGATGAGACTGTCTCAAATTCGGACCCTTGGTTACACATACTAGAGAAAAAAATAATCACAGACCATGCCTGCTCTATCTCATAGCCAGCTTTTCCTACACATTTTTCTTACAGGACCACCCTTCTGCTTACATGACTTGAGTATTTATGATTTACCTAATGGTTAAATTAATTTACTTAAACTGATCAAGTTGCACTATGAACTTTTAATTCAATAACAGCCATCTTCTTAAAATTAAATACTAAAAATTGAATTTTTCAGCAAAATTTCTAGCAAACTTAAGATGTGATGCAGTACAGTGAGGCCACAAAGAGACTTGAAGTACTGTTTTTCTAAAGAAGTGATCAAAGAGACTGAACAGGAACAGGCAAATATTTGCGTTCATGATTCCCATTCTCTTCCTAAACATCAAATAATGGGTGCCTCTCTATTCCACATATAAGAAGACTACTTCACCCATTTAACAAGAGACCTCAGGCTGGGTTCCACTATATTGTAGCTTCTACTGTAAAATTCACAGGTCATTCATTCAGGAAATAGGCAAGAAGCACTCACTGAATTGCAAGTAAATGCACAACAGACAAAATAAATTCAGAACCAGCCCTTGAAACCCTTTTTGTTTACTGGACAGGATGCCATTTTATTCTAGATAGATTTGTTTCTTTGCTTCGTGAGAGGAGACAAGGATAGACTACTATTAATCAGCATCAATGTCGGAAGTCTGGAGGTGTTTAAACAATATTTATCTGCAAAACTGATCTCCTAAAACAAAAAAATAACAGATCACACAGCTTCCCAGCATTTCAGTGAACAAATCGTGTGTGGCTTTCCAAGTGGCAATACGTTAGTAAACAATTTTCAGAGCATTCATCTCTGGGCCACGAAAGCAAGCACATGTGAACTGCAGTCAGTCACTGCTAATTATAAATACGTTCAACAAATGAACGGCCCATGACCAATCACAGCATGGCATACATTTCTCTTAACCTTTACAATCATATCATGAATAGTCACGCAAGACAAAAATTATTATTATTTTACAAAAAAAAAAAAAAAAAAAAAACCACCAAAAAGAAATTTCAGGAAAAAAGGTCCCCCAAATGTCTATCTGGTTTTAAACTTTTGTTCAGTTTGCCTGAACAAAACAAATCAGTAAGTACAATTAAAACGTAACTAAAAAGCCATATTCAAAGCCCTAACAATCAACACCACATGCAATATCTATTTAGTGTGTTATCACCAGTGTCCACATTGTTTTGATATGTTATCTTTTTTAGACAGCCAAGTAGCTTAGAAAATAAAAGCCCAAACCATTTGTTAGAAACAGAAATTTAACAATGTTGTTAATACAGTAAACTCTAACAGAGTCTCTAACCCTCAATACTTGTCACAACTGTGATACACATTTCAAAATAATACGCAGGACCGCTTGTAGACTATATAGAATGCCTAATAATCTACAAAACAGAAAGGCGTCTTGAACAACCAGCGCCACAAACGAGCTTTATACAGCTTTTCACAGTCTAGGGATGTGGAAAAAAATGCATCAGCAGGGCATTCTTATTTTTAAAACACGATACAGCCCACGCGGATTGTTACTGCGAATACAAGACAAAGAATTTTGCTACTATTTCTTCCCTTAAGAACTGATGGCTTAAAAACAAAACAAAACACATCTGCTGGGGGTGGGGTGGAATCTGGCGGTATACCGAGACATTTAGTACGACTCTTTCCTGACCCCTACGAAGGTGGCTATCACTGTGACCACGCAGCAAAGATCGAGCGCGCACATTCTGCAACATCAGGAATGATTTCAGCAGCAACTGCAGGTCTGACGGCAGCTGGTGCTTCCAGGAGAAGCGGCCTGTCGGAGTCGGCAACACACAGCCGTGAAGAGGAAACCATCTTTGATGAGATACGGGCTTGCGATCACCCGAGGCTCTCAAGGACCCGCGCCTGCCTTTGTCACTGTAACGCGCGCTGTACGAAACGAAGGTTTCGAGGGATGCGATTTCTACAGGGGCCGAACAACACTCAGCCAGGAAGGGAGCTACGCCTTCCCCGAGGACACGGGGCTCGGGATAACACCAAAGACCACCGTGCTGCACGACAGCACGCCCACCCAACCCGCTGGAGCAAGCACGCTGCTTCCCAAGGTCCAGGCTTGCGGGGTTTCTCAGGGGGCGCGGGCCGGACACACGTTCTCTCAGCCGGTGACTTCTCCGACGGCACTGGCCCAGGGTCCGACAGGAGCCCCAGACAGGATTCCCCAGGCAGGGGGAAGTGTCACCTGACCCCCAAGTGTCAGCCACAGCGGCAGGGACCGCAGACAGCGGCGCAGACACAGACAGGCTCCCGGCGGGGTGCGCGGCGGCCCCGAAGGCCTCGACGACCCGGCCCTGGGCAGTCGGGAGTCCCTCCGGCCAACACTCACCTGCGGCGGCCCAGGCTCCTCGGGAAGCCGCCCACAGCCAGACGGAGCGGAAGGGCCGAGCGGAGATCCGGGCAGGGTGTTAGGAGGACCCGGAACAGACCCGGCACCCGGCCCTCTGCTCTCCGGAGCGGCACTGCACCCTCCAACCGCCCCCACCGCCTAGCGCTGCTTCTGCTCGCCTAGAATTTGAAGGCAAACCCGCCAGGGCCACTTCCGGTGCCAGAGCGGGGCTGGGCCACTCGGGC
Organism: Oryctolagus cuniculus; assembly: GCF_964237555.1. Lineage (NCBI taxonomy): Eukaryota > Metazoa > Chordata > Mammalia > Lagomorpha > Leporidae > Oryctolagus > Oryctolagus cuniculus. Next base: position 18,376,554 of record NC_091436.1, on the reverse strand, counting down.
GCACGCGCGCGACGCCCCGAGAGCGAGCACGTCTGGTGGCGTGCGCGCCGCCGCGCGGGGGCCCTGGACGGGGGTGTGGCCCGTGCCGGCGCGCGCCTGCGCAGTCCCGCGCCGCTCGCTTCAGCCTGAGAGGAGGGGCTGTAGGGGACCCTAATTTAGCGTACCTCGTGTGCCTCAGTATTTTTTTCAAGTGCTGACTCATTTTCCCTCCCATTTGATTTCCGCCACCTTCCTCGGAGGTTAGGAAGTCCGAGTGTCCGTTTTACCCGTGAGTGTCAAGGGTCCTGCGATTCGTTTTTGACAAACCCCAGCGTTAGGACTCAGAATTCCTCATAGGCCCCACAGGAATAAAACAGAGAGGGCATGAACCTGTGGCCGGGGGGAGGCGTTTCAGACTCGCTGTCCTTCAGTTTCTGACAGGAAAGCTTGCCGGTCGTTTCCCAAGGACTGATACAGGTGCGTGGGAAATACATCCATTCAGGCACCACGTGTTCGTGGAGCGACTGCTGGTGCCAGAGTGTCGAGCACTGGATATAAGTGTTTCACCACATAGGACGTGTCATGGGGTCTAAGGTTTGTAGAAAATAATAGGTTCTGGCCGGCGCCGTGGCTCACTAGGCTAATCCTCCTCTTAGCGGCGCCGGCACTCGGGGTTCTAGTCCCTGTCGGGGCTCCGGATTCTGTCCCGGTTGCCCCTCTTCCTTTATATGAATGCGAAGGTATGCTAATTCAAAAAGTCATTAAAGGGCCTGCTGTGGTTAGGGTAAGAGTTGTCTCCCAAAGGCCCGGGTGTTAAGGATTCCATCCTGAGTCTTTTGTTAATGGGTTAAAGATGGGTTAGTTCAGATCTGGTGTCTGAAGGTAGACTCCTGGAGACTGGTTAGGTTGGATTAGGTCCTTAGAGTGGAGCTCTGTGATTGGGTCTTGGTTGCTTCTATCATAGATGATGAGCAAGCTGGCTGTGTTTGTCCACTTTCTGCTCTTGTGAGCCTGCGGCCCCATGCTTGATCAGGGGCCAGACTGCTGGAGCTACCTGCTCTTGGTCTCAAAACCATGAGCCAAAATAAATCTTCCTGCTTCCCAAGTAGGTCTCTCAGGTATTTGTTACAGTGACAAAAAGCGGACTGATACAGGCTACAAAAAATGAATAGTGTATGAGTTCATTCACAGAAATTTCTAAAACAGGCTAAACTAATCTATGAGGGATATGGGAACTCTTTATATTACCATCTCATAGTTTTTGTTTTGTAAATTTAAAACTATTCTGAAGTAAAATGTTTAAAAAAACTTTAAAAATTGTAATAGTTGATTTTTAAAAATTTTTAAACTTAAAAAATTTCTTTAAAAAATTTTAAAAACAGTTGATTGCCTGAAACTGCATCCAAGAGATGAGGGAGAGGAAATTGATTGCAAAGAGGCAAGAAGAAAAGTTTTGAGCAAATGTTCCCTGACGTAGTAGTTATACAAGTGTATATATTTAATAAAACTCATAGAACTGTACACATAAATGCGTGCATTTTATTATGTAAATTATACCTGTGCAGATTTCTAAAGTAAAAAAAATTTTTCTTTCAAAAGATCAGCTTACCTTTAGTACTTTCAGAGAAGAGTAGGTTATTCTGTAGGAATCCCTAAATCACAGAGACTTCAAAGAACAGGATTTTTTCTCTTCTGCACTCTCTATGTCCACAGCTGAGTGAATGCAGGCGCTGGGAGTCTCGGCAGTGGCAGAAGAGATAAATGGCACAGCTCTGTCTACCACAGCTGCCCATGTGGTAGAAAGGCAGGTGCTAACAACAACAACAAAAAAATGTAAACTTTATTCAGTAGGCAAAAAAGAACCACTGAGAATTTTAATATAAATTAGACAGCAAAAGGAAGATTAATTTGGCATCAAGGAGTAGAAAGGTTTGGAGAGGACAAAAATATAGAAAAATGGATTGGTAGACTGTCTGACAGCTGGAATTACACAGAAGTGGAATGGCCATGAAGACCACCTTTTTAAGTTTTTTAAAAAGTCAGAGAGAAAAGAGAAATCTTCCCTCTGCTGGTTCTCTCCCCAGATGGTCACAACAGCTAGGGCTGGGTTAGGCCAAAGCCAGGAGTTTCATGCAGGTCTCCCACAGGGGTGGCGGGGATCCAAGCTCTTGGGCCATCTGCTGCTGCTGTTCTCAGGCCATCTGCAGGGAGCTGGATATATTGGAACAGCCAGGACATGAACAGGAGCCTATATGGGACGCTGGCGTACAGGCAGTGGCTTTATCTGCTACACCACAGCACCAGCCTCAAGACCACCTTTTGACATTTTATATATATATATATATATATATATATATATATATATACACACACACACACACACACACATATAATTTATATATTTTATTGTCCAATTAAGTAAACTTAATGAAGTCAGATATATGTCTGTTTGATGTACAGGAATGGGGAGTGTCTGGCCTATGAGCCTAGAAGAACTAAGAAATCATCACTTCTGGCCTTGCTAAGGTACTTACCATGCAGGATTTAAAATGCAGTACATCTATAGCAGGCTAATTTTTCACTTGCTTTGTATGGCCTACAGTTGGTATTATAAATATCCAAATGACCCTTGGCAGAAAAAATATTCCCTAGTCTTGGATGAGAACCAATCTGGCATATTGTATGCATCAGTTAGATACTTGTAGAATAAATAAAATTTAGAAAGTGAGAGACTTTTTCCACTTCATCAGAGAACTCTAAAAGGGACTTTCAGGACTCACTAATTTCACTCCCTTGGCTGACGAGTCTGGCGCGTTCTCTACAGACTTCAGATTTCGGAGTTACCCTTTGTCTGCCTCCCAACGTTTAATTATGAAAATTTCCAACTGTACAGGGAAATTGAAAGAATCTTATTGTGGATATCTATATATCCACTACCTACATTGCACAATTAAGCTGTTGGTGACCTTGCTTTCATTTATGTCTGTCCATCCCCATATCTACCTCTATAGGCAGCTTTTTGTTATTACAATTAAATACCTAACGCAGGGGCCAATGCTGTGGCTTACGGGTAAAGCCCCGTTTGAGTCCCAGCTGCTCTGATTCTGATCCAGCTTCCTGATAATGTCCCTGGGAAAGCGGTGGAGGATGGCCCAAATCCTTGGGCCCCTGGGCCCCTGTGCCCACCTGGGAGACCCAGAAGAAGCTCCAGGCTCCTGGCTAGGATCAGCCCAGCTTTGGCTATTGTGGCCATTTGGGGTGTGAACCAGTGGATAGAAGATCTCTCTATGCCTCTGCCTCTCTCTAACTCTGCCTTTCAGATAAATAAATCTTAATATATATATATATTAAAAAATATATATATATATATATACACACCTGGGGTTGACACTGTGGTGTAGCAGATAAAGCTGCCCCCTGCAGTGCTGCCATCCCATATGGGCATCAATTCAAGTCCTGGCTGCTCCACTTCTGATCCACCTCTCTGCTGTGGCCTGGGAAAGCAGTAGAAGATGGCCCAAGTCCTTGGGCCCCTGCACCCACATGGGAGACCTGGATGGCTCCTGGCTTTGGATCAGCCCAGCTCCAGCCATTGCGTCCGACTGGGGAGAGAACCAGTGGATGGAAGTCCTCTCTTTCTCTGCCTCTCCTTTCTCTATGTAACTGACTTTCAAATAAATAATCAAGGTTTAAAAAAATACCTAACACAGGGTACTTATGAATGAAAGAGAGGTTTATTCAGCTCCGAGTTTTGGAGGGAGAAAGTCCAAGTGGAATGATGCAGGCTCTGGTGCAGGCCCTAGGGCGGATGATGGAGGGAGGCAATGTGGAAGAAGGGTCGCATGCCAAGCCAGGAAGCAGAGAGAAAGAAGGTGGGCATGAACTCAGGCTTCATAGCAACCCTCTTCCGAGCACTCACTTCTGAGGGTATGGCCAGATGACCTGATCGCCTTTGGCTCATCTCATAAGTTTTAGGGCCAAATCACATTCAAACTATGCCACTACTCTTGGTATATTGTTGGTTTTTTTTTTGTTTTTGTTTTTGTTTTTGTTTGTTTGTTTTTGACAGGCAGAGTGGACAGTGAGAGAGAGAGAGACAGAGAGAAAGGTCTTCCTTTTGCCGTGGTTCACCCTCCAATAGCCGCCGTGGCCAGCGCGCTGCGGCCGGCACACCGCGCTGATCCGATGGCAGGAGCCAGGTGCTTCTCCTGGTCTCCCATGGGGTGCAGGGCCCAAGGACTTGGGCCATCCTCCACTGCACTCCCGGGCCACAGCAGAGAGCTGGCTTGGAAGAGGGGCGACCGGGACAGAATCCGGTGCCTAGACCGGGACTAGAACCCGGTGTGCCGGCGCTGCAAGGCAGAGGATTAGCCTAGTGAGCCGCAGCGCCGGCTTGGTATATTTTTGTTTTTAAGTTTTATTTATTTGAAAGGCAGAGAGAAAATATCTTCTATCTGCTGGTTCACCCCCAAAATGCTTGCAACAGCTGGGGCTGGGCCAGGCTGAGGCCAGGAACTCTATCTGGATCTCCCAAATGGGTACAAGAAATCCATCATCTTCCGCCTTGCAGCTGCCTCTCAGATGCATCAGTAAGAAGCTGGATTGGAAGTGGAGGCAGGACTTGATTCCAGAAACTCCATTCTGGGATGTCGGTGTCCCAGGCAGTAGCTTACTTTAAAAAAGGCAGAGTGGGGCCGGCGCCGCGGCTCAATAGGCTAATCCTCCGCCTAGCGGCGCCGGCACACCGGGTTCTAGTCCCGGTCGGGGCGCCGGATTCTGTCCCGGTTGCCCCTCTTCCAGGCCAGCCCTCTGCTGTGGCCAGGGAGTGCAGTGGAGGATGGCCCAGGTGCTTGGGCCCTGCACCCCATGGGAGACCAGGAAAAGCACCTGGCTCCTGGCTCCTGCCATCGGATCAGCGCGGTGCGCCGGCCGCAGCGCGCCAGCCGCGGCGGCCATTGGAGGGTGAACCAACGGCAAAGGAAGACCTTTCTCTCTGTCTCTCTCTCTCACTGTCCACTCTGCCTGTCAAAAAAAAAAAAAAAAAAAAGGCAGAGTGGGAGAGACAGAGAAAGAGGTATCTTCAGTTAGTTCACTCCCCAAATGGCTGCATCAGTCAGGGCTGGGCATTCTAAAAGCCAGGAACTCTGAACTCAGTCGAGGTCTTTCACAGAGGTTGCAGGGACCCAAGTACTTGAGCCATCACCTGCTGCCTCCCAGGCTGCACATCAGCAAGAAGTTGGAATTGGGAGTGGAAACGTTTATTTTAAAGTCACTGTATTTTTATGTTTATTTTAAAAAGATGTGTTTATTTATTTGAAAGGCAAAGACACAGAGAAGGAGAGAAAGAGAAAGAGATTTTTCATCCACTGGTTCACCCCTCAATTGGCTGCAACAGCCAGGGTTGTGCTAGGCTGAAGCTAGGAATCAGGAACTCCATCCCAGTCTCCCACATGGGTGGGAGGGCCCAAATACGTGGGACATCTGCTGCTGCCTTCCCAGGTGCATTAGCAGCGAGCTGGATCAGAAAAGGAGCATCTGCTGTGACAGCCCATGGCAAGAGCCTCGGGTGATCACTGATGTCATAAATAAGAGTGTCAATTGTTAAATTAATGACAGGAGTCACTGTGTACTTACTCTCTAAGTAGGACCTCTGTCCCTAATGAGTTGTACTATGAGAATTAACTGCAAAACTTGTTCTCAAATAGTACTTTTTACGTTGTGTGTATGTGTGTGCAAACTCTTGAAGTCTTTACCTAGTATAGTGTTGTTCTTCTGTATATGAAGTCAATTAAAAATGAATCTTGGCCGGCGCCGCAGCTCGCTAGGCTAATCCTCTGCCTGCAGCGCCATCACCCCGGGTTCTAGTCCCGATTGGGGCGCCGGATTCTGTCCCGGTTGCTCCTCTTCCAGTCCAGCTCTCTGCTGTGGCCCAGGAAGGCAGTGGAGGATGGCCCAGGTTCTTGGGCCCTGCACCCGCATGGGAGACCAGGAGGAAGCACCTGGCTCCTGGCTTCAGATTGGTGCAGCCTGCCGGCCGTAGCGGCCATTTGTGGGGTGAACCAAAGGAAGGAAAACCTTTCTCTCTTCTCTGTTTCTCTCTCTCTCACTGTCTAACTGCCTGTGGAAAAAAAAAAGAATCTTAGTGAAGAATGGGATGGGAGAGGGATTAGGTGGTGGGACGGGGGTAGGGGAACAGGGTGGGTATAGGGGGACAAAAACCACTATATTCCTAAAGTTATACCTATGAAAACTATATTCATTAAATAAAAATTTTAAAATAAAAAAAAAACATCTGGGACTGAAATTGGTGCTCTGATAGGGGATGCTGGTGTCATGAGGGCCGCTTCATTGTGCCACATTGCCAGTCCCTTAAATTAACTATATTTTTAAAAGATCCCATTGGCATTTAAAAAAAATAAAAACAAAACAACAACAAAAACATATACTTATTATTCCACCATCTCCCTAAGTTAGGAATCCAGGCAAGGCCTAGATGGGTCCTCAGCCAAGCAGCTTGCAGGCAAGGTGTTGGCCGGGCTCTGGCTTTTCCCATGCTTGGGTTCTCTCCCATGTGCATGTGGTCACTGGCAGATTCAGTTCCTTGAAGATGCAGCCTATGGTTCCTGTTTTCTGAAGCGACCCAGAATTTCTTGCCCTGCTGCCCCTCCACAGTCCTCTCTCATGGGATGTCTCACAATCTACCAGTTTTGTCTTCATTGTTAGTAAAGAGAATTTTTCGTGTTCACTGGCTTTGAAGTTAAACTTCTTTGCATTATTAACTCCCTCTGGCTTCTTTCAAGATATCCCCTTTGTGGCTGGTGCCGCAGCTCAATAGGCTAATCCTCCACCGTGCGGCGCCGGCACCTTGGGTTCTAGTCCCTGTCGGGGCGCTGAATTCTGTCCCTGTTGCCCCTCTTCCAGGCCAGCTCTCTGCTGTGGCCAGGGAGTGCAGTGGAGGATGGCCCAGGTGCTTGGGCCCTGCACCCCATGGGAGACCAGGAAAAGCACCTGGCTCCTGGCTCCTGCCATCGGATCAGCGCGGTGCGCCGGCCGCAGCGCGCCAGCCGCGGCGGCCATTGGAGGGTGAACCAACGGCAAAGGAAGACCTTTCTCTCTGTCTCTCTCTCTCACTGTCCACTCTGCCTGTCAAAAAAAAAAAAAAAAAAAAAAAAAAAAAAGGCAGAGTGGGAGAGACAGAGAAAGAGGTATCTTCAGTTAGTTCACTCCCCAAATGGCTGCATCAGTCAGGGCTGGGCATTCTAAAAGCCAGGAACTCTGAACTCAGTCGAGGTCTTTCACAGAGGTTGCAGGGACCCAAGTACTTGAGCCATCACCTGCTGCCTCCCAGGCTGCACATCAGCAAGAAGTTGGAATTGGGAGTGGAAACGTTTATTTTAAAGTCACTGTATTTTTATGTTTATTTTAAAAAGATGTGTTTATTTATTTGAAAGGCAAAGACACAGAGAAGGAGAGAAAGAGAAAGAGATTTTTCATCCACTGGTTCACCCCTCAATTGGCTGCAACAGCCAGGGTTGTGCTAGGCTGAAGCTAGGAATCAGGAACTCCATCCCAGTCTCCCACATGGGTGGGAGGGCCCAAATACGTGGGACATCTGCTGCTGCCTTCCCAGGTGCATTAGCAGCGAGCTGGATCAGAAAAGGAGCATCTGCTGTGACAGCCCATGGCAAGAGCCTCGGGTGATCACTGATGTCATAAATAAGAGTGTCAATTGTTAAATTAATGACAGGAGTCACTGTGTACTTACTCTCTAAGTAGGACCTCTGTCCCTAATGAGTTGTACTATGAGAATTAACTGCAAAACTTGTTCTCAAATAGTACTTTTTACGTTGTGTGTATGTGTGTGCAAACTCTTGAAGTCTTTACCTAGTATAGTGTTGTTCTTCTGTATATGAAGTCAATTAAAAATGAATCTTGGCCGGCGCCGCAGCTCGCTAGGCTAATCCTCTGCCTGCAGCGCCATCACCCCGGGTTCTAGTCCCGATTGGGGCGCCGGATTCTGTCCCGGTTGCTCCTCTTCCAGTCCAGCTCTCTGCTGTGGCCCAGGAAGGCAGTGGAGGATGGCCCAGGTTCTTGGGCCCTGCACCCGCATGGGAGACCAGGAGGAAGCACCTGGCTCCTGGCTTCAGATTGGTGCAGCCTGCCGGCCGTAGCGGCCATTTGTGGGGTGAACCAAAGGAAGGAAAACCTTTCTCTCTTCTCTGTTTCTCTCTCTCTCACTGTCTAACTGCCTGTGGAAAAAAAAAAAGAATCTTAGTGAAGAATGGGATGGGAGAGGGATTAGGTGGTGGGACGGGGGTAGGGGAACAGGGTGGGTATAGGGGGACAAAAACCACTATATTCCTAAAGTTATACCTATGAAAACTATATTCATTAAATAAAAATTTTAAAATAAAAAAAAAACATCTGGGACTGAAATTGGTGCTCTGATAGGGGATGCTGGTGTCATGAGGGCCGCTTCATTGTGCCACATTGCCAGTCCCTTAAATTAACTATATTTTTAAAAGATCCCATTGGCATTTAAAAAAAATAAAAACAAAACAACAACAAAAACATATACTTATTATTCCACCATCTCCCTAAGTTAGGAATCCAGGCAAGGCCTAGATGGGTCCTCAGCCAAGCAGCTTGCAGGCAAGGTGTTGGCCGGGCTCTGGCTTTTCCCATGCTTGGGTTCTCTCCCATGTGCATGTGGTCACTGGCAGATTCAGTTCCTTGAAGATGCAGCCTATGGTTCCTGTTTTCTGAAGCGACCCAGAATTTCTTGCCCTGCTGCCCCTCCACAGTCCTCTCTCATGGGATGTCTCACAATCTACCAGTTTTGTCTTCATTGTTAGTAAAGAGAATTTTTCGTGTTCACTGGCTTTGAAGTTAAACTTCTTTGCATTATTAACTCCCTCTGGCTTCTTTCAAGATATCCCCTTTGTGGCTGGTGCCGCAGCTCAATAGGCTAATCCTCCACCGTGCGGCGCCGGCACCTTGGGTTCTAGTCCCTGTCGGGGCGCTGAATTCTGTCCCTGTTGCCCCTCTTCCAGGCCAGCTCTCTGCTGTGGCCAGGGAGTGCAGTGGAGGATGGCCCAGGTGCTTGGGCCCTGCACCCCATGGGAGACCAGGAAAAGCACCTGGCTCCTGGCTCCTGCCATCGGATCAGCGCGGTGCGCCGGCCGCAGCGCGCCAGCCGCGGCGGCCATTGGAGGGTGAACCAACGGCAAAGGAAGACCTTTCTCTCTGTCTCTCTCTCTCACTGTCCACTCTGCCTGTCAAAAAAAAAAAAAAAAAAAAAAAAAAAAAAGGCAGAGTGGGAGAGACAGAGAAAGAGGTATCTTCAGTTAGTTCACTCCCCAAATGGCTGCATCAGTCAGGGCTGGGCATTCTAAAAGCCAGGAACTCTGAACTCAGTCGAGGTCTTTCACAGAGGTTGCAGGGACCCAAGTACTTGAGCCATCACCTGCTGCCTCCCAGGCTGCACATCAGCAAGAAGTTGGAATTGGGAGTGGAAACGTTTATTTTAAAGTCACTGTATTTTTATGTTTATTTTAAAAAGATGTGTTTATTTATTTGAAAGGCAAAGACACAGAGAAGGAGAGAAAGAGAAAGAGATTTTTCATCCACTGGTTCACCCCTCAATTGGCTGCAACAGCCAGGGTTGTGCTAGGCTGAAGCTAGGAATCAGGAACTCCATCCCAGTCTCCCACATGGGTGGGAGGGCCCAAATACGTGGGACATCTGCTGCTGCCTTCCCAGGTGCATTAGCAGCGAGCTGGATCAGAAAAGGAGCATCTGCTGTGACAGCCCATGGCAAGAGCCTCGGGTGATCACTGATGTCATAAATAAGAGTGTCAATTGTTAAATTAATGACAGGAGTCACTGTGTACTTACTCTCTAAGTAGGACCTCTGTCCCTAATGAGTTGTACTATGAGAATTAACTGCAAAACTTGTTCTCAAATAGTACTTTTTACGTTGTGTGTATGTGTGTGCAAACTCTTGAAGTCTTTACCTAGTATAGTGTTGTTCTTCTGTATATGAAGTCAATTAAAAATGAATCTTGGCCGGCGCCGCAGCTCGCTAGGCTAATCCTCTGCCTGCAGCGCCATCACCCCGGGTTCTAGTCCCGATTGGGGCGCCGGATTCTGTCCCGGTTGCTCCTCTTCCAGTCCAGCTCTCTGCTGTGGCCCAGGAAGGCAGTGGAGGATGGCCCAGGTTCTTGGGCCCTGCACCCGCATGGGAGACCAGGAGGAAGCACCTGGCTCCTGGCTTCAGATTGGTGCAGCCTGCCGGCCGTAGCGGCCATTTGTGGGGTGAACCAAAGGAAGGAAAACCTTTCTCTCTTCTCTGTTTCTCTCTCTCTCACTGTCTAACTGCCTGTGGAAAAAAAAAAAGAATCTTAGTGAAGAATGGGATGGGAGAGGGATTAGGTGGTGGGACGGGGGTAGGGGAACAGGGTGGGTATAGGGGGACAAAAACCACTATATTCCTAAAGTTATACCTATGAAAACTATATTCATTAAATAAAAATTTTAAAATAAAAAAAAAACATCTGGGACTGAAATTGGTGCTCTGATAGGGGATGCTGGTGTCATGAGGGCCGCTTCATTGTGCCACATTGCCAGTCCCTTAAATTAACTATATTTTTAAAAGATCCCATTGGCATTTAAAAAAAATAAAAACAAAACAACAACAAAAACATATACTTATTATTCCACCATCTCCCTAAGTTAGGAATCCAGGCAAGGCCTAGATGGGTCCTCAGCCAAGCAGCTTGCAGGCAAGGTGTTGGCCGGGCTCTGGCTTTTCCCATGCTTGGGTTCTCTCCCATGTGCATGTGGTCACTGGCAGATTCAGTTCCTTGAAGATGCAGCCTATGGTTCCTGTTTTCTGAAGCGACCCAGAATTTCTTGCCCTGCTGCCCCTCCACAGTCCTCTCTCATGGGATGTCTCACAATCTACCAGTTTTGTCTTCATTGTTAGTAAAGAGAATTTTTCGTGTTCACTGGCTTTGAAGTTAAACTTCTTTGCATTATTAACTCCCTCTGGCTTCTTTCAAGATATCCCCTTTGTGGCTGGTGCCGCAGCTCAATAGGCTAATCCTCCACCGTGCGGCGCCGGCACCTTGGGTTCTAGTCCCTGTCGGGGCGCTGAATTCTGTCCCTGTTGCCCCTCTTCCAGGCCAGCTCTCTGCTGTGGCCAGGGAGTGCAGTGGAGGATGGCCCAAGTGCTTGGGCCCTGCACCCGCATGGGAGACCAGGAGAGGCACCTGGCTCCTGGTTTCAGATCAGCGCGGCCATTGGAGGGTGAATCAATGGAAAAGAAAGACCTTTCTCTCTGTCTCTCTCTCTGTCCACTCTGCCTGTCAAAAAAATAAATAAATTAAAAAAAATTTAAAAAAGATATCCCCTTTGCCTTTTCATTTTCTGTATTCTGAATTATATGCCTAGGTGTGTTTCTATGCATATAAATAGTATTACACTGCCTTATGCTTTCTGAATTTTCTGGATCTAGGACTTGGTTTCTGACATTAATTTTGGAAAATGCTTTGCCATCCTTTAAGTATTTCTTCTGTTCATTTCTCTTTTCTTTCCTTTTTATATGCCTGTTACGCATATGTTGTTTTTGGAATTGTCCCATTGGTCCTGGAAATTTTGATGACTTTTGTGTTTCAACCTTTTCCACTTTTTAATTTTTTCTTTGTTCTTCTGTTTTGGAAGTTTCCTTCGACAAATCTTCAAGCTCACTGATTCTTTTGGCCCTGTCCAGTTTACTGATGAGTTCACCAAAGGCATTTGTTTCTGTTAGTTTTTGATTTATTGCATTATTTTTTGATTCTTAGTTTCCATCTCTCTGCTTACATTATCCACCCATTCTTTCATATGATCCACTTTTTCCATAATAGCCCTTAGGATATCTGTATTCAGGCATTTCCTACAGAATGTGCCTAGTATGTTCTAGACACTTGGTGTGCAGGAAGATTTTCTGTGGGATTTTTATTTCTTTTCACAAACCTGTCCCCTCATTGCTCTTTCAGTTCCTAATGTCACCCATGCTGCAAGTCTAAGCCCCCTGCTTCCTTTTCCTAACTCCCACCTCCATTCTCTCAACTAAGTTCTGTCAGTTCTCTCTCAACAGTATCCTCCTCATCTGGATAATTTCAATAGGCTCTCAGCTTCACTGTACCTCTTCCTACTCTATATACAATACTAGACTACTTTATATACAGTGCTAGATTTCATCTTACAGAAACAGCTCTGACCCTGTATCCCAGGTGTGTTCTAGGTCCCCTACCTGACTGTACACTCCTTAGGGGCAGGATCTAGGTCTGAGTCATCTTTATATCTCCCATAGCATCTTTTTATTTTTTTTTTTTAAAGATTTACTTTATTTATCTTAAAGTCAGAGTTGAGACAAAGGGGAAGAGAGAGAGAGAGAGAGAGAGAGAGAGAGGTCTTCCATCCACTAGTTCACTCCCCAATTGGCTGCACGGCTGGAGCTGTGCCTATCTGAAGCCAGGAGCCAGGAGCTTCTTCTGAGTCTCCCAGGAGAAGACAGTTTTTAAAAGGGGGAGATGGGGCTGGCACTGTGGTGCAGTGGGTTAACGCCCTGGCCTGAAGCACTGGCATCCCATATGGGCGCCAGTTCAAGACCCAGCTGCTCCACTTCCAATCCAGCTCTCTGCTATGGCCTGGGAAAGCAGTACAAGATTGCACCCATGTGGGAGACCTGGAAGCAGCTCCTGGATCAGCACAGCTCTGGCCGTTGCGGCCAACTGGGGAGTGAACCATCGGATGGAAGACCTCTCTCTCTCTCTGCCTCTCCTCTCTCTGTGTAAAATAAATAAATCTTAAAACAAAAACAAACTATCTTCTCCTAGACTAGAGCAGTAAGCTCCCTCCCTCCTCCACCATCTTGGAATTTCCAGAATTTTTTTTTTTTAGTCATAATTTTTTTTAAAAGAATTACTTATTTATTTGAAGGAGAGAGTAACAGAGAGAGAAAAAGAGAGAAGTATTTCATTTGGCTGCAACAGCTGGGGCTGGTCCAGGCTAAGGCCAAGAACTCCAACTGGGATTACCACATTGGCGGCAGGGGCCCACATACTTGGGTCATCCTTGGCTGCTTTCCCAAGCACATTAGCAGGAAACCACAGCAGAAGTGGAGCAGCCAGGACTTGAACCAGTGTGCATTTGGGATACCGTCATTTCAGGCAGCCACTTAACTTACTGTGCTACAACACCACTGCCCCGTAGGACTTTTTTTTTTTTTTTTTAAAAAGATGTATTTATTTATTTGAAAGGCAGAAATACAAAGAGAAAGAGATCTTCCACCCACTGGTTCATTCCCCACATGGCTGCAACGCGGGGGCTAGGCCATGTGAAAGCCAGGAGACAGGTGCTTCTTCCAGGTCTCTCATGTTGGGGCCAAGTACTTGGGCCATCCTCTGCTACTTTCCCATGTGCATTAGCAGGGAGCTGGATCAGAAGTGGAGCAGCTGAGATTCGAACTGGTGAGCGTATGGGATATGGGATGCCAGCACTGCAGGCATAAGGTCACAGTGCTGGTTTTGACCCTTAGGATTTTAAAGATACTGTCATGTTGTGTTCTGGACTCCATGTTTTTTGTTATTGTTGTTTTTACAGTTATCTCAGTGCACGTTCAATATGTAATATATCATTTTTCCTTATCTTTTAAGGTTTTCTCATAATTTTAGTGTCCAGCAGTTTGCCTCAGGTGGTATGTTAGATTAGGTCCTCCAAGAAGCAGTCACTTAGAAGAATTAGACTCATGGGGCCAGCACTGTGGTATAACAGGTAATACCGCCAACTTCAGTGCTGGCAACCCATATGGGCTCTGGTTCTAGTCACGGATGCTCCATTTCCCATCCAGCTCTCTGCTATGGCCTGGGAAAGCAGTGGAAGATGGTCCAAGTGCCTGGGCCCCTGCACCCACTTGGAGACCGGGAAAAAGCTCCTGGTTCCTGGCTTCAGATTGGCACAGCTCCGGCCATTGTGGCCAACTAGGGAGTGAACCAGTGGATGCAAGACCTCTCTGTCTCTGCATCTCCTCTCTCTGTGTAACTCAGACTTTCAAATCCATCAATCAATCTTTATTTATTTATTTATTTTTGACAGGCAGAGTGGACAGTGAGAGAGAGAGAGAGAGACAGAGAGAAAGGTCTTCCTTTTGCCATTGGTTCACCCTCCAATGGCCGCCGTGGCTGGCGTGCTGTGGCCGGTGCACCGCGCTGATCCAAAGCCAGGAGCCAGGTGCCTCTCCTGGTCTCCCATGCGGGTGCAGGGCCCAAGGACTTGGGCCATCCTCCACTGCACTCCCAGGCCACAGCAGAGAGCTGGACTGGAAGAGGGGCGACCGGGACAGAATCCGGTGCCCCCACCGGGACTAGAACCCGGTGTGTTGGCGCCGCAAGGTGGAGGATTAGCCTATTGAGCCGTGGCGCTGGCCTCAATCAATCAATCTTTAAAAAATTATTCTCATAAGATATTTTAGGGAGCAGTCTCCTAGGTAGGACAAGGTGGAGGTTCTAAGAGGAGGTTGGGGGGCTGGCGGTGTGGCGCTGCAGGTTAACGCCCTGGCCTGAAGCGCCAGCATCCCATATGGGCGCCAGTTCAAGACCCGGCTGCTCCACTTCCAATCCAGCTCTCTGCCATGGCCTGGGAAAGCAGTACAAGATGGCCCAAGTCCTTGGACCCTGCACCCATGTGGGAGACCCAGAAGAAGCTCCTGGCTCCTGGCTTCGGATTGGTGCAGCTCCGGCTGTTGCGGTCAATTGGGGAGTGAACCATCGGATGGAAGACCGACCTCTCTCTCTCTGCCTCTCCTCTCTCTGACTTACAAATAAATAATTAAAAAAAATTTTTTTTAAAGAGGAGGTTGGTAAAGACACTGTATCATAATGGAAGTCTAGACTTTGTGAAGGAGAGAAGGGAGAAAGGTTAGTTGGGAAAGGCCTTAGCTTATCATGCTGTTCTTTTTCTTTTCTTTTCTTTCTTTTTTTTTTTTAAGATTTTATTTATTTATTTGATAGGTAGAGTTACAGACAGTGAAAGGGAGAGATAGGGAGAAAGGTCTTCCTTCCGTTGGTTCACTTCCCAAATGGGCGCTTCTGCAGGCGCTGCGCCAATCCGAAGCCAGGAGCAAGGTGCTTCTTCCTGGTCTCCCATGCAGGAGCAGGGGCCCCAGGACTTGGGCCATCCTCCACTGCCTTCCTGGCCCATAGCAGAGAGCTGGACTGGGAGAGCAGCAGCCGGGACTAGAACCGGCGCCCATATGGGATGCTGGTGCCACAGGCGGAGGATTAACCTAATGCGCCACAGCATTGGCCCCTATCATGCTGTTCTAGGCACATTTTGATAAGGCAATGGGAAGTTCTCAGCTCAAAGCAACCCATCAGAGGAATCTTGCATCTTGCAGGAATAGAGCTACTTTAGTATGCCTGCTGGGTCAGTCACTGCTGGAGCCAACACCCTAGCACAGATGTGGTGGCAATGGATTCAGGGCAAAGCACTTGAGTCATTAGTTAATTCCGTTCTTCTCAATAGAAGATGTAAGCCATTCATTTTCTTTCTTTTTAAAGATTTACTTATTTCTTTGAAAGGCAGAGTTACAGAGAGGCAGAGGCAGAGGCAGAGAGAGGTCTTCCATCCTCTGGTTCACTCCCCAGATGGTCACATGGCTGGAGCTGTGCCGATCCAAAGCCAGGAGCCAGGAGCTTCTCCTGGGTCTCCCACATGGATGCAGGGGCCCAAGGACTTGGGCTGTCTTCTACTGCCTTCCCAGGCCAGAGCAGAGAGCTGGATTGGAAGTGGAACAGCTGGGTCTCTAACTGGCGCCCTTATGGATGCTGGCACTGCAGGCGGCAGCTTTATCTACTATACCACAGCGCTGGCCCTAAGCCATTCATTTTCATGACTGCCACAGGATCTTGGAATAGTCTTTGTTTCCTGCCTCTGTGGGTTTTCAAAGCTTTTTTTTTAAAGATTTATTTTGAAAGTCAAAGTTACAGTGAGAGAGGGAGAGAGAGAAAATAGATCTTCCAACTGCTGATTCATTCCCTAGATGGCCACAATGGCTAGTGGTGGGCCAGGTCAAAGCCAGGAGCCAGGAGCTTCATCCACATCTCTCATATTTGTGGCAGGGACCCAAATGCTTGGGCCATATTCCGTTGCTTTCCAGGCCATTAGGAGGGAGCTGGATTAGAAGTGGAGCAGCTGGGACTTGAACCAGAGCCCATATGGGATACTGGAGTCACATGTGGCAGCTTTATCTACTATGCCATGACGGCCCCAGTGTTTCTTGAATCAGTAAATTTATGTCATTCATCATATTAGGTACATTGGGGCCAATATTTCCTCCAACACTTTTCTGCTCTGTTTTCCACTGGCAAGAGGGGTATTCATCTATCAATTATGTTGAATCTTTAGATACTATCTCACATATCATTGAGACTCTATATATCTTTAAATGTTTTCCTCTTTCAAAATAAATTCCTAATTTTTACCTTCAAATTTGTTCCTTGGTCACTTCCATCCTTTTGTCAAGCCTATCAAGTCTGTGTTATTTCTGGAACTTCCTTTTAGTTTTTTTTAAGAATTATTTTATTTATTTGACATGCAGAGTTACAGAGAGAGGGAGAGAGAGATCCTCTATCCACTGGTTCATTCCCCAAATGGCCACAATGGCAGGGACTGGGCCAGGCTGAAGCCAGGAGCCAGGAGCTTTATCCTGGTCTCTCAAGTGGGTGTAGGGGCTCAAGCACTTGGGTCATCCTCTGCTGCTTTCCCAGGTGCCTTAACAGGGAGCCAGGAATGAACTGGTGCCCATATGGGATGCAGGGGTTGCAAGCAGCAACTTTCCCCACTACACCACAATGCTGGATCCTAGTTATTTCTTATAGTTTGTATGTCTTCACTGGAACTTCCTTTTTTTTTTTTTTTTTTTTTTTTTTTTGAGAATATTTTAAATGATTGCCTAAGAGCCTTTGTCCATCTGTGCCAGTTTGAAATGTTGGCAATAGGATCCTGGGGATTGAGTTCTGCTGGTTGTGTTGTCTGTTGCGAATAGGACATATTTTTACATTTTCTTGTAATGCTAAGTTTATTTTGGATTCCAAAATATGTTAAAAGACATATTCTGGATTCTGTGACAGAACTCTGTAGGAACTTTACTTTTATTACAGAGGAAGTTAACTCGATTTGGCTCTAATTCTCTTCGGTAGTACCTCAAGTATCAGCTCAAAATGTCTGGAGTAATCCCTATATATGGTTCATGATTCAGCCAGCGATTTGGGCCCTTCTCAGGCAAACCATCATGAAAAGAAAACACTCACCTACTGGCCATTTCTCTCTTCCAACAGTCAACTCTCTAGCATCTGCCTGTTCTTGGTTCCACTCCAGTATCTTTTGGTAACTGGTTATCTATTCTGTTGGTTTTTATTTTTGTATTTTCCTCAGAGTTTATAGTTGTTATATGTGATAGAGTAAATCCCCAAGGAACTGACTCAGTTACACTCGAAGCAGAATCCATTCTTTTAATGGGATAGGAGAGGGAGGAGGAGGTGGGATGCAGTGGGGGTGGAAGGGCAGGTATGGGCGGAAAAACCACTATATTCTAAAGTTGTACTTACAAAATCTGTACTCATTAAATAAAAGGTTTCTAAAAAAGAAAAACTTTTTTAAAGTAAGTCATTTGGGTGAAAGGTTAAATAATGAACTTGAAAGGACCAGGATGAAGCCAAATATTTCTATTAGAAACTTACAACAATAATTGAGGCTGATGAGGGCTTCAACCAAATTAGTGAACAGTAAGGACAAAGATGGTGAATTGGAGAAATACCTAAGAGGTAAAATAACTAAATCTCCTGATGATTGAATGGAATGTGGTTAAATACAAAATAGCCTCCATAAATTGTGCAGCAAATCACATTTGATGCTAATATAAGCTGTACACCATATTAATTAGGGTATAAGCTCAGTAGTAATGAGGTATAATTAGGTACTAATGTATTAATTAGGGGATAAGCTTAGGAGTTCTATTTTCCTCTGGCATTCTGCAGTTGATCAGTTCAAGCTGGACAGACAACCCTGCTTTGCAGAATCTCTCAGATTACTAGACTCTGTTTATTTTGTTAGTCCATCATCACTTCAGTTATTGTCCTGGTTTTCATGGTCAACATAACATCATCACTATGACCATGTTCCGTCCTGGGGGGAGTGGGAAAGAGCAAGTGGAGGGCCAACAATATCAAGTGTATTTAGGATTTGCACATGTCTGCTCATATCCTAATGGCCAATACCTGGTCATGTGGCCACACCTAATTACAAGGAAGTGTGATAAACATGGACTGTACTACAGCAGCAGAAACTGGGGAGGCCGGTGCCATAGCTCAATAGGCTAATCCTCTGCCTGCGGCACCAGCACACCGGTTTCTAGTCCCGGTTGCCCCTCTTCCAGGCCAGCTCTCTGCTGTGGCCCGGGAGTGCAGTGGAGGATGGCCCAAGTGCTTGGGCCCTGCACCCCATGGGAGACCAGGATAAGTACCTGGCTCCTGACTTTGGATCAGTGCAGTGCGCTGGCCCCAGCGCGCCGGCCGCAGTGGCCATTTGGGGGTGAACCAACGGCAAAGGAAGACTTTTCTCTCTCTCTCACTGTCCACTCTGCCTGTTAAAAAAAAAAAAAAAAAAAAAAAAAAAAAAAAACTGGGGAGACATGGGGCTCTAGAAGTGAGGAAAAAATGGAAAATGGGTACTAGAGAGCAACAGCAGCTTTGGTCATTAGTTCCTCAGGGAGCTGGATACTCATGGGCACCTTTTTATTTTCTTCTCTCCTGTCACAGAACAAACTTAATTCCTCCCCAGAGGAAACAACCCAACATTGCTTCCTGATTCTGAGTACTGAAGGAGAAACTGGATTCCGGGACAATTAACTGTCTATGATTCAAATACACCTGTCTGGCAGCCTCTCTTGCCCTTCACACATATAAGCAGAGACGTGAGGGCGCAGAAAGGGACTTTGCACAGCAAAGGAAGTTACACTTAAGCATGCTGAACATGGGTCTACAATGCATAAAAGTGAATCATGGAAACAATGCATTCTGTATTATCTACACCACAGCCCCGTGCAGACCAAATGCAAATTTAAAAGGGGGTGCAAACCAGAGGATAAAGGGAGACCTAACAGGGGCAGGATTTAGCCCAGCAATTAAGATGTGAATTAAGGCACCTACATCTCACATTAGGGTATCTGGGTTCAATACTTGGCTTTGGCTTCTGACTCCAGCTTCCTGCTGCTTAGACAGCAGCTTTTGTGGGTTTTTGGGGAAGCTTTCTTTCTCCCTGTTGCTCATGCAAATAACTTACTGGGTTACACTAATTTGTTTGCCTTAACCTATCTAGGACTATCATAAGTTACATATATTTTAATTCCAAAGCATCAAATTCTTAATCATAAATTTTCTGACAAAGATTTAAATAAATTTTTGAATAAAAAACCACATATAATAAAACAGCTTAAAAAGTCAACTTCCCACACATAATTGAAATACTTGAATTTTGCTTTTTTATTGTCCCAGCAAATGTTACACTAGAGAAAATGATTGGGAAAATACAAATAGGTTCGTTAAAAACACAGGCTGATTATTTATATCTGTCACATCCAGAAGTATGCAAAACAATTTAGTTATACTGCAGAGCTCTAATCCTGTTTCTAACAAAGCATTATTTTATAAAACTGTAATGTTGTCATTGATTCAATTTTAATACAAAATACTTATATACACAATACAATACAAAAGTAAACTGTAGTGCCTTCCACAAAGGGATATATTAAGGCATTTTACAAATATACCAATATGTTGACCCAAATTATTTTTTGCTTTAGATTAAAACGAACAGGCTAAATGTTTCACTTTAAATAGCAAAAGGGTTTTTGTTTATTAAAGAAAAATTTCTAAAGTACCTTGGGTAACAGCAGCAGCAATGTCTAAAATCCTCCCACTGTATTCTCTAATTTCTAACATATTAAGTCAGAATAAAAACATATCCACTCACAGTTTTGCACTTTGCAACAGCAGAGGGTAATAACTTTTTTAAAAAGTCAGTCTCAAAGTGACTTCTTAGTCAATACATTCTATAATTTCTACTACAAATAAGGTAGAAAAGATACAGCATTAGGTCCTGCCTTGAGATGCCACTGGACAATACATAAGTATCTACAATTACATAATTTTATAGGACACATTTTATAAATACTATTGATATGCATAAAGGGAGTAGGTGTAAGAAAGACAGCAAATTTTTAACGAGAAAATTATTTTAAAAAGAAAACATGTAGAAACAGTGTTTTCACTCCATTTCAATTAAGAACATCTAGATTTTTTTTTAATGTTGTTCTCATCCTTTTGTCAGGAAGCACCAGTGGAGTAACTGGATGTAGTACGGAATAAGATAGCTAAAGTATTAAAACTGCAGATAACAAAGGCTTGTATCCTGCTTCAGATAAATACAAAAAGCTTATGCTGTCAGCAGAAATTTTAAAATAACATAAAATTTGTAGTGTCTGTTACGTTTGAGGAATAGGGGCGATTTTGTGGGGAGGTTGCGGTAGGGAGAAGACAGCATCTTAGATTTACCTACATTGTAAAATGTAACAAAGTTGGTTTTCTACTGTATTGCACCATTAAGTCCAGAAATGAAGCAACTAAATTTAAATAAATTTGACTGAGAAAGCCCAAAGAGCAAGAGGGATGTCTTACAGATCTAAGTACCAAGCTAAAAATTCTTGAACTATCAAAAGTTGTTTTGCATAGAATTTTATAGGACTAATTAAATGTTCCATGAAATGAAGATGGCCATCTCATTATAGTGCATTTTCTTACAATTCTGAAGAGAAATTCTCCTGAAATATTTCTTTTTCAAGCCTGTCATAAGCCAAACATTTCAATGTCTTCAAAATGGCATCTGAAATATCTGAGAGCTGTACCAGCAAGAAAGAGGGAGGGAGGCATTCCTAGGGTCCTCTGATCATGTGCTGCAGATCTTTTCCATCACAAACTATCAGCATTTATAGAAGATGTGCTCGTTTGAGTCCTGACTGGCAAATTAAAAGCAAAATACTTACTTATAGGAAGAGGTCCTTAACCTAGAGCCTGTGATGGGTTTCAGCAGGTCCAGACTCCCCTGCAACTGCATGCAACATTTACACCTTACGTGTTGATACACGTATTTTCTGGGACAAGTGTCCACAGCTTTCGTCAAATCCTCAAAAGAACCAGTGACTCAAAAGACCCACCAAATTACAGGGCAGGTTTGCACACTGAGCTCTGAGGGTCACACCCATAGGAGAGTGGGAAATGTGAGCTAATAAATATTCTGTGTCCACCCCACAATTCAACAAGGACAGTTTTTCCTTTAATTTTACTACATAGGTGCTATGTTTTCCATTAGCTTTTATATGAGAAAAGCTAAGAGTTTAAGATCACTAAAATTATGTCTCCTACCTACAAATACTAACTTTTAATGGAAACAATTCCCTATCAGTGGAGCTTAAGAAAATAAAATACAAACTGTACTACTGCCAGAATACAGCTTGCTTTCTCTTTCTAAAAGATAAGATACACATATTTTGGTATGAAATCACAAGTCTTGGAACCTATGCATTATATAAATAGGCATATTGAAAAACATAGTTTTACCCTTAAATAAGTTAGAACAATGTGAATTTTCTACTAAGACCATTTTAACTTTTGCTAATACTAATGACCAAATCAAACAAGATTTAATTAATTCATTTTTAACCAATTAACCTGCCCTTAGATAAAATATTGCCAGTTAGCCAAATCAACCTTTGCCAATAACAATCTGTACACACAGCACTGTTCAGAAAAAGGAAACCTGTAACATTGACGATATCATCAAAACTGGTCCCTTTATAGACAAAATGTTTCTACTCAATATTCATAAAGAATCTTTAGTTTTGTATAAAACTGAAAATTATTTCTTTGCCTAGGATGATGGAATTTTCTTCTCAATTTCAAAGTAAAAACACAAAAGATCTTAGCTTTTAGTATTTGAAACTTTTGACTTACGGCAGCTTTGTTCCCTTTTAAAACCAGAAGCAGTGTTAATACCAGATGGAAAGAAAACTAGTAGTGCTTTGGCTTCTTTTAAAGCCAACAATTATGAAGAAATACATGTGAGATTAAATACTCCACAGAGGGAGAAAAGATAAACTGTTAGTTTTCCTTCTGATGCACATATTAACATTGTTTCAACCCTGTCTCTTTTTTTCAGGATGTAAATTATACAGATTATCATTAGCCTAGGAACACATACCAACATGATGGCTTAATATCTCTAGCTTACTTTAAACCAGAAACAAGGTTATGGTGGGAAAAAAAGAGCTCTGTAATATTGGGTATGTTTCATATTTGGTTAAAGCAAGATAAAACTAAAACTGTCTTTCAAAAAAATTTCAAAAACTCTTATCTTTAAAATTATTTAGCATATATACAAATAGATACCAGGCTTTTCCTTTTAAACAAAGCACTATTTTTTATTTTAAGTACTTTAAGTACCAAGAACTGACTATACTATTCAGTTCATAATTTACTTTCCTTATAACAATTTTTCTCTAAATTAATGATTAAAGGCTGGAATAAATTAAAATTTTAAAAGAATTTCCCATAATTTAGGAAAATAAAATATTGTAAACAGAGCACCATACATAGAAAGCTCTGCTGTATTTGCATAATTTTACTTAAAACCTCAAAAATTCCTGCATTTCAGGTTTTTTGCAAATGCTCATTACAATTAATTCCTAGTGTGCTAGACATACACTAGATCGCGATTTTTGATTTCTGAGCCTGTGTGTTGATCATCTTCATCTGACTGTTGCTCTGAGCCTTGTGAATTAATGTATTCATATTCAATAGGCTTTGGATAATTATACGGGTAGCCATTGTCATCAAAAAACCTCCGAAAGGTAAATTCGTAGAAGGCATGTTCAGGGTGTTTTCCATTTTTATACCACCCATTCAGAGTGTCATTGACATTTTCCTCCTCATTATCATCACTCCATAACTTATCAGGGTCAACAGGGTCAAAATTTGATGTATCTGTTGGGTGTGTGATTTTAGGAATGTATGAAGCAGACTGCTGTCTCAGGTCACTGGAGAAATCAATTGTCTTAAAAAATGGATGAGCCTTTATTTCATCAGCACCGTTCTTGCCTAAACGATCTTCTGGTCCTCGGCAAAGTTTAATAATCAGATCTGAAGCTTCAGGACTCAGTTTAGCTTGTGGTGGAATGTGAAGAGATGTTTGCCAGTTGATAACCTTTAAAGAAGATTTTTAATAAGAAAGGAAGTACATCAGTAAAACAAGTTGTATACCAACAGTCTTACTGGACTACTTATGTTTTGTAAATAAATTGCATGGTATTTCACTTCTATACCTTTAACAATGACTATTACTGGGGTAAAATTTTCCCTATCTCTCCATGCAGCTTATACTTATACTACAAAAATCACTGTAAGTTCTTATCTTCCCTGGTAAGCTTTTCTACCTGTACTAGAAAGGATTATTTCCACTACTTCTATTCCGCCTCCCTTGTACCATATATATATTTCTATCATAATACTTCTAAGACCTTCTGGCACCTATTTCTATGTATGTCTGACTAAAATATAAAATTTGCTATGGCTAGGGACCATGGTATTAAATTATTTTTGTATTTCCCAGTGCTTGCCAAATTGCCTGGTATATAACTAAAACATTTTCAATAATTTTTTTTTTCCTAAGATTTATTTCAAAATCCCAAGTTACAAAGAGATCTGGAGAGACAGAGAGAGAGAGATGTAGATCTTCCATATGTTGGTTCACTCCCAGATAGCCACCATGGCCAGACCTGGGCCAGACTGAAGCCAGGGGTTTCATCCAGATCTCCCACATGGATCACAAGGGGTCCAATCATTTGGGCCATCTTCTGCTGCTTTTCCCAGGTCAGCAGTAGAAGGCTGGGTTGGAAGTAGAACAACCAGGACACAAACTGGCACCCATATGGAATGTGAGCATCACAGGTGGCAGCTTTACCTGCTATGCCACAACACAGGCCCCTTGTTTGGGTTTTGAATAAAATGGAAAGAGTAAGGAAGAAAGGAATGCCAGGGTAAGCCAGACTACCTCGTCTCTTCACACTGGACTCTTGGAGGCAGACAGAGTGCTATAAGACTCTGAATGCAATATTAAATTTTGGGTAAATTTTGTTAATGGTAGAATACACTATATATAACTTAAAGAAGATTATCCTCAACTTGTCAGATGGTAGTCAATAATATTTGTTAAATAACTGAATAAATGAGTTCATTCTACCTTACTCATATAGAAACTAATCAGCTATTGTAGACTGATGAAAAATACAAGGATGCGGCCAGTGCCGCGGCTCACTAGGCTAATCTTCCGCCTGCGGCGCCGGTACCCCGGGTTCTAGTCCCGATTGGGGCATCGGATTCTGTCCCGGTTGCTCCTCTTCCAGTCCAGCTCTCTGCTGTGGCCCGCGAGGCAGTGGTGGATGGCCCAAGTCCTTGGGCCCTGCACCCGCATAGAAGACCTGGAGGAAGCACCTGGCTCCTGGCTTCGGATCAGTGCAGCGCGCCAGCTGTAGTGGCCATTTCGGGGGTGAACCAATGGAAGGAAGACCTTTCTCTCTGTCTCTCTCTCTCTCACTATCTAACTCTGCCTATCCAAAAATATAGGGATGCATCAAAAAGTTAATGGAAAAACAATTAAAATATAAGTTTACTTTGGTGCAAAAATTTTGAAATTCATGCTTTAGTCTTTTCATTATACACATTTCCCACAAGCTTTTTGAAGACCACTTGTATACCTTTTTTAGTATCTGATCATTTGAAAGCCTTACCCCAGGACAGAAAAAGGAGATGCCTTAACTAATAACAGAATTTTAAAAGTTCTTTTTAGAAAAAAAAAATCATGATATAGTAATAGTTATGTCTAGTTCCATCATTTGTTTCAGACAGAAGAAATCAAAATATACAATCAATTGGACAGGGTTTTCATTTTTTAAATTATAAAGTATATTCAGGACTTGGTTTAAGGTTAAAAAAAAGAGAGACTAGGCACACTAGATAAACATCTAGTTAAGTCAAAGATGGATCAATAGAACTTACATAAACCAAAGCACAGGGAGGAAGAAAAAAGAATGCGTAGGAAACAAGGCATGTCCTGTCAGATGAATACCACGTGTTTAACAATTAGAGAGGAAGAAAAAGAAATCTTTGAAGAAACAATGACCCAGGAGTTCCTAAAACTGATGAAAGTCATGAACCTACAATTCAAAAAGCTGAGTGAACCTCAAGATAAATTTAAGGAAAACTAAACTTAGGTATATCATGGTCAAATTCTAGAAATCAAAGTTAAAACTTAAAAAAAAAACCTCCTAAAAGCAGCCAAAGAGGTTCCGGTTCTGAGTAAGATGTCCTAGGTACACTTTATCCAACCTTGCCCCCTGAATGCAGCTAAAAAAGTGGAACAGAAAACATGAAGTAGCTACTTGAAGACCCTGAAAAGTAAACAGCACAGGCAGATCAGGGAGGATGAGAACCCCGAGTCCTACTGAACCTGGGGAAAAGTTCACCATTTCTCCCCTGCAGTATCTTCCAGACGCAAACCTGGACGGGACACAGCACAAAGCTCCAGGGGAAGCTCCTCCAGAGTTCAGGTTAAGGGAGTGGGAAAGCTGTTTCCTGGCAGCAACTGATGAGCAATACAAGTCTGTAGATGCTTCAAACTCTCAGACGGGAGCTTTCTAATCCAACCGCAAATTAAATACAGCAGATGAGCCCAAAAAGCCATGCTGCTTGTCTGAAAATGGGAGTCCCAGGAAACCAGAAAGTATCTGGGACATCACACAGAAGGAGGAGATTGAGAAATATACCCCATCAAGTTCTTTATGAACTGCTGGACTTACCCTCCAAAGTGTACCTGTATGGATTTGATCCTACAGAATCTCAAAGAATTTGAGAACTGAACTTGTAAGCACAGGATCACAACCCACAGAGAGAACTACTAAGCAATGCAAAGGCTATAGAAATGAAACAGTTGAAACAGCTGTGGCATAGCGGATTAAAGCCCTGGCCTGCAGTGCTGGCATTCCATTTGGGCACAGTTTGAGTCCTGGCTGCTCCACTTCTGATCCAGCTCTCTGCTAATGTGCCTGGGAAAGCAGGGGAGGATGGCCCAAGTACTTGGGCCCCTGCACCCACGTGGGAGAACCAGAAGGAGTTCCTGGCTCTTGGCTTCAGATCTGCTCAGCTCCAGCCATTGTGGCCAATTGGGGAGTGAACCAGCTGATGAAAGACCTCTCTCTTTGTCTCTACCTATCTCTGTAACTCTTTGAAATAAATTTTTTTTTTTTTTTTAAAGAAAAGAAATGAGGGGCCAGTGCTATGCCATAGCAGGTAAAGCCGTCACTTGTAGTGCTGGCATCCCATATGGGTGCTGGTTCGAATCCCAGCTGTTCCACTTCTAATCCAGCTCTCTGGTGTGGCCTGGGAAAGCAGTGGAAGATGGCCCAAGTCCTTGGGCCCTTGCACCCATGTGGGAGATCTGGAAGAAGCTCCTGGCTCCTGGCTTCGGATTGGCGTGACACCGACCGTTGAAGCCAATTGGGGGAGTGAACCAGCGGATGGAAGACCTCTCTCTCCCTCTCTGCCTCTCCTTCTCTCTCTGTGTAACTCTGACTTTCAAATAAATACATAAATAAATCTTAAAAAAAGAAGAAATGAAAGTTACTGCAATCCTAATGAATCTTTTTTTGACTATGTGTATTTACTGATAAACAATAATTGTTCATATTTATTGGGTACAATGCAGTATTTTGATACATGCATATGTTTTAATGATCAAATTAGGATAATTAGCTTCTGTCACTTCATATACTCAAGATTTCTTTGTAGTGTGAACATTCAAGTCTTTCTTCTAGCTATTTAGAAAAATACAATGTTATTCTTAACTCTTATTACCCTACTGTGTGATAGAACATCAAAAGGATTATTTTTACAAAAAGTTAAAAAAGTACTTTTTAATTAAATAAAAGTAAACCTTTCTGATGTTTAATTTATATATATAGTTTTTATAAACTTAATTAATTTTGAAGAACCCAAGGATGGTATGTCTTTTGCATGCGCTTAGACGTAACTAGCTTATGAGACATAAAAAATATCCTCCACTTAATACATTAAAACGAAGTAAATCTTTGCAAACAAGTTTTACTTTTAACTCTCATAATCCCGATCTTTGATGATAGAGCTCCTCCACGGGAAGTTAGTACCCAGTGATTCCTGTTGTTAACTTAACAATTAACACTCTTAGGTATGACACTAGTGATCACCAGAGGCTCTTGACATGAGCTGCCTAGGTCTAATGAATCTTGTGGCCTGAATCCAACCAGGTTCAATGCCTGCCAAAACAAGGTCAATATTCTCCCAAAGTATCCAGGATACTACCCAAAATTATTTGGTATGCAAAGAACCAGGAAAATTTCAACTCGCATAGGAAAAACCAATCAACAGGTATTAGCATTGAGATGACATATGTTAGAATTATTTGACAAAGACACTTAATTAGCCATTATAAAAATGCTCTAAATAAGGGAAACACTCTTGAAATGAAATTAACAGATGGAAAGTCTTAGTAAAGACACAGAAGATACAAAGAAATACCAAGGGTGTGTGTTTGGCCTAGCAGTTAAGACATCTGTATTCCATATCAGAGTGCTTGGGTTTGATTCCTGGCTCCTGCACCAATTGTACCTTCCTACCAATGTAGACCCTACAGTGCAGCAGGTGACAGCCCAAGTAATTGGGTTCCAGCCACCCACGTAAGAAACTGGCACTGAATTTCTAGATTCTGCCCTGCCCCAGTCCCAATCACTGCAGGCACTTGGAGAATGAACAAATAAATGAGAGCTCTTTGTCTCTCTGCCCCGCAAATTAAATATGTGTGTGTGTGTGTGTGTGTGATGTATTAGAAATACTAAATGGAATTTTCGACTAAAAAAGAAAACAAAAAATTCAATGGATGGGTTCAATAGCAGAATGGAGATGCAGATGTCAGAATAGTCGGTGACATTGAAGATGGATTGGTAGAAATTATGCAATCTGAACAGCAGAGAGAACAAGGATGAGATGTATGAGCAGAATCTCAGGAATCCATGTAATTATACCAGAAGGTCTAACCTTACTGTCACTGGAATCCCAGGAGAAAACAGTGTGGTGAAAAAATATTCTAAGAGATGATAGCTGAACATTCTCCAAATGTTATGATACAAACCTACAATTTTAAGATGCTCAGTGAATACCAAATAGGAAAAAGCCTAAGAAATACATGCCCAGGCACATCATAATTAGAATACTAAAAGTTAAAGAAAAAGTATTGAAAGCTGTCACAGAAAAATGAAACATCAATAAGGGATTTGAACAACTACAGATGTCTCATCAAACAATGGGGGACAGAAGAAGTGGGCATTTTAAAGTGATGCAAGAACAGAAACCCCCAAGTGTATACTGCTATAGTTTGACTACGGTTTGTCTCCACGAAAACTCAAGTTGAGGTTTGGACTCTGCTGTAATAGTGAATGTTGAGAGGTTACAAGTCTTTAAAAGGCTCATGAGGGACTGGCCTGCCTTCACAAAGAATCTCATGAGAGTAAGTGCGCCCTCTCCAGGACTGGATTAGTTCCTGCAATTGCAGGCTGTTAAAAAGTGAGGCTGTGGTGTTTTGTCTTTTCTGCACCACCCACTTCCCTCTCTGACTCCTACTGTGTTACTACTATGAAGCAACAGGAGCCCTTGCCAGAGGCAGCTACCCGAGCTTGGCCTTCCCAGGCGCTAGAACACTGAGTCAAAATAAACTTTTCTTTATACATCACCCAGTTTAGAGAATCCTGTTGGATCAACAGAAAATGGACGAAGACATACATAACTAAGTGATAACAGACTACAGCAAAAAAGGATATTCTCAGATGAAGGAAAATTAAAGAGAATCTGTGTTAAAACCTGTTCTAAAATACTTCACGAAGTTATTTATTTATTTGAGAGCAAAGAGACAAAGGGAGGGAATGAATGAGCAAGCAAGCATGTTCCCATCTGTTGGTTCACTCTCCAAATGCCTGTAATGGTTGGATCTAGGCCAGGCTGAAGCCAGCAGCTGGAAACTTAATCCAGGTTTCCCAACTGGGTGGTAAGAACCCAACCGCTTGAACCATTT
This sequence comes from Oryctolagus cuniculus, assembly GCF_964237555.1. Taxonomy (NCBI): domain Eukaryota; kingdom Metazoa; phylum Chordata; class Mammalia; order Lagomorpha; family Leporidae; genus Oryctolagus; species Oryctolagus cuniculus. Next base: position 18,347,265 of record NC_091436.1, on the reverse strand, counting down.
CCACTGCCTCCTAGGGCACGCATTAGCAGGATGCTGGATTAGAAGCAGAGGTGGGACTCAAACCCAGGCAAACCCTATATGGGATGTGGGTATTCCAAACGACGGCTTGACTGCTGTGCCACTATGCCTGTCCTATGATGCAGGCATCTAACTAGTGTCTTAACAACTAGGCCGGAAAAAAAAAAAAAAAAAAGGCTGGGGCTGGCACTATGGTGTAGAAGGTTAAGAATGTTTAAAAAAAAAAAAGATTCATTTATTTACTTGAGAGGCAGAATTAGAGAGAGAGAGAGAGAGAGACAGAGACAGAGGTCTTCCATCCCCTGGTTTAACCCCCAAATGGTCTAAACAGCTGGAATTGGGCCAATCCAAAGCCAGGAGCCAGGAGCTTCCTCCACATCTCCCATGCAGGTGCAGGGGCCCAAGCACATGGGCCATCCTCCACTGCCTTCTCAGGCCATCAGTAGGGAGGTGGATCAGAACTGGAGCAGCCGGGACTTGAACTGGTGCCCATGTGGGATACCGGCACCGTAGGCAGATGCCTAACTTACTATGCCTCAGCACCAGCCCCAATAAATAAATCTTTAAAAAATTATGTCAAAATCATGATCCACAAAAGAAAAATTATATATTGGACATCATCAAAATTAAGAATTTTCATTCTACCGGAGAAGAATGAAAAAACAGTCAGTGGACTGGGATGACAGCAATGCAAACAGCTGCTTAACCCACTGTACCACCATGCCAACCCCTTAATCTCTGAATTTCTCTCTCAACCTCTGTCTTTTTGCCTTTCAAATAAGCAATTTTTAGAATTTTTAAGATTTTATTTTTTATTTGAAAATCAGAAACACAGAGAGAGGGGAGAGTGAGAGACAAAGATTGAGAGAGAGAGACCTTGCATCTGCTGGTTCACCCACCAAATGGCAACAAGAGCAAGGAGCCAGGAGCCAGGAGCCAGGAGCCAGGAGCTTTATCTACAACTCCCACCTGGGTACTTGAGCCATCTTTCACTGCTTTCCCAGGCATGTTAGCAGGGAACTGGATTGGAACAGCCAGGACTAAAATCGGTGTCCATATGGGATGCTGGTGCTGCAGGAAGCAGTTTAACCAACTATATCACAGTGCCAGCCCCCTAACATAATTTCTAAGAATTACTCTCCTAACTGTAAGTCACAAGGATTTTTCTATGTTTTCTTTTTTTTTTTAAAGATTTATTTTATTTATTGGAAAGACAGAGCTACAGAGAGAGGTAGAGATAGAGAGGTCTTCCATTCGCTGGTTCACTCCTGAGATGGCTGCAACAGCTGGAGCTGTGCCGATCCGAAGCCAGGAGCCAGCAGCCTCCTCCAGGCTTCCCAAGTGGGTGCAGGGGTCCAAGAACTTGGGCCATCTTCCACTGCCCTCCCGGGCCACAACAGAGAGCTGGATTGGAAGTGGAGCAGCCGGTACTAGAACCGGCACCCATATGGGAAGCCGGCGCTTCAGGCCAGGGTGTTAACCCGCTGTGCCACAGCGCTGGCCCCCAGGATTTTCTATGTTTTCTTCTAAGTGAATTACAGTTTTAAGTGTTATCACTACATGTATGATCCATCTGAGGTGTTAGGACAGTTGAAGTTCCTTTTTTTTTTTTTTTTTTTTACAGCTGATCAATTACTCCACATCATTTGTTGAAAACTATCATTTCTGGAACTGGTGCTGTGGCACAGCAGGTTAACACCCTGGCCTGCAGTGCCGGCATCCGATATGGGTACCGATTCAAGACTTGGCTGCTCCACTTCCGATCCAGCTCTCTGCTGTGGACTGCGAAAGAAGAAGATGGCCCAAGTCTTTGAGCCCCTGTACCCACGTGGGAGACCTGGAAGAGGCTCCTGGCTCCTGGCTTCAGATCAGCTCAGCTCCGGACGTTACAGCCAACTGGGGAGTGAACCATTAGGTGGAAGACCTCCTTCTCTCTCTCTCTCTCTGCCTCTCCTCTCTCAGTGTAACTCTGACCTTCAAATAAATAAATAAATCTTTAAGAAAAAAAAATACTATCTTTTCTCCATTTGCACTTCTGCCAAAGATCAAGTGGATATACTGGTGTTAGCCTATGTGAGAACTCCCTATTCGACTTTACTGATCTCTGTGTGTAAACTTTTGTCAGTAACACACTATCTGGATAATAGCATTTCTTTCTTTCTTTTCTTTTTTGACAGCATAGTTAGACACTGAGACAGAGAGACAGGTCTTCCTTCTGTTGGTTCACCCCCCAAATGGCTGCTACGGCCGGCGTGCTGCGCCGATCCGAAGCCAGGAGCCAGGTGCTTCCTCCCATGCAGGTACAGGGCCCAAGGACTTAGACCATCCTCCACTGCCTTCCCGGGCCACAGCAGAGAGCTGGACTGGAAGAGGAGCAACCGGGACAGAACCTGGCACCCCAACAGGGACTAGAACTCGGAGTGCTGGCGCCGCAGGCAGAGGATTAGCTTAGTGAGCCGTAGCGCCGGCCTGGATAATAGCATTTCATAGTAAGCTTTAAAATCAGGTAGTTGAGGGGCCAAAAACGTGGCTTGGTAGGCTAAGCCTCCACCTGCAGCGCCAGCATCCATATGGGTGCTGGTTCATGTCTTGACTGTTCGCTTCCAATCCAGCTCTCTGCTCTGGCCTGGGAAAGCAGTAGAAGATGGCCCAAGTGCTTGGGCCCCTACACCTGCATGGGAGACCTGGAAGAAGCTGTTGGCTCCTGGCTTCATATTGGCTCTTCGCCAGCCATTGCAGCTATATGGGGAGTGAACCAGTGAATGGAAGACCTTTTTCTCTGTCTCTACCTCTCTAACTCTACTTCTCAAATGAATAAATAAAATCTTAAAGAAAAATCAGGTGGTTGACTCTTCCAATTTTGTCCTTTAAGAATTTATTTTTGGGGGCTGGCGCCATGGCTCACTTGGTTAATCCTCCGCCTCTGGCACCAGCATCCCACATGGGCGCCGGGTTCTAGTCCCGGTTGCTCCTCTTCCAGTCCAACTCTCTGCTGTGGTCCGGGAGGGCAGTGGAGGATGGCCCAAGTGCTTGGGCCCCTGCACCCGCATGGGAAACTAGGAAGAAGCACCTGGCTCCTGGCTTTGGATCGGCGCAGCGCCGGCTGTGGCGGCCATTTTGGGGGTGAACCAAACGAAGGAAGACCTTTCTCTGTCTCTCTCACTGTCTAACTCTGTCAAATAAATAAAATACAATAAAAGAAAAAAGAATTTCTTTTTGGAGGCTGGTGTTGACAGCATCCCATATAGGCGCCAGTTCATGTCCTGGATGCTCCACTTCTGATCCAGCTCCCTGTTAATGGCCTGGGAAAAGCAGCAGAGGATAGCCCAAGTATTTGGGACCCTATTAGCCACGTGGGAGGCCTGGATGAAGCTCCTGTCTACTGGCTTCAGCCTGATCCAGTTCTGGCCATTGTAGCCACTTGGGGAGTGGACAGAAGATCTTTCTGTCTCTTCTCTGTAACTTTTTCAAATGAAATAAATATATCTTTAAAAAAATTCATTTTTGCTATTCTAGGTCCTTTATCCATCCATGTGAATTTTAGAATTGGCTCATCTATATTTACAAACCAATTCTGCTGGGATTTAATTAGAAATGAATTAAATAGATAATTTATAATTTGGGGAAAATTGATAGCTTTACTACAGTTTTGCAATAAATGAACACATATGCATCTCCAGTCATTAGCTCTTTGACTTCTTTTGGCAGCATCTGCAGCTTTTAGTATGCAGGTCTTGCTATTAAATCTATGAGATTTACATCTAAGAATTTATTTTGGAGGAGTTGTTGTGAATGATATTACTTTTAAATTTCAGTATCCAGTTGTTTATTGGTTGAATACAGAAATATAATTAATCTTTATGTTATTTTATATTGTAGAATCTTTTTTTTTTTGGACAGGCAGAGTGGACAGTGAGAGAGAGAGAGAGAGAGAGAAAGGTCTTCCTTTTGCCGTTGGTTCACCCTCCAATGGCCGCCGCGGCCGGCGCGCTGTGGCTGGCGCACCACACTGATCTGATGGCAGGAGCCAGGTACTTATCCTGGTCTCCCATGGGGTGCAGGGCCCAAGCACTTGGGCCATCCTCCACTGCACTCCCTGGCCACAGCAGAGAGCTGGCCTGGAAGAGGGGCAACCGGGACAGAATCCAGCGCCCCGACCGGGACTAGAACCCGGTGTGCCAGCGCCGCAAGGCGGAGGATTAGCCTAGTGAGCCGCGGCGCCGGCCTTGTAGAATCTTGATGAACTCATTTAATCTGTGACTTTTTTTGTAGATTCCCTGGGAAACTATGTCATGCGTAAACAGAAGTTTGTACTCCTTCCTTTCCAATCTGTATGCCTTTTACTTGCTTTTGTTATTGTGCTGAATGGGCTAAGATTTCCAGAACATATAGCTACTGAGAATGGACATCTCTTGTCTTTTCTCAGCCTTAGGGAGGACGCATTCAATTTCAAACACATGCACATGCATATAGTCTTCAAAAAGTTCAGGGAAAATGAATATGTGAAAAATACTACATACGGATTTCAGAGTTTTCTTACACCAAAATAAACTTACCTTTTCATTCCCTTTTCCATGAACTCTTTGAAGTCCCTTAGCATATACATATGTACACAATATACTAACATGAAAATACATTTTGAGACAAATACTATAAAGAATTCTATAAAAAGTAGTTTTAAATGCACTGACTGAGGTGGTTATGGATGTTATCTCAGGACCCTCTCACAGAATGACTGCGAATGATCAGGAGTTAACCAGGCTTCTGAACAGTGTGGGTGGGGGAGCGGGGAAAGGTGGTTGTGGAAGATGAGAGAGAACGAAGTAGACCATTCCTATTTTGACTTTAATGCACAGAAAAGGAACCACTAAACGATTTTAAATGAGACAACGTGTAGTCAAAATGATGAGTAACTTCTCATTTAAGTGCCAAAGCAATTTTTAAGTAGAGATGGAGACATCTGTTGATAGTTTACAGCTAGAATGTACATGGAAGAAAAAGTCAGGAGACAGTGACCAGAAGTAAACTGGAATAAATCTTCAAAGACACTAGAGAATTTTATGAGTAAAATGACTTCATTCTATAATTCCAGGTTAAGATGCTTTAAAGGAAATGTAGATTAAGATCCCTAATCCAAAATTCCAAAATCTGAAGTGCACCAAATCTGAAACTTTTTGAGTGTTGAAATCACACAAGTAGAAAATTTTACAACTAATGTGATAGACTGTAATCAAAATGCAGGAACACCAAAAATAGTATATAAAATTACTTTTAGGCTATGTATATTAGGTATATATGAAATAGAAATTAATTTCCTATTTAGTGTTGGATCCCACCTCCAAGATATCTCCTTATGTACTGTATATGCAAATATTCCAAAATCTGAAAAAATTCAAAATCCAAAACCACTTCTAGTCCCAACCATTCCAGATAAGGGACTCTCAATCTGTGTTAATAATAAAGGTCTGTGGCATAGGGACTTTGTGGCAATTCTTTTGATACAGACTCTATACCTTACCTTCATTTGTGTTTCTAATGGTGTTTGTGCCAAGAAAGGAGGTTGTCCCACTAGCATTTCAAAGAGAATAACACCAACACTCCACCAATCACATAACTGTGTATATCCTAAAACAAGATAACAAAATTACATAGCTGTTCAGAAGCACTCCCCCCAAAATTGCTCAGAATTAATATAATCAAATTTAACATTAAATCACTACTTTACATAATAAAGTTTATACCTTTATAATAAAGACATATTCTGGTATAAGTTTTAAGCTGCCTACAGGCCTATGAGATTTTTATAGAAAGACTAAGTAGTTCACCTGTTCGTAGCAATACTTCAGGTGCAATATAATTGGGAGTCCCAACCAAAGAATGTGCTAGACATCGCTGGTGCTGGCGTGCAGCTCTCCGCTCTAGTGGCTTTAGTCTATCTCCACATCGACAGTTTGAGGGATCACCCCATTCATTACTGAAGTCCATGCTATCTTGCCGTGGATGGTCACCTGTAAATATAGTCAAATAAACATGTAATTAAAAGCAACAAGGATAGGAGTAGCCTAAAGTTTGTACAATCTTTTGAAGTCACGGATTAGAGTTAACAACATTCTCCCTTGTGACAAATTAAGAAAACTAAGTCACAACATGTGCCTAATCACTGATGTGTTTATTATAAACAAGGGTCTGTCTTCTGAGATATTAATAGGAAAGGCTTCACACTAACAAAAATTAGCCCAATATTCAGTAACTTACTTAATGCTAAATGATAACAATATTAAGTTTTATATAGGTACAATTAGGAGTATGTTATTCTGATGGCTCCCTGTGAGTACTCTGGACAAACTTTCAACCAATTCAGTCAACGAATGAAAATAAGAAAGACAAGATTCTGCTCTCAGGTAGCTTACACTCTAGTGAGAAAGAAACACAGATATAAGAAGTACAATGATGTGTCCTTCACAGAGAATTAACACAGAATGGACACAGAATTAACATATGTGACTGGACAGCTGTATCAGACTGGACAGCTAGGAGAGATGACTGAGAAACTGATGTATTTGCTAAGATGTAAAAAACAGGTTAGTACTTAAGCATTTGAAAATCAGGGCAGGATGTTCCACATGGAAACAGTAACACAGAGGAGACCAGTACAGCTGATACAGGGGAGAAGGATAGAAAGTGAAGTCAGCATACATGGGTTTGGCAGGCAATAGAAACAGCTTGCCATTCACTCCAAGTATTCTGGAAACAGTTTCGAGAGAGAGGATGGGAAAATCTGATTTATGCTTAACAAAAGAAAACTCTGGCTGTGGTATGGAGAATACATGATAGGGAGGACAAGGGTGAAAACAGTGACCAATTAAAAGGCTATTGTAGGGGCTGGCGCTGTGGCATAGTGAGTAAAGTCGCCGCCTGCACCCCATAAAGGCGCCAGTTTGAGTCCCGGCTGCTCCACTTCCAATCCAACTCTCTGCTGTGGCCTGGGAAAGCAGTAGAAGATGGTCCAAGTGCTTGGGCCCCTGCACCTGCGTGGGAGACCCAAAAGAAGCTCCTGACTCCTGGCTTTGGATCGGCGCAGCTCTGGCTATTGTGGCCATCTGGGGAGTGAACCAGCGGATGGAAGATCAACCTTCCTCTCCCTCTCTCTCTGCCTCTGCTTCTCTGTGACTCTGTCTTCAAATAAATAAATCTTAAAAAAAAAAAAAAAAGCTATTGTAGGGCTGATGATGTGGAGTAGTGAGTAAGGCCACCACCTGCGGCACCAACATCCCATATGGGCGCTGGTTCAAGTCCAGGCTGTTCCACTTCCAATCCAGCTCTCTGCTAATGTTCCTTAACTCCCTTTCACATAAATCTACAAATTGTTTAAAAAAAAAAAAAGCTATTGTAAGTAAGCTTGGATTACAATAATGAACCTGGAAAGAAGTGACTAGATTCAGGACGTATTTAGAAGAGGAGTAAACAGGACTTGTTAATGGATTACATGTGGAGGGCAGGTCAAAAAAGAACCTGGATAACTAGGTAGGTGATGGCAGGGCACCTTACTAACACTAACACCATGAAGAAGACGGGGGGAAGCAGATATGGTGGTACTAATGAAGTGTTTTTTTTTTTTTTTTTTTTTTTTTTTTTTTTTTTTTTTTTAAGATTTATTTATTTGAAAGGCAGAGTTAGAAAGAAAAGGAGAGACACAGAGAGAGGTGAGAGATCTTCCATCTGCTGGTTCACTCCCCAAATGGGCACAATGTCCAGGGCTGGGCCAAGCTGAAGCCAAAGCCAGGAGCCCTCCCAGGGACATTACCAGGGAGTGGGACTGAAGTGGAACAGCTGGGACTCGAACCAGGACACATGATGGGATGCTAGCACTGTAGGCGGTGGCTTAACCCACTGCACCACAATGTGGACCCTAATTAAAGGTTCTTTATTTGCAAGGTTAACTTTGAAAGTCCCATTTTTTAACTTTGAAAGGCTTATTTGAAATCCACATGAAGATCTCCAATATGCAATTATATATAGAAAGCAGGAATTCCAGAGAGTGTTCATTTCTGGGCACAGAGATTTAGAAGTCATCACCAAGCATGAGAGGATTTCAAAAAGCTCACGGACGGGATGGTATTGTGATGCAGTGGACTAAGCTGCCGCTTGCAACACTGGCATCCTGTATCAGTGTGCCATCTGAATCCTGGCTGTTCACCTCTGATCAAGCTCCCTGCCAATGGGCCTGGGAAAGCAGCAGCAGATGGTCTAAGTGCTTGGGACCCTGCCACCCAAGTGGGAAACCTGAATGGAGTTCCAGGCTCCTAGCTTCAGCCTGGTCCAGCCTGCCTGTTGTGAACCAACAGATGGAAGATCTCTTTTTCTTCCCTTCTCTGTCACCCTTGGGCCTTTGCCACCCATTTAGGAAACCTAGATTAGGTTCTAGGCTCCCAGCTTCAACCTGGCCTAGACCCACCTGTTGTGGGCAACTGGGGAGTGAACCAGAGGATGGGAGCTCCCTGCTTCAGCTTCTAAAAAAAAAAAAAAAAAAAAAAAAAAGGCAGTGGGGCTGCAGTGAGCCTAGAAATTCTATCTTTAAGAAGAGCTCTATGTAGTAATACAAGTGAGTCTGAGGAGACACTAAATTATAAATATAGTAAGGTATCTCAATGCCAGTGTCAACCTATTTAACAGAAGCACAGGAAGTTTAATAACACCCACTTCAGAGGACTATTGTTAGCAGTAAATCAGAATATACTCAAAGTACTTCCTAAATAATAAGTATTCAACAAAGGTTAGATCAACTTATATTGCCATTACCCCTTGAAGGAATCTTGGTGAGGTGGCTTGTGAGCAGAAAGGACATGGGTCCTGTAATCAGACAAACCTGGGTTTAAAGCCTTGCCTTTACACTTAATTTCTGTCTGGCTTTGGGCAAGTTACTTCATCTAACCAAATCTCAGCTTCTTCAACCTGCCCCACAACGTTATTATGAGGATTGAATAAAATCATTTAAATAAAGTGCTTAGGGCTAAGTAAGTTTGATCACTATACAATAGAATTCTAAATACCAGTGGAAAAAAATGTTTCATGTATTAACATGGAAGAACTTCAAAAGTTATCAACAGGGGCTGGTGCTGTGTTGTAGTGGGTAAAGCTGTCGCCTGAGACACCAGCATCTCATATGGATGCAGATTTGAGTCCTGGCTGCTCCACTTCCAATCCAGCTTCCTGCTCATGCTCCTGGAAAAGCACTGATGGATGGCCCAAATACTTGGGCCCCTTTATCCACATGGGAGACCTGGAAGAAGCTCCTGGCTCCGGCCTGGACCAGCCCTGGCCACTGTGGCCATTTGAGGAGTGATCCAGTGGATGGAAGAACTCTCTCTCTCCCTCTCTCTGTAACTCTGCCTTTCAAATAAATAAGTAAATCTTTTTTTTTTTTAACTTATTTGCCATATTTAAAAATTAAATTTTATAAACTCAGAAGTGTTAGTAATACATAGAAATCATCAAATCTGGGGCCGGTGCTGTGGCATAGCAGGTAAAAACCACCACCTACAGAGCCAGCATCCCAGATGGGCAACAGTTCAAGTCCTGGCTGCTCCACTTCTGATCTGGTTCTCTGCTATGACCTAGGAAAGCAGGAGAGGATGGCCTAAGTCATTAGGACCCTGCACTTGCGTGGGAGAGCTGGAAGAAGCTCCTGGTCCCTGGCTTCGGATAGGCCCAGCTCCAGCCGTTATGGCCATTTGGGGAGTGAACCAGTGGATGGAAGACCTCTCTCTCTCTTTCTCGCTCTCGCTTTCTCTGCCTCTGCCTCTCTGTAATTCTGCCTTTCAAATAAATAAATCTTTTAAAAAAAGTATATTAAAAAATCATCGGGGCTGGCACCGTGGCTCACTTGGCTTATCCTCCACCTGCAGCGCTGGCACCCCGGGTTCTAGCCTTGGTTGGGGTGCCGGATTCTGTCCCGGTTGCTCCTCTTCCAGTCCAGCTCTCTGCTGTGGCCTGGGAGGGCAGTGGAGGATGGCCCAAACCCTTGGGCCCTGCACCCGCAAGGGAGACCAGGAGGAAGCACCTGGCTCCTGGCTTTGGATCGGCGCAGTGCTGGCCGTAGCGGCCATTTGAGGGGTGACCATCGGAAAGGAAGACCTTTCTCTCTGTCTAAATCTGCCTGTCAAAAAAAAAAAAATCATCAAATCTAACATACTTTCATTATATAATACATATATAATATATATAATATAACAAGTGCCTAAGAATTCACCCAAGTTTACCTATCAGAGTCAAGACCAGATCCAAGTCTTCCGGTTCCCATCCAGTTAAAAAGTACTATCTTACATATTCAATGCATAAGCAAATCACATTATTTTAAAATTTTTATAATTTATTTTTATTTGCGAGACAGATACAGATAGAGCTCCTATCTGCTGGTTCATTCCCCCGAATGCCTTTGACGGCAGGGCTGGGCCAGGCAAGCCCTCCCATGAGGGTACCAGTGACCCAGCAACAACCTGAGCCATCACCTGCTGCCTCCCAGGGTGTGTATCAGCATGAAGCTGGAATTGGGAACACAGCTGGGATTTGAACCCAGGCACTCAGATAAGGGATGCACGTGTCCCAGCTGTGTCTTAACCCTATGCCAAACATTCATTCCAGTAAATCCACCCCAGTATTACGAAAAAATTAAATTTTCTGAGTTTACTCACCGCTCTGATAGTACTTAGAATCATGTGTCCATCTGAAGCCAGTGCAGAGGCCAAAGTCAGTCAATTTAATGTGACCATCACGATCAATCAAAATGTTATCAGGTTTAATATCTCTATGAATAAAGCCCATTTTATGAACACTTTCAACTGCACAGGTAAGTTCTGCTATATAGAATCGCGCCAGATTTTCTGGAAAGATGCCCATTCTAATTAATAGGCTCATCATGTCACCCCCAGGAATGTAGTCCATTACAAAATATAAATTGTCCTTATCTTGGAATGAATAATATAAACGAACGACCCACTCATTGTCAGCTTCAGCCAGAATATCTCTCTCAGCTTTAACATGAGCAACTTGGTTTCGAAGCAGAACATCTTTCTTTCGAAGAGTTTTTGTTGCATACAAAGCCTTAGTATCTACTTTTCTTGCTAGACAGACTTCACCAAACGCTCCTATTCCTAGTGTCTTAATCTTCACAAACATAGACTTGTCCATTTTAGCCCTTTTAAGACGGATGTAATTAGATTCTTTTTGGCAAAGCATCTTTCTCATTTGGTCCTGGGCATCTTGAGACAATCCAACCTAGGCAAATAAACTGGATGTTATATGAGGAATTTTCTTTTTTAACATTAAATCTTAAGAAACAACTTGGAAAAAAACTCAGGCATATATTTTAAAGGTTAAATGCATTATAATTTTTAATAAAGCATGTTAGAAATCTGTAATATATTTCTGAGAAAATTAATGATCAAAAGTGCAGCTTAAGAAACAGTTAACAAGATGTCTAAGGTAAGTGAATATATATGTGAATTCAGCTGTGGCAATTCAGGAGAAGAGGATACCAATAGTTAGCTTTCTACTCTTCTCTAATACACTCAGAAAATGTTCACAGTGTGCAACAAACAAACGTCTGTTAACGTGCATTCACATCTCTCTCTCCATGCAGTCATCCCAAATTCTAGGACTAGCTTGCCTTCACTAAATATTTCTCTTTGAAGAATATCTGACCCTCAAATCTTTCTTCCCCTCATAAAAAAGAAATTCTCATACTCCAAACATTTGTTCTTAAAAACCTGGTGTATCAAGAACAACAAAAGAATGCCTTCTCTATTCTATCAGCCTCTTCCCATTTTCCATAAATACACAATACTCATTCAGTCTTTTTTCTTCCTCAGAGCACTGGAATTAGAATGAGAGTCATTGTCCATCACTTCATTTGAAGGGGACAACCTGTATGGTAACAGGGTATCTTTTAAATATTTTTGGATATTTCAAAAAATAGGGTAACTTATGAAGATATCAAAAACCAGATAAAAACAAAAGTCAACTTCAATAAGATATAGAATACCTAGATTTAGAAGTGAGGCAGTCTTTTTTGGCAGCTTAATAAAGAGCTAATTACAGAGTTTAAATAGAAAAGGAATTCAGTTGGAAGAGTAGTCTAATTCTAGAAATGCAAAACTAACTAAAAGACAGTACCCCATGCTTTTGTTAGGATGCATACTTGCATGCAAAATCTTTTAAGGATGGCATGCCAGACTTAGTATAGAACTGTTTCTCTTAAAATCTTACTTGTCTATACAGTAATGGAGGCTACAGAGGTCAGCAAAGCTTCCAACACCATAAAAGTTTAAATCAGCTATTAGTGAAAGTGAAGAGGAAAAAGGAAAAATAAACTAAGAAAATACATACAGACAGACTTTAGTAAGAAATCCTAAGAGCTAAAATATGGAAAAACCTTAGAGATTATCAGGACATTTTTCCTCAACAAAATTCAACTTATGGCAGGAATAACAATATTGTGCTATAAAATCAGATTTGGAAAATATTTAAAAAGAATGGCTCTCTGAAGTATGCACAGAAGTTTAGTTATAACTTTAAGCTTCTTGGATTTTTGAGTGATAGATCTAAGATTACAACTCTGAGCATATGACAACAATGATGATCCTGTGAAGAAATCTATTGGAATCACAACACAAATTAATCTGAGTGCTTATTAATTCCAATTTCTTTCTTTCTTTTTTTTTTTTTTTATGACAGGCAGAGTGGACAGTGAGAGAGAGAGAGAGAGACAGAGAGAAAGGTCTTCCTTTTGCCGTTGGTTCACCCTCCAATGGCTGCCGCGGCCAGCGCGCTGCGGCCGGCGCACCGCGCTGATCCGATGGCAGGAGCCAGGAGCCAGGTGCTTATCCTGGTCTCCCATGGGGTGCAGGGCCCAAGCACTTGGGCCATCCTCCACTGCACTCCCTGGCCACAGCAGAGAGCTGGCCTGGAAGAGGGGCAACCGGGACAGAATCCGGCGCCCCGACCGGGACTAGAACCCGGTGTGCCGGCGCCGCAAGGCAGAGGATTAGCCTAGTGAGCTGCGGCGCCGGCCCTCCAATTTCCTTTTAAGAACATTTTAACTTAATTTCAGCACATTTTTCTCTAGTACATTGTAAAAATGAAATTAGAAGGAAGAAATAACTGAAGGGAAATGTCTCTGACACTTTCTAGCAAGACATATGTGATGAACAAACTTACAAATTCAAAAAGTTACAAGTAAAAAGAAATGTTCATAAATCTACGAAGAGGTGACCCAGGGTGCAGGTATTTAGCCCAGGGGTTGAGACAGCAGTTAAGATGCCTGGATCCCACGCTGCAGGACAAGGGTTTGATTTCTAGTTCTTGCTCCTAACACCAGCATCCTGCTATTGTGAACCCTAGTAGGCAGTGAGGATCACTCAAATAACTGGTTTCCTGCCACCCAAGTAGAGACCTGGGCTGATTTTCTGGATACCAGCTTTAGACATGGCACAGCCCAGTTTGTTGCAAGCATGGTGGGGAGTGAACCAGTAGATGGGAGCTCTGTCCATCTCCCTCTCTATAAGATAAATAAACAGAGGTGACCTAGGTATTTCTAGCTTATTTTTAAATGTTTGAAAATAATATATAAAACCTAGAAAAGAATCCTTGCTCCAATTTCCATATAAAGGTATTATGCACTAAATCTGTATACTACTGTAAATTATATTTGTCTTAATTTATACAATAACTTTATTATAGGAAATTCAGAATAAATCTAGAAATAGTAAAATACTATAATCAAAAATCTTAAAATTTACTTTAAAATTATTACTATTATTATTATTACTCTTATTATTTTTTAACCTATTTCAGAGACAGAAAAGGAGAGAACACTCTCATCTGCTGGTTCACTCCTCAAATGCATGTAAGGGTAGGGATGGCATAGGACAAAGCTGATCTCAATTCAGGATCAGGGGTTCCCAAATGGCTGGCAAGAACCCAGTTACTATAGTATCACCACTGCCTCCTGGCATCTACATCAGCAGGAAGCTAGAATCAGGAGCCAGAGCAGGAAGTCAAACCCAGGTGCTCCAATTTGGGACACAGGCATCCTAGCAAGCAACAGACCTAATAGGCCAAACGCCTGTACCATTTACTCATTTTCAAATAATTGATAATATATTTTATTCAGCTATAAGAAAGGAAAGTCCTGGAGTACAACCAAGGCAACAGATGATCAAGTACAAAAGTAGTATTTTAAAAGGTTTTACCCGCATCATTTCGTTCTCTAATTGTTTTTTACGATGTAGACGTTGCTGATGGGATTTGAGCACATTTTCTACGTGTTGCTCCATAAAGAATTTAAATGCCTGGGGAGAATAACTTTGAATCCGAGATTCCCTTCGCTCTTCATCTTTCTTGTTTTTCCTAACAGTGATAGGTGAAGTTGTGATCTGTTTCTTTTCTTTATCTCCATTATCAACACTTTCATAACTCTTTTCACCCTCGTCTTCCTTGGGCAAGATAGGCTGATCCTCTTTGCTAGACTTATTGATTGATTCATATGGGGGAACAGGTGGGTTCTGGTGCAGCAGATGTTTTGGATAAGGTGGTGGTGGACCTTGATAGTTTGGAGCTTCAGCAACAGGTGCCATAACGGTCATATTTGAAGTGGTACCCTCAGAAAACGGACTGGTTTGAGTAGTCTGAATTGGTTGTGGTATCCAAGAAGGGTGGGTAGGTGCTAAAGCAGTCTGTAACTCTGGTTTTAATACACGCATGCTTTTCACAGGCTGTTGAATAGGAGCTGGTGTAATCGCAGTGACTGTTGTAGCTGATGGCTGAGAATTAGTAGAGTGACTTGCTCTATTTCCTAATGGATTATTAAAAGAATTTGACCTCACTGGTATGTTAGGTTGCCAGGTAGGGATCTCATGCCCACTGCTTGGGGATGACTGGGTTGGAGCAGAAGATGACTGAGGCCACGTTGTCTGTAGTCCAGGTACATTAATGTTGTAGAGTTCCATGTTATGACTGTTTCTGTTTGGCACCATCATAGACTGAGGAATACTTCCATTTGTATATGATGAAGGAGCAGCAGACCCCCCTGTTTGTAAAGTAGAAGAGCTTTGTCCATTTGTAGGGGTCAGAGGATATGGAGGAGGTGGCTGCCTACTCACAGCACTGGCAGGGACAACATTTTGGTGGATCATAAAATCAGTCTGACCACTACCATTCTGAATTCCAGGCCTCCCTGGGGGAAAGTTAAATTTGTTAGAACTCTGCATGATGATTGGCTGCCTGCCCACAGGAACAGAACTAACTGCTCTCTGCCCCTGACTAGGAGGACTCATGGAGGAAGTGTTAAGAGGTGGTGGAGGATAGCCCTCCTGCCAGGTCCCAGGGGGAACAGGAGAGATTCGAGAGATTACGTATTCCATATTCCCAGAATAGCGCTTAGTTTGAGAGTTTGGTTCCCACGAAGGGGGAGGTGGAGTTGTACCTCTTGGAGGTGGTGGTGGAGTGACACTCCTTACTTGAGGAGGTGGTGGGGGGTTCACTCTCTGTCCATTGCTAGGGTGAGCTTGAGCAAATGCTGTTAAACCGGATCCAGACAAAGGTCTTCCTACATCCGTCTGTGAGTTGGGACTTTCAGAACGATAAGCCACACTGTCTCCTAGTGCTGTGCCATGTCTCTGAGGAACTAAGGATTCCTTAGAACCTTTCCAGCTTTGCTTGCGGTTAATAGGTTGTTGCACACTTCCTTCATAAAAGAGAGAAAAGAAAAACATGTTTTTAACCTTTTATTTCGGAAGAATTTAGTTCGGAATTCTGATACTGAAAAATGATACTCAATTCTCTTTCAAGAATTAAAAAGAAGGGAGCCAGAATTGTGGCATAGTGGGTTAAGCTGCTGCCTGCATCACCGGTGTCCCATAGGGGCACCGGTTCCAGTCCTGGCTGCTCCATTTCCTATCTAGCTCCTTGCTAATATGCCTGGGAAAACAGTGGAAGACGGCCCATGTACTTGGGCTCCTGCATTCATGTGGGAGACCCTGAAGAACTCTTGGCTCCTGGCTTTGACCTGGCCCAGCCCCAATCACTGTGGCCATCTGGAGAGTGAACGAGCAGATGGAAGACCTCTCTCTCTCTGTCCCTCCCTCTTTCTCTGTAACTTTACCTTTCAAATAAATTTAAAAAAAAATCTTTAAAAAAAAGAATTAAAAATATGAGTAAGTTCAAGAGATGTTATACAACATGGTGACTCTGCTTAACAGTATTTGCATACTTGAAAATTGTTAGAGTAAATGTTAATTGTTCTCAAAACAAAAAGTGGTCAAGAATGTGAGGTAATATATGTTAATTAACTTATTTAGCAAAAAATTAACGAAAAATTTTGATAAGTAGCTTGTCTTTTAAAATTTAGTTTTTGACTAGGTAATACATTTTCATGGTTCAAAATGATACCAGTTTCCATCCTTAATCCAAAAATCTCCTTCAAAAGTCACCAATGTTATCAGGAAGTTACCTGAGAGATATATAAATTCATAGTATACTTTTTATAAAAACTACCATGCCTGGCTTTTTTCATTTAAAAAAGTAAAGACTATATCAGCAGCACATGAAATGGTGCTTTACTTTTTAAAAATATGGTTTTTTTGGTGGGAAGAGTAAGTATATTCCTAAACTTGTCCTTATGAAATTTGTATTCCTTAAAAAAATATGGTTTTTTTCCCGTATGATTGTACCCTGTTAATATAGTCAGTTTTCTGATTAATGAACATTTAGTTTTTTTCTATTTTTTTAAAATATTTATTTCTTTATTTGAAAGTCGAACTTATAGAGAGAGAGAAGGAGAGGGAGAGACAGCTTCAGGAGGGATGCACATGGAGCGGTGAGGGAGGAAGGGGACACCCGCCCAGCCAGCCAGATCAGCTGAATCAACCCTGGCGATCAATGGGGTGACAGATGTTGCAGCCAGATCACCCTCACATCCAATAGAGTGCATTGAAAATGAACCTTAATGGAGAATGAGACTGGAAATGGGAGAGGGAGGAGGATGGGTTAGAGTGGGGGTGGGAGGGTGGGTATGGTGGGGAGAATCACTATATTCCTCAAGTTGTACTTATGAAATATGTACTCATTAAATAAAATATTTCTTTGGGGGAAAAAAAAAAGC
Source organism: Oryctolagus cuniculus (assembly GCF_964237555.1). Lineage (NCBI taxonomy): Eukaryota > Metazoa > Chordata > Mammalia > Lagomorpha > Leporidae > Oryctolagus > Oryctolagus cuniculus. Next base: position 18,330,089 of record NC_091436.1, on the reverse strand, counting down.
CAGGTCTTGTGATGCCCACGCTAGGAGAGCACATTCATTCCTCTTATCCCATGAGCTCCTACTCACTCTTTCTCATTCATCCACAACTTTGGCAACTGACCTACCCTAAGCAAGCCAGCTGCACCCACATAGATGAGCCACTCATTGCCCTCATCTCTCAGCTCCCTTCCCCCTCTTCTACTCCACTGCTAGTATCACCTTCCAGATCATAATTCAAGTTGTGGTTTCATCCACGCACCCTCTTCTTTCACAAATTTAAGGCTTATACTCTCAGATCATGACTTCTCTTTTTTTGTTTGCTCCTGCTACAAAGTTCTTCAACCTCATCAAGATCTCCAAGATTAATCCCCTGCTTCATCAGTCTTCCTTTTTTGGGGGGAATAATTTATCCAATTTAACCCATAGTCTTCCACTTCTTTCTTCTCTCTGTATCCCTTTTCTCCTCTCTTTTCTAGTTGTTTCTTAAATATCTGTTGAGTATTTACTCTATGCCAGTCCCTGCCCCAAGCAATCCAAATACATTGCTGAATAAGATAATATCCCTATTGAAGCCATATTCTTGGGGGAGGAGACAATAAACAAATAAATAAATAACCAAAGTATGGGGCTGGTGTTATGATGTATCAGGTTGGGCCACCATCTGTGATGCTAACATCCCATATGGGTGCCAGTTCAAGTCCTCATTGCTCCATTTCTGATCCAGCTCTCTGTTAATGTCTCCGGGAAAGCAGCAGAAGATGGCCCAGGTACTTGGGCCCCTGCTACCTGTGTGGGAGACCCAGATGAAGTTCTTGGTTGCTGGCTTTGGTGTGGCCCAGACCTGGCCATTGTGCCAATTTGGGGAGATCTCCCTCTGCCTTTCTCTTTCTCTCTGTAACTCTGCCTTTTAAAAAAAGCAGACAAATCCTTAAAAAAAAAAAAAAAAGATAACTTCAGAGTGTGATAAATTCCATATGTGTGAAACAAATGATGAGCGAGTAACAGGAGGACAGAAAACGACGAGACCTTGCAGCCAGAAAAGGCTCCCCTGAGGAGATATGAGCTCAGATGATAGAGACCCATAAATGAGGGAAAGAGTGGTACTACATGCAATCTAACAGGGAGAAGAGTGGGGGAAGGAAAGAGAAGCTACTGAAGGAAAAGCAGAAATATACTGTGATTAAGGATTTTACCAACCCTTATAGCAATATCATCTATCATACTGAGCACTTGTTTAGTACAACGTCAGTCATGGGTAATTGTAGCTATCTATTTTCTTTCCTTCCTACTAGAAAAGGTAACATCACAGACAGACCAGTAGACTATAAATTCATGATCATGGGCAGACCGATCCTACTATAAATTCATAACCAGCATCCCCAGGAAAACTTACTGTTTGTTTCTTTTTGAGGGATAATTTTTTAAATTTACATTCTTCTCTAAAATACAAATAAGGATTCAGTGAATCAATGTATGGGAGAAGACCCCAGTTCATTGGGCAGGGGCATGCTAATCCTCTCTGCATTGTTCCAGTTTTAATAAATGTGCTGCTGAAGTAAGCTCCCTTCTACTTCTTAGTCTCTATGACTGCCTGCTCTGTTCCTCACCCAGAACTCTCAGTAAATGACATTTTCTACTTCAGAGGAAACAGAAGATATCAAAAAGTTAACCTGCTATCTTCCCCATATAACCTCAGCCTGTTTGCTTTGCTTAGGGCAGAAGACTGGTCCCATTTCCACCTAGGGCTAACAATCCCTCATCCAGTGCTTTGGATCTGATTTTCTCTCTCTGTAAGACTTGTTTATTTCAAAGGCAGAGTTTATAGGGGGAGGGGAGACAGAAAGAGACAGAAATCTTCTATATACTGGTTCACTCCCCCAAATAGCTGCAACGGCAAGAGCTGAGTTGGTCTGAAGCCAGGAGCCAGGAGCCAGGAGCTTCTTCCAGGTCTTCCACATGGGTGCAGAGGCCCAAGCACTCTGGCTATCTTCTCCTGCTTTCCTAGGCACATTAGCTGGGTTGAAGTGAAGCAGCCAGGACGTGAACCATATGGGATGCTGGTGTTGCAGATGGCAGCATTATCCACTATGCCACACAGCTGATGAGCCTTCTCTTTTGAATATTAATTTCATCCTATTAACTGGAATCTTCAAATCTTTTAAATATATTCAAGTCCTTTCCTATTAAAAACAATAAGAAAACAAACTCTCTCTGCATTTTCATTTAGAAGTCTGCCTCAAAGTATCTGGTACTGATCCACAAATTGATAGTGGCCTATGATGAGGTAAATATGGAAAATTCACAGTAAGAATTTGAGAAAATGTTTATGTTCTCAAGGTATCCAATTTTTAAAAAACATTTATGTATTTGAGAGGCAGAGTTACAGGCAGAGAGATGGAGAGACAGAGAGAGAGGTCTTCCATCTGCTGGTTCACTCCCCAAGTGGCCGCAATGGCCAGACCTAGGCTGATCTCAAGCTAAGAGTCAGAGCTTTTTCCAGGTCTCCCACATGGGTGCAGGGGCCCAAGTGCTTGGGCCATGTTCTACTGCTTTCCCAGGCCATTGACAGAGAGCTGGATTGGAAGAGAGGCAGAGGGAGATGAACCAGTTCCCATATGGGATGCTGGCACCATAGGTAGAGGCTTGACCTACTATGCCACAGTGCCAGCCCCAGCATTTAATTTTTTAAGACAGAGAAATCTTCCATCCTCTGGTTCATTTTCCAAATGGGTACAACAGCCAGATCTGGGCCAGGCAGAAGCCAGGAGTCAGAAACTCCATCACAGACCCCCACATGGGTAGCAGGGACCCAAGTATTTGGGCCATTTTCTTTTTCCTTTTTTTTTTTTTTTTTTTTTAAGATTTATTTTATTTATTTGAAAGACAGGGTTACAGAAAGAGGTAGAGACAGAGAGAGAGAGCGCTTCCATCCACTGGTTCACTCTCCAGATGGCCGCAACGGCCAGAACTGCACTGATCCGAAGTCAGGAGCCAGAAGCTTCTTCTGGGTCTCCCACATGGGTGCAGGCTTGGGCCATCTTCTATTGCTTTCCCAGGCCATAGCAGAGAGATGGATCGGAAGAGGAGCAGCTGGGACTAGAACCGGTGCCCATATGGGATGCCGGTGCTTCAGGCCAGGGCTTTAACCTGCTGTGCCACAGCACCGGCCCCTGGGCCATTTTCTGTTGTCTTCCAAGGTACATTAGTAGAAAGCTGGATTGGAAGCAAAGCAGCTGAATTCAAACTGGCACTCTTGATATGGGATGCCAGCATTGCAAGTGGCAGCTTAACTTGCTATGCAAGACACCAGTCCCAGAACTGAGAAACTGTAAATTTGACAAAACTAATCTTATGTCTGTTAAATATAATAGAATATTTGAACTTATATTTTATATAACATTTTAAATGTTAAAATTTCCTGATAATTCATTTTTACTGTACTTTACAAATTAACTCATGATTAATCAGACATTTTTTTAAGAATCCAAGATCTTCACCATATATTAGTGTTTGAGAAACACTACTCGTTAATATCCTCACCCTCCTGTCAAACAGAAACTTCTCAAAGAGCTGTCAATGACACTGTTCTTTGCTCTCTCATCCCATTTATTCCTTAACCCACTCCAATTGGTATTACATTCCCATGACAGACAGATTCAAGTTACCACAAGGGTGATATGAAGAACTCTGTTCTAACCCCCAGTACCACAAAATGTGGCTGTATTTAGTAACTGAGGTTCAAGGAGGTCATCAGGGTAGATTCTAATGTAATATGACCTGTGTTCCTGTAAGAGGAAATCTGGACAAACACACACTACACACAAACACAGAGAGACAGAAGAGGACAACTCATGTACAAACTGAGGGACAACCATGTGAAGATACAGTGAGACTACAGCCCCCTGCAAGCCAAGGAGGCCTCAGAAGACACTGCTGGCAACTTAACCTTGGAGGCTCTAAAACTATGAAAAAACAAACCTTTATTTTTTAAGCTGCTCAGTCTGTGGCATTTTGCTATGGCAAACCTATCAAACTAATACACCACGTCATTAAAGCAACACTGTGTTTTCTAGTTCTCACCTTGTTGATCTCTTTTTCTCTATAGTACTTGGCATTTTTGACCATGTATTCCCTTTCTTGAAACATTGTCTTCCGTTGGCTTCTGAGGCACTAAAAACCTTACTGGGTTTTTTCTCTCCCTGTACCTAATTCTTTCTGCCTCCTTTGCAGACTTATCTTCTTCAACCAGCTATGAAGTAATAGGCTGGGAGGGTAGGCACACAGTCTGGTAGTTGGGATGCCAGTATCCCATATCGGAATGCTTGGTTTGATGCCTGGCTCTGGCTCCTAACTCCAGCTTTTGCTTGTGCAGACTCTGAGAAACAATGATGATGGCTCAAGTGGTTGGTTCCTGCCACTCATGTGGGAGATCTGGATTGGGTTCCTAGCTCCGAAGTTCTGTCCCCTAGCCTTGTTTCCTAGTAGGCATTTGGGGAGTACACCAGTGGATGGGAGTACTTTATCTATTTCCCTTTCTCTGCCTTTCAAAAATTTCATTGAATTTTTTTAAGGTTTTGTTCTAGGGTATCTTGTCATCTTTGTCTATGTTATCACCCTTAGGTGACCTATTTCATAAATATGGTGCATGTGCAATTGCACGTGCACATGTGCGTGTACACACATACATACACACACAGTTCCTACTTGAGATCTTCACTTAAATAACAATGAACCTAATTCAACTTCTCTCCCTTGAGGCAAGTGTCTGGCTAGTGTCTAAGACTTACGATCTTTCTCATTAAATCCTGTTCTCCAATCCAACCCTTTCTTAATGTTGGCTATCGTCATCCATATTTCTAAGCCGAAAGCTTAACAGTCATCCTTCTCCATCATTAAACCCCATATGTGATCTACTACCAAGTCCTTGTCAATTTTCCTGCTCCCATTTCTGTTAAAGCACTCATTTTCCTGCACTGCCATCTCCCAAGTCCAGATTACCTGCATCTGCCACAAAACCATCATATCTCCTATCAAGCCTATCCTCCTATCTTCCTTTGCTCCTCTCCAATCCATTCTCAGTCACTGCAGCCATCTCTTTGAAACACAAATGTAATCACATTATTACCCAGTTTGAAACACATCTCTAACTTCCTGCTGTTCTTAGGACAGAAATAAATAATAAAACAGTCCTGCATAGTTAGGCCTCTATGGACTTCTCCAGTCACATCTCATACTCTTGTTGTCAGTATTCCAGCCATTTAATTTCTTTCTTCCTTCCTTCCTTCCTTCCTTTTCTTTCTTTTCTCTCTCTCTCTCTCTCTCTCTCTCTCTCTCTCTCTCTCTCTCTCTCTCTCTCTCTTTCTTTCTTTCTTTCTTTCTTTCTTTCTTTCTTTCTTTCTTTCTAAGACAGAGTTTCAGAGAGAGAGAGGGAGAGAGGGAGAGATAGGGAAAGAGATATCTTCCATCTATTGGTTCACTCCCCAAATGGTTTCAATGGCTGGTGTTGCTCCAGGCCAAACCCAGGAGCTCCAAACTTGAATCAGGTCTCCCATGTAGGCAACAGGCGCTCAAGAACTTGAGCCAATGCCCTCTGCCTTTCCAGGTGCATCAGGAGGGAGTTAGATTGGAAGTGGAGTAGCCACTCAAACCTGCACTCACATCAGATGTGCTGGGATTGCAAGCAGTAGCTTAACCCAATGTCCCACAACACTGGTCCCCCAAGTATTTCATTTCTTTGTGGTTTGAAAACTTGCCAAAGGAGTCATGCATACAAACACTCTTCCTCACTAAACCCATCCCTACTAACCCTTATTTTTATATCAGATTTCAGCTCTACAATTAGTTTCTTAGGAAAGTTTTCTCTGATCTACTGGAGTAGTTAAAAATTTCTCTTTCAGGAAGGAAGTTAAGATCCCTGTATCCCTTATCAGAGTGTATAGGTTTGAGTTCTGCCTCTGGCTCCTGACTTAAACTTCCTGGTAGTGCAGATCCTAGCAGTGGTAACGGCTAAACTAACTGGGTCTCTGCTATTTCCTTGTGAGAACTAGACTGGGTTCTTATCTCCCAGCTTCAGCACTAGTCTGATCCTGGTGTGGGTATTGGGGCAGTAAATGAGCAGATGGGAGGTATCTCTCTCTGTCCCTGCCTCTCTCTCTGCTTTTCAAATAAATGAGTTAAAACAACCAACTGGGGCCAGCATTGTGGTGCAGTGGATTAATGCCCTGGCATCCCATATGGGTACCAGTTCAAGACCTGGCTGCTCCACTTCTGATCCAGCTCTCTGCTATGGCCTGGGAAGGCAGCAGAGCATGGCCCAAGTCCTTGGGCCCCTGTGCCTGCATGGGAGATCTAGAAGAAGCTCCTGGCTCCTGGCTTTGGATCAGCGCAGCTCTGGCCATTGCAGCCAATTGGGGAGTGAACCATTGGGTAGAAGACCTCTCTCCCTCCCTCCCTCCCTCTCTCTCTCTCTCTGTGTGTGTGTGTGTGTGTGTAATTCTGACTTACAAATAAATAAATAAATCTTAAAAAAATAAAAAATAAAACAACCAACCAACCAACCAACACTCTGCCCTGGGGCAGGAGCCTGGCCTATCAAATCACTAGGGTTTGAGTTCTGACACAGTTACTGATTCTAGCTGCATGCTAAGGCAGACTCTGGGATGCAGCTGGTGATAGGTCAGTTCCCAGCTTTGGCCAGTGCAGGCACCTGGGGGATGGGTCAGCAGATGGGAGCTCCCCTCCCTGCTTGTCTCTCAGATTAAAAAAAAGAAAAAAATTCCCTCTTATGAGTCTACAGTACAATGTACCTCTCCCCTTCTTGAGTCGCACTTAATGTAGCTATTATTGCAGCTGTATTTCTGTTATTCAGTCTCCCTTAATAAAAGTTCCACCAAAGGGCAGGAAATTACTCAATGACAAAAGGGCCTGAAACAGCTGTTGATTAAAAAAAAAAATTGTTTGATCAAAGAAAGAATAAAGACTTCCTATAAATTAATGAGAAACACAAGATTAACAAATAGTTAAAAAAATGGCAATTAAAAAATAATTATTAGGGCTCAGCACTATGGCATAGTAGGTTAAGCATCCAACTGTGGCACCAGCATCCCATATGGGCACCAGTTCAAGTCCTGGCCGCTCCACTTCTGATCCAGCTACCTGCTGATGGCCTAGGAAAGCAGTAGAAGATGACCCAAGTGCTTGGGCACCTGTGCCTGTATGGAAGACCCAGAAGAGGTTCTTGCCTTTTGGCTTCTGATCAGTGCAGCTTCAGCCATTGTGGCCATTTGGGGAGTGAACCAGCAAATGGAAGACTTCTCTCTCTGAGTGTAACTATGCCTCTCAAGTAAATAAATAAATCTTAAAAAAAAAAATAACCAATAAACAAATAGTCAACCTCACCAGTGACCAAAGAAATGTAGATATAGTATTTCCACATCTATTAAGCAGATAAAAAGGATAAGACCTAGGCTTTATAAATATAGGCATTCTCATAGCAAACTGATAAGGAGACTAAGTACCACCTTTGTATACAGAATACTTATGAAAAAAATTTTTGCGAGTCTTTAAAAATTCACTTGTAGAAGTCAACAGGTATGTCCAAAGACTGAGTGCAAGGGTTACTACTATACTGCTATCTATAATGGCAAAAGGAGACACATCTCCAAAAATGGGGAGTTGGTTAAACAAAATATGTGATAAATTTATTGAATGTGGCTATTAAAATTATTTCATAGAACATTTAATAAGGAATGCCACGCATGTTATATTAAGTGAAAAAAAGTAGGTTTTACTAAGATCCTATTTTTTTGCTTAAACAACAAAAATCAAAATACACACGTATAAATACACTTAGGTTTCCCACAGGAAAAAAGACTGGGAAAAAAATACCAAAATATTGTAAGAGTGGTGTTTTCTTTTCACTTATTTGCTTTCTGAATATTCTATGATGAGGGGCCGGCGATGCGGCACAGTGGGTAAAGCTGCTGCCTGTGATGCGGACATCCGATCCAGCTCCCTGCTAATGTGCTTGGGCCCCTGCACCCACATGGGAGACCCAGAGCAAGCTCCTGGCTCCTGGCTTCAGCCTGGCCCAGCCCATTGTTGAAGTAATTTGGGGAGTAAACCAACAGATAAAAGATCTCTCTCTCTCTCTCCTTATATCCCCTTCTCTCTGTAACTCTTTCAAATAAATAAATCTTTAAGATGAACATATTTTGCTCTTACAATATGAAAAAAATATAAAAAGCAGTTTAAATGATAGTATTTTGAGGGAAAAAGGATCTATTTTAGTGGCAGTATAGCCAACCAAGAAGTTCTTAATTTTTTTGTTGTTGTTGTTAATAAAGATTTTATTTATTTAATTGAGAAGTAGAATTACAGAGGGAGGAAGACAGAGAAAGAAAGGAAGGTTTTCCAACTGCTGGTTCACTCCTCAAATGGCTGTAATGGCCAGAGCTGAGCTGATTTGAAGCCAGGAGCTTTTTCCAGGTCTCTCACCTGGGTGCAGGGGCCCAAGCACTTAGGCCATCTTCTACTACTTTCCCACGCCATAAGCAGAGAGTTGGATGGAAACAGGAGCAACCAGGACTAGAACCGGCACCCATATGGGATACCAGCACCATAGGCAGAGACTTAGCCCACCAAGCCACAATGCTGGCCCCTGTTGTTATTTTTAAGATTTATTTGAAATGCAGAGTTGCAGAGAGAGACAGGGAGAGACAGAGAGAGAAAATCAATCTTCAATTCACTAGTTCACTCCCTAGATCTTCAATGGCTGAGGGATGGGCAAGGCCGAAGCCAGGAGGCAGGAGCCTTCACCAAGGTCTTCCAGTGGGTGCCCCTCAAAGTTCTCAATCTTGACTGCTGCTTATCATAATTACCTATTAAGTTTTAAATGGGAGGGTACTACTCTCAAATTCATTTTGTAACAACACTGTGACATTATTATTTTGAGATTTTCACTTACTAGGATGTTTTTAACAATTTTCAAGACCAAAGACTCTATATACCTTATATTTTAAAGCTACACAATAAGAGATGAGACTAGAAAAAGCATCTGATGAATTACCGGGTTTCAAGCTGGCATTAATAGGTCTGGCAGCTGCTGCAGCCATCTGCTCCCGTCGAGGATCTTGATAGCTCATTTTACTAATGAATTCAATTGCTGCTTCTATGCTTCTGTTATTAGTTTTTTGAAGAGCTTGTATAACCATATCCTTAAGCAAAGATTAAAAACAAGAAAAAAAATTTAAATCTTATAATAAGGGAAAACAGCACTTTGAATTCCACTGGAGAAATTCACAATTAAGAAGAATAAGGCCTCACACCATAATATTAATGTCCTGTTTATAATGACAAGAAAACCCCACACAATTTCAAGTTACTAAATAAAACAAAACAAGCTGTCATGTCTTTCTAATGTTTCCACCTTTATATAAAATATTACTATTTCCTTCCAGGATTAACTTCTTCAGGATATAATCTTGGTAACATGACTCTCATTATTTCTCATTCTTTTTTTCATTGTGATATAAGTAGAAAACTATCAGATTGTTAAAAGATATCAGTCAAAACATTGGAAATGATTTTTTTGTTTCACGATAGCATTTTAGTAAATATTGTAGCTCTAGTAAAGGAATTGCATAGTTCTGGTTATTAAACTCTAAGAGTTTATGCGATGAATACTTCAAATTAGATAATATGGAAAAAGCAAGTTTGAGTTCTAACAGCTCCCCTTTTGAAATGTCTTGAACTACAGAAAGTTATTTAACATTTCTTCAACTATAATAAACTCACAGGATTGATGTGAAGATTCAATTAAAAAACATACAGGGGCCAGCACTGTGGTGTAGCGGGTAAAACTGCCACATCCCCCAGGGGCATCAGTTGAATCTAGCAGCTCTACTTCTTCTTCTTTTTTCTTTTTTCTTTTTTTGACAGGCAGAGTGGACAGTGAGAGAGAGAGAGAGAGAGAGAGAGAGAGGTCTTCCTTTTGCCGTTGGTTCACCCTCCAATGGCCGCCACAGCTGGCGCGTTGCGGCCGGTGCACCGCGCTGATCCGATGGCAGGAGCCAGGTACTTATCCTGGTCTTCCATGCGGGTGCAGGGCCCAAGGTCTTGGGCCATCCTCCACTGCCTTCCCTGGCCACAGCAGAGAGCTGGCCTGGAAGAGGGGCAACCGGGACAGAATCCAGCTCCCCGACCGGGACTAGAACCCAGTGTGCCTGTGCTGCAAGGTGGAGGATTAGCCTAGTGAGCCGCGGCGCCGGCTGCAGCTCTACTTCTAATCCAGTCCTCTGCTAAGGCCTGGGAAAGCAGTGGAAGATGGCCCAAGTCCTTGGGCCCCTGCACCTGCATGGGAGACCCAGGAAGAAACTCCTGGCTCCTGGCTTAGCTCTAGCTGTTACAGTCATTTGGGGAATGAACCAGCAGATCGAAGACTTCTCTCTCTCTCTCTGCCTTTCAATAAATAAATAAATCTTAAAAAAAAAATACAACAAAACATAAAGTACATAAGCATAGAGCTCAAATGTTAGTGGTGTTCTTCCACTCCTTGTCCTTTATCAGTAACAGAAATTATACATTAACAAGCAAAAAGTATACTGACATTCATTTTTCAAAAGGCAGGCAACTACCTATTCTGGAGGACTGAGTATTTCAAATGATATTTTAAAATGAGAAATGGCTTAGTAACAGGTGAACTAACAGTACTTTATACTTTGTGTTTCTGTGTGGGTGCACACTGTTGAGATCTTTACTTAATATATACTAAATTATCTTCTATATATAAAGATAATTGAAAATGAATCTTGATGTGAATAGGATAGGAGAAGGAGTAGGAGATGGGATGGGTGCGGGTTGGAGGGAGGGTATGGGGGGAAAAAGCCGCTATAATCCAAAAGTTGTAGTTTGGAAATTCATATTTATTAAATAAAAGTTAAAAAAATTCAATGGCTTTGATGCATTTTTTGCAGATGGTTCAAATTCCCATCAAAACTTCATTATCATTGGTAATATAGTAATGCAGTAGGTTGACATAGGGCCTGAATACTTGACTGTTGGCATATATAATTAATCCAAAGTAATATGATATAAGATGTAAGAGGATTTAAGCAAATTCTTCTGTTCCACTGTTTCCAGAGATTTAAATGTGGTGGATAAGACTTTAAAAAGATGAAATGATTTAACAGCCTTTTCCTAAGTAGGCTGTGATACTATGTATGTATAATTTATACTATATACCAGAAAAATTTTGAATTTTTAGTCATGTCTTTCATTTATAACTTGAGCAAATAAATGTATGTAGCTAAATATTTATTTAAAAAAAAAAAAGGTGAACTGGCTACTGACAGACAACCACCCTACGTGAAATGACTGGAGATGAGTATGAGACCAACCAGAGAAAAGTTGTGGCAGAAACCTATTGCCTATTCAAGATTCAATCTCTTCGTTCTTCAAAATGTTCCTGGCTTTGTTGGAAGAAGGGTTTCTGCAATAATTTTGCTATCTCTGATTCAGGCACTGGTTCTTCCTGCATCCTGTTTTATAGGCAGTAATGTGCTCCAGCATGTTGCAACCAAAAAGAAAATGCAACAAACTCATATGAGTGCTAGGCTCTAACATCTTTAAGAGGTTGGGGCCGGCACTGTGGTGCAGCAGGTAAAGCTGCCGCCTGCAGTGTCGGCATCCCATGTAGGCGCTGGTTTGAGTCCCAGTGTTCCACTTCCAATCAAGCTCTCTGCTATGGCCTGGGAAAACAGTGAAGGTGGCCCATGGGGCCGGCGCTGTGGCACAGTGGGTTAACACCCTGGCCTGAAGTGCTGGCATCCCATATGGGTGCCGGTTCAAGACCCGGCTGCTTCACTTCCAATCCAGCTCTCTGCTGTGACCTGGGAAAGCAGCAGAAGAAGACCCAAGTCCTTGGACCCCTGCATCCACGTGGGAGACCCGGAAGAAGCTCCTGGCTTCAGATCAGCACAGCTCTGGCCATTGCAGTGAATTGGGGAGTGAACCATTAGATGGAAGACCTCTCTCTCTCTCTGCCTCTCCTCTCTCTGTGTAACTCTAACTTTCAAATAAATAAATAAATCCTAAAAAAAAAAAAAAAAAAAGAAGGTGGCCCAAGTGCTTGAGCCCCTGCACCCACGTGGGAGACCCAGAAGAAGCTCCTGGCCCCTGCCTTCGGATTGGTGCAGCTCCAGCCACTGTGGCCAACTGGGGAGTGAACCAGCAGATGGAAGACCTCTCTCTGACTCTCCTTCTCTCTTTGTGTAACTCTGACTTTCAAATAAATAAATCCTTAAAAAAAAATCCTTAACAGGTGAACCAATGAGAGCTGTCTAAAATGAATCACTAACTTTGTTTAAAGCATCATATTTGCATTTTTCCTTTGTTGAAAGCAAATCAAACTCAATCCCTAACTGATACAAAGATACAATGTGGTCACATTTTATGCCAATCAAACTGCAATTCTATAATAAGATATAAAGAAATTAATCTCACTTTATGTGAAATTTAAAATAATATAAATCACTCAAAATTAAAATTCATCAGGGAGTACTTAATTTTAAAACTTGTTAAGCCAACTGACTGTAACTGCATTTATAATATTACCGTATGGCAGTGCCACCTCTGTTGGCAAAAGAACTGGCACCCACTATGTTTTTCAGTATTGTGGGAATCATGTTAAATGTACTGAAGTTTCAGACTGAGATTTTGGTGACTATTATGCTGGTTTTGCTTTTTAAATATTCATTCCTCTGTTTGAAATTTTCTTCCATCTGTAACAACATCAACATCAACATTGTTCATTAAGTGGAGGTGTTGGCGCTAATATGAAAAAGAACACAGTCAAATCAGTAACTTGGAAACAGAAGTCTTACATGATAATTACACTCTTGTTTTTAATGTTTATGAGAAAAAACACACTCTAGTAATTATATATTTATGTGGTCTAATAGTACATTAATCCTATTTAAGATTTTTATGAGAAAATAAACTGAAATATTTGACCTTTTAATTTTACAGTCACAAGAAACAGTCCCTGCCTCAAAAAGGAACTACTTTAAACTTGACATAGAAAATAACAGGAATAGGTTAGGACTTATAAAGTGATAAAATGAGTGATGTGAAAACTTTATAAGAATTTTGATGTATCAAGTTAGGACACTGAACAATATAAATTCTACAAACTAATGGGAAGTTACTAGTTTGAGTGCTTCGCAGAGGCAGAAGCAGATTTCCATATACTTTATACCACCGGTATAAATAATAGCATACCTTCACTATTTGGATAAATGAGGAACAATAAATGAAAAAAATGCTTTCAGTGAAGCAACATTGCTTAATGGGTTATTAATAACATAAGGTGACCATTTTGAAGTATGATTACAATACAGCAAACATCTTTGTAATGCAAAAATAATTATGGTTATTACTGCCAATAAACAAGAGAACATTGACTAATGTGTTAGATTTCTTTATTTTTTAAAACTATTATTTATTTGAAAGGCAAAGTTGGAGAGAGAGAGAGTGAGAGAGTGAGAGAGTGAGAGAGAGAGAGAGAGAGAGAATCTTCCATCCGCTGGTTCACTCCCCAGATGGCTGCAATGGCTGGAGCTGGGCCCTTCCAAAGCCAGGAGCCAGGATTTTCTTCCAGGTCTCCCACGTGGGTGCAGTGGCCCAGGCTCTTGAGTCATCTGCTGCTGCTTTCCCAAGTGCATTAGCAGAGAGTTGGACTGGAAGTGGTGCAACTGGGACTGGAACAGGTGCCCATATGGGATGCTGGAGCTGCAGACAGCAGCTTAACCCACTATGCAACAGCGCCGGCCCTTTAGATTTCTTAAAACTGTCTAAACTGAGAGAATATTGAAGTCCATTAAAGATATGGGCCACATCTGGTATGACTTACTATCCTGACTGATGGGCTCATACATCTACTGGATGACCTACCTGACACATACATTATCACATAAGGGCCTTTACAGCCTGTGATTTTATAAACTCTCTTTCCTGAACAACATGTAAAAGGAAAGAAAAAGGTCAATGATTCTCTGTGTTCTTTGCCTTTTGTCTAAAGGAGTATTAGGAAAAATGTGCTCTGGAGAATTTCCTTAATAGTCTAGAAAAACATTATTCCAGCTCTATTTTCTAGTGCAAATCCAGTATTTTAAGAATACTTTAGGGGCCGGTTCTGTGGTGTAGTGGGAAAAGCCGCCACCTGCAGTGCCGGCATTCCATATGGACTCAGGTTCAAGTCCCAGCTGCTCCACTTCCAATCCAGCTCTCTGTTATGGCCTGGGAAGGCAGTGAAAGATGGCCCAAGTCCTTGGGTCCCTGAGCCCATGTGGAAGACCCAGAAGAGGCTCCTGGCTTTGGATCAGTACAGCTCTGGCTGCAGCCAATTTGGGAGTGAACCAGAGGATAGAAGTCCTCTTTCTCTCTCTGCCTCTCTTTCAAATAATTTTTTTTTTTTTTTTAAGAATACTTTAGATAGCCATTGCAGTACACTGACTTCCACAGAGACAGTGCTAGGGCAAGTGACAGCCAGATAGGTACTGGGCGACTCTGTGCCTTGCTGAGGAAAAATAACCAAACATGGGTAAAGGAGATCCTAAAAAGCCAAGAAGCAAAATACCATCATATGCATTCTTTGTGCAAACTTGCCAGGAGGAACACAAGAGGCACCCAGATTAGTTATGTTTTCTATAACCAATTTTTATTTTTTTTAATTTTTATTTTTTGACAGGCAGAGTTAGACAGTGAGAGAGAGAGAGACACAGAGAGAAAGGTCTTCCTTTTTCCATTGGTTCACCCCCTAAGTGGCCGCTACGGCTGGCGTATTGCAGCCGGCACGCTGCGCCGTCCGAAGCCAGGAGCCAGGTGCTTCCTTCTGGTCTCCCATGCGGGTGCAGGGCCCAAGGACCTAGGCCATCCTCCACTGCCCTCCTGGGCCACAGCAGAGGGCTGGACTGGAAGAGGAGCAACTGGGACAGAATCCGGCACCCTGACTGGGACTAGAACCCGGGGTGCCGGCGCTGCAGGTGGAAGATTAGCCTAGTGAGCCACAGCGCTGACCCAATTTTTATTTAAACAATTTCTGCCACCTAAAATATTCATACGTGGGGCCAGCATTGTGGCACAGTGGGTAAAGACACCATCTGCAATGCTGGTATCTCATATGGACCCAAGTTCAAGTCCGGGCTGCTCCAGTTCCAGTCTAGCTCCCTGCTAATACACCTGGAAAAGCAACGGAGGATGTTCCAAGTGCTTGGGCTCCTGCACCCACATGGAGAAGGTCCTGGCTGCTGGCTTCCGCCTGGCCCAGCCCTGGCTATTGTGGCTATTTGAGGAGTGAACCAACAGATAGAAGATTGACCTCTGTCTCTGTTTCTCTCCGTCTCTGTAACTGTCTTTCAAATAAATAAATCTTTAAAATTCATACAAGGTATGTTATCATAGGAATCAAATTTTATTAATAACCAAAATATGATTTAAATTAATGTGCTATAAAAATTCAAAATGAGTTCTGAAAGTAAATACTAAAAGAACTGGGCATAGTGAGCGTAAAGTGAAATTTTAATAGTTTTTTTTAATTTCACATTTGAACCTAAGGGTGATATGAACACAACCACTCAATCAAATCTATGATTATAATGCTTTCTCCTTACTATCAGCTTCGTATCTTTGGACTTACTATTTCTCCGATAGCTGCTCGGCTTATCAAGCTGGTGTGGCACACAGAAGTCTCTCCCATAGCCTCACTTGCAGCTTTCTTCAACTGCATTTCCACTGTGACTTCATAACCTAGCTTTTTAAATTTTAGAAACTCCAGAATTTAGTGATAATGTATAACAGAAGAAACTAAAGAAATAACAATGACTTTGTTATGTTTGTAAACATAACATTCTTCATTGACAGACACATTGTATGTATACATAGCTAAATGCTTTTAAAAGAAACATTTCAGCATGAGAGTACCTAAAAAGTTTTACAAAGCATAAGGTGAGATTTCTTTGTCTTGTCTTTAAAAATTCTTACCTCATCAAATCCAGCAGCTTGCAAGTCTTGAAACATCTGTGGATTAACTTCTGAAGTACTCCTGGAGGAAGAACTGGTTTCATTGGCAAATGGCAGCAGAGAGTTTCGAATTTCCTGCAAGGCCTTGTGATATGTCCCAAATTTGGGTGGATTCCTAACTTGTCGAGGATCTTCAGTCAACATTTTGCTCATGTTATGCTCAGCCTTTGCAGCATCAGATGGTTTGGATAAATTCCTAAGAGATTCCCGAATTTCTTGCAACATCTGCCGACTGCTGCCAGTGTAGTTACTGGCAGGAAAGGTCTTAGGCCTCATTTGCCTGTAACCTTCTGGCTTTTCACTCCTCTTCATGAAAACATCTATGTATGTAGCCCACACAAAGGACTTCTTTAAGAGCTCCTTGATAGATTCAAAACTTTCTCTTCAGTAAAAGTGGAAATGATCCTTTGTGAACTTCCCAGGAATATTAAATTCTTTATACTCTACACAATTAACCCTATAAAAGAAAAAAATAAATAATAAAAACTATAAGGTGATTAGTAAAGCAGTTTTGGGTATTAGGGGAACACCTCACTGATACAGAAGTTAAGAGAACAAGTTATAGTTCTGGCTCCGTTAAGGACTACTTTAGGATCAGGACAAGTGCCTATTTCCTAGTCTATAAAATGGATTTACCTTATTTACCTTAAGCAATAGTTATGATGGTAATTTTTAAGAATGCCAGAGTTTGGGGCTGGCATTGTGGCACAGCAGATAAAGCTGCTGCCCGCAATGCCAGCATCCCATATGAGCACAGGTTCCTGGCCTGGCTGCTTCACTTATGATCCTTGCTAATGGCTTGGGAAAAGCAGCAGAAGATGGCACAAGTGCTTGGGCGACTGCTAACCAGAAAAGCTCCTGGCTTCTGGCTTCAGCCTGGCTGTTGTGGCCACTTGGGGAGTGAACCAGCAGATGAAGATCTCTCTCTGTCTCTCCCTCTCTGTGTTAACTCTGCCTTTCAAATACATAAATAATATTTTTAAAAATTATATTTAAAAAAGCACGCCTTAGTAAGCATATAAAGCAAATACAAATTCAAGAGAGTACTAAATCAACAATATAACAGACAACCTCTCCTTGCCAATCTCACTCAGCAGCTCCAATTTTTGATTGTACAAATTAGATCTCAGGGTAAGATTTCTTAAAGAACAGGTATGGTCCCTTTAATTAATTTTCATTTTATTTGAAAGGCAGAGCATCAGAGAGAGAGAGACAGAGACTCAGAGAGATCTACCTTCCATTGGTTCTCTTCCCAAATGCCTGCAACAGACAGGGCTGTGCCAAGTTGAAACCAGGAGAGCAGAACTCAATCCAGGTCTCTAAGTGGGTGGCAGGGATCCAAGTACTTTTATTTTTTATTTATTTATTTATTTATTTATTTATTTATTTTTTGACAGGCAGAGTGGACAGTGAGAGAGGGAGACAGAGAGAAAGGTCTTCCTTTGCCGTTGGTTCACCCTCCAATGGCCGCCGTGGCCGCGCGCTGCGGCCAGCACACCGCGCTGATCCGAAGCCAGGAGCCAGGTGCTTCTCCTGGTCTCCCATGGGGTGCAGGGCCCAAGCACTTGGGCCATCCTCCACTGCACTCCTGGGCCACAGCAGAGAGCTGGCCTGGAAGAGGGGCAACTGGTACAGAATCCGGTGCCCTGACCGGGACTAGAACGCGGTGTGCCGGCGCCGGAGGCGGAGGACTAGCCTATTGAGCTGCGGTGCCGGCAAGGGACCCAAGTACTTGAACCATCACCTGTTGCCTCCTAGGATGCACATGAGCAGGAAGCTAGATGGGAAACAGAATAGCTAGGACTTGAACCAGGCACTCTGATATGGGATGCAAGCATCCCAAGCAGTGACTTAACTGCTGTGCCAAATGCCTGCCCTGAGTATTGTTGCCTATAAAAAGATTTTAGGCCGGCGCCACGGCTCACTAGGCTAATCCTCCGCTTAGCGGCGCCGGCACACCGGGTTCTAGTCCCGGTCAGGGCGCCGGATTCTGTCCCGGTTGCCCCTCTTCCAGGCCAGCTCTCTGCTGTGGCCAGGGAGTGCAGTGGAGGATGGCCCAGGTGCTTGGGCCCTGCACCCCATGGGAGACCAGGATAAGT
The DNA here is from genome assembly GCF_964237555.1 of Oryctolagus cuniculus. Classification (NCBI taxonomy): domain Eukaryota; kingdom Metazoa; phylum Chordata; class Mammalia; order Lagomorpha; family Leporidae; genus Oryctolagus; species Oryctolagus cuniculus. The sequence goes on along the minus strand of NC_091436.1, from coordinate 18,311,934 downwards.
ACCTGGCTCCTGCCATCGGATCAGCGCGGTGCGCCGGCCGCAGCGGCCATTGGAGGGTAAAACAACGGCAAAGGAAGACCTTTCTCTCTGTCTCTCTCTCACTGTCCACTCTGTCTGTCAAAAAAAAAAAAAAAAAGATTTTAAAAACACCAGTCCAGAAGACACCTATATGCTTCAAAAACAGATACTTGGGTTTAGTTTCTTAACTGTACAACACGACTATAAAGACAGTAGGCTTATCAACAATGGGACAGGAAAAGGACATGTGAGGTCAGCTTGTCTTTTCCTCACTTAGGCATGAATGTCTTCTATAAAACACTGAAAGAATACTCAACTAACGTCTACTTAAATGTCCCACTAACAGGGAATCACTAACTCAAGAAACATTCCATTTGTGATCTGCGGTAACTGTCAGAAATATTTGAGGCCGGCGCTGTGGCATAGTGAGTAAAGCTGCTTCCTGCAATGCCGGAATCCCATATAGGAGCCAGTTCATGTCCAGGTTGTTCCACTTTCCGTCCAGCTCCCCACGAATGCGCAAAGGAAAGCAGCAGCAGATGACCCAAGTGCTTGGGCCCCTGCTACCCACGTGGGGGACCCATTAGAAGCTCGTGGATCCTGACTTTAGTCTGGCCTAGCCCCAGCTGTTGCAGCCATTTGGGGAGTGAACAAGTGGATGGACGATACCTCTGTCTTTCTCTCTCTCTCATAACTCTGCCTTTCAAATAAATACATAAATAAATATCTTTAGGAAAAAAAAAAGAAATGTTTTCATCATGTGCAGCATCATGAAACCTCACTCAGTGCCTACCAAGAGCCTGTTACAGGCCAGCACTAAACAATTTGTCTACCTTCTGATCTAGTGGTCTGAATGTCTCTGTGCAGTAGGTTTGCTACTTTATAGATATGAGAACTACAAATTTAGAGAGTTTGGCTAAAATAGTATGTAAGTAATATTGCTAGTATTCGAAACACTGCTAATTATCCTCTACTGGGAGCTAATTTCTATTCTAATTAAGTGTGACTACCATTCATGTTACATCAATCTATCTATCAATAGATAGATCCATCAATAAACAGACAGATATACAGGCAGGGAGGAAGTGGAAATGGGGGTGAAAGAGACTTCTTGTCATTTAGATCTCAGTTCTGTTACCTCTTCAAAGAGCCTCTGCCTACTCACCAGATTACACTCTTTTCTTTTTTTCTCAAAGATTTATCTGAAATGCAGAGTAACAGAAAGAGAAAGAGAAAGAGAAAGAGAAAGAGAGAAAGACAGAGAGAGATATCTTTCATCTGCTTGTTCACTTGCTTTTTTTTTGTTGTTCACTTCCAAAATGACCACTATGGCTAGGGTTGGACCAGGCCAAAACCAGTAGACTGGAACATCAATCTCTCATGCAGGTGGCAGGAGCCCAGGCATTTGGGCAATCCTCTGCTGCCTTCCCAGGCATATTAGCAGGGAGCTAGATGTGAAATGCAGCAGCCAGGACTTGAAATGCCATTCTGATATGGGAATGCCAGTGCTGCAAATGGCAGCTTAGCTCACTGTGCCATAATGCAGTCTGTTTTCTTTTTTGCCCAAAATGATTTGCTTATTTGAAAGGTAGAGTTACATAGAGAGAGAGAGACAGGCAGAGAGAGATCTTTCATCTGCTGGTTCACTCTCCAGATGGCTTCAACAGCCAGGACTGAGCCAGGCCAAAGCCAGGAGCTAGGAGCTTCATCCAGGTCTACCACATGGCTGGCAGAGGCTCAAGTCTTTGTGCCATCTTCTGCTGCTTTTCCAGGTACATTAGCAGGGAGCTGGATTGGATGTAGAACAGCTGGGACTTGAACTAGTATTCATATATGATGCCAGTGCTACAAGTAGTGGCTTAGCCAGCTGTATTACCCTGCCAGGACCTGGTTTTCTTTTTATTGATAGAATTTTATAGTATCTAAAATTGCTTTACTTCTTTGTTGTAGATTTCTCCTCACTGAAATAAAATCTCCCCGAGAATATAGGACCTTGTATTTCCTGTAACCATTGTCCACCACCAATAACTAAGTCTGGCACATAGCAGATGCTTAATAAATATGTATTTTAAAACAAATGAAATAAACATGTGCATCCTAAACATTCCCATTTTCTTAAGTGCTTCTTAATTCTAGTCATGCTCTTCTAGACATACATGTCAAAACTCTAAAGCTGGTTAAAAAAAAAGAAAAACAGCATTTGCAATGAAAAAAACAATAACAACCAAAAATGGGATTCAACTTCTTGTTCTGTTAATCATTAGCAATGCAGACTTGGAAACTTAATTCTCTGAACTGACTCCTGCATCATAAAATGGTTAGAGTAGGTAACATCTATGAGATGAATGAGACAAGGTTTAAGAGTATCAGTGCCAGGCCGGCGTCGCAGCTCACTAGGCTAATCCTCCGCCTTGCAGCACCAGCACACCGGGTTCTAGTCCCGGTCGGGGCGCCAGATTCTGTCCTGGTTGCCCCTCTTCCAGGCCAGCTCTCTGCTGTGGCCAGGGAGTGCAGTGGAGGATGGCCCAAGTCCTTAGGCCCTGCACCCCATGGGAGACCAGGATAAGTACCTGGCTCCTGCCATCGGATCGGTGCGGTGCGCCGGTTGCAGCGCGCCGACTGCGGCGGCCATTGGAGGGTGAACCAACGGCAAAGGAAGACCTTTCTCTGTCTCTCTCTCTGTCCACTCTGCCTGTCAAAAAAATAATAAATAAATTAAAAAAAAAAAAAAGAGTATCAGTGCCATACAGCTCCATGAATATACATACAACTATGTGAAGACGAAGGATGTTCCTTGCAATGTCACTGGTAACAGCGAAAGATGACCTCAGTCTAGATGCTCATTTTCAGATGGGGCTTCAATAATATGAAGGGAATGTGAATCCTTAATCCTTAAACCACTGGACGGACAATCCCTATTGACCCCCACTGGAATCTGTGTGACCAAGACAGGAATCTCCCTTGTCTTAAGCTACTGATATTTTGGGATTTGTTACAGCAAAAATAAATAAGTAAAATAAAATATAAATTCAAAAGATGCTTCATGGTATTGTGGAAATTGACAAAGACTACACAAATGAGAACAAGCAAAGGCTATATCTATCCAGACTGTGCTATTGGAAGAGTGTCAGCCACTGTCACTTATGCTCATCTGAAGGCAGGCAGAGGGTTAGGAAAGTTTTATACTGAAAAAAGGGGAAGACTTTAAGTATGCTCTGAATGCTGGCATGGGGAAGCTGAAGGTGGGCTAACCAGAAGCAGAGCGTCCTACGGGATTGGTTTGGGAAGCATAACTGGCTTTTTCTGATAATGATAAAAGGTGGTATTACTGGGTTATGTTATTTATTACACTATGCATTCTATTGTTATTTTACAGTGTGCACCCTCTACTTATTAAAAAAAAAAAAGTATCCTATAAAACAGTATACTGGGTTACTTGGGCAGCAGTCTTGTGTTTCCCTCATCTCTTCACTACATCAAGAGGCCATGTCCAGTGAATGACCTATGCCATCTGAGTTTGTGTATACCCCTGTGATGTTCACACAAAAAAGGGCCCAATGATACATGTATTTTTACAAAAAACATCCCTGCCCTTGAGTGACACAGGACTGCATTATAAATAAGGGAAAAAGTCAAGAAAAAGATCGTTAATTTGAAAGCAGAAACAGAAAGGAAGAGAAGGAGTTAAAAAATTTAAAGTCTTGGGGCCAGCGCTGTGGTGCAGCGGGTTAAAGCCCTGACCTGACGCACTGGCATCCCATATGGGTGCCAGTTCTACTCCCAAATGCTCCTCTTCTGATCCAGCTCTCTATGCGAGGGCCTGAAATACCAGTGGAAGATGGCCCAAGTCCTTGGGCCCTTACACCCACATGGGAGAGCAGGAAGAAGCTCCTGGCTCCTGGCTTCCGATCAGCGCAGCTCCGGCTATTGCGGCCATCTGGGGAGTGAACCAGTGGATGGAAGACCTCTCCCTCTGCCTCTGCTTCTCTGTAGCTCTGCCTTTCAAATAAATAAATAAACCTTAAAAAAATAAAATGTATGCTTTTCTACATTTTAACATTTTTTCATTTTTTCTCAGTTTTTTTTTTTTTTTTTTTAAGATTTATTTATTTGAAAGGTAGAGTTACACAAAGAGGAAAGGAGGGAGAGAGGAGAAGAGAGAGACATCTTCCATCTGCTGGTTTACTCTTCCCAAATGGCTGCAATGGCTGGATCTGGGCCCATCCGAAGCCAGGAGCCAAGAGCCAGGAGCATTTTCTGGGTCTTCCATGTGGTTGCAGGAGCCCAAGTCCTTGAGCCATCTTTTACTGCTTTCCCAGGCCATAGCAGAGAGCTGGATTGGAACTGGAGCAGCTGGGACTTGAACTGGCACCCATATGGGATGCCAGCACTGCAGGCAACGGCTTTACCTGCTATGCCACAGCACCAGCCCCCCTGCTCCACTTCTGATACAGCTCCCTGCTAATGCACCTGGGAAAGCAGCAGAACCACGTGGAGACTTGGATGTTGTTCTAGTCTGCTAGTTTTGGCTGGCTCAGGCCTGGCTATTGCAGCCATTTAGGGAATGAACCAGCAGATGAAGATCTCTTTATCTCTGCTGCTCCCTGTCTCTGTATCACTTTGCCTTTTAAATAAAAAATCATTAAACAAAAAGTTTAAAAAATTATATTAAGGCCGGCGCCGGCACACCGGGTTCTAGTCCCGGTCGGGGTGCCGGATTCTGTCCCGGTTGCCCCTCTTCCAGACCAGCTCTCTGCTGTGGCCAGGGAAGGCAGTGGAGGATGGCCCAGGTGCTTGGGCCCTGCACGCCCATGGGAGACCAGGAGAAGCACCTGGCTCCTGGCTTCGGATCAGCGCGATGCGCCAGCCGCAGCACGCCGGGTGCAGCGGCCATTGGAGGGTGAACCAATGGCAAAGGGAACACCTTGTCTCTCTCTCACTGTCCACTCTACCTGTCAAAAAAAAAAAAAAAAAAAAATTATATTAAAAGAAAATTTCCAGCTCCAAGGCAGAAAAGTTCTAGAACATCAGACACTTCACATGCCTAACTTAACCATAAAAAAGGGATTCCCAACTGCATCATTTTCATTGCCAACATGACATATGATCCTCAGAAGGTCTAGGAAGGATTCCACTATCATTCAGCATCACATACACAGAGATAATCAATCAATGCGCACTGCAATTAAAGGCATAAATAATTGCCAAATTTAGGCAAGATCATAAAAATTTCAAAGGTAAGACAAAGTCATAAAGCACACGAAATGTATCAAAATCTTTGAAGTTATTAGCTTCAGTAGCAGCTGTTCAATTTCTAGCGATAAGTAACTCAACCAAGGAAAAGCAAAACTAAGAATGTTAGCAAAAGAAAAGAAAGCCCCAATATTCTTCAAAATGACTTAAAATTATTAACTCAAAGGCAATGAAGAGGTTAAAGATAAATAGCCAGAATCATAAGAGCCAGCATATGACGTTGCATTAACTCCCCAAATATAAAAGTAATTCAGGGACGGCGCTGTGGCTCAATAGGCTAATCCTCTGCCTAGCAGCGCCGGCACACCAGGTTCTAGTCCCGGTTGCCCCTCTTTCAGGCCAGCTCTCTGCTGTGGCCCGGGAGTGCAGTGGAGGATGGCCCAAGGGCTTGGGCCCTGTACCCCATGGGAGACCAGGAGAAGCACCTGGCTCCTGCCTTCAGATCAGCGCAGTGCGCCGGCCATTGGAGAGTGAACCAACAGCAAAGGAAGACCTTTCTCTCTGTCTCTCTCTCTCTCTCACTGTCCGCTCTGCCTGTTAAAAAAAAAAAAATGTTCAAGATCACTAGCAATCAGGGAAATGCAAATCAAAAAAATGTTCAAGATCACTAGCAATCAGGGAAATGCAAATCAAAACTACAATGAGGTTTCACCTCACCCCGGTTAGAATGGCTCACATGCAGAAATCTACCAACAACAGATGCTGGCGAGGATGTGGGGAAAAAGGGACACTAACCCACTGTTGGTGGGAATGCAAACTGGTCAAGCCACTATGGAAGTCAGTCTGGAGATTCCTCAGAAACCTGAAGATAACCCTACCGTTCGACCCAGCCATCCCACTCCTTGGAATTTACCCAAAGGAATTTAAATTGGCAAACAAAAAAGCGGTCTGCACCCTAATGTTTATTGCAGCTCAACTCACAATAGCTAAGACCTGGAACCAATCTAAATGCCCATCAACGGTAGACTGGATAAAGAAATTATGGGATATGTACTCTTTAGAATACTATACCGCAGTAAGAAACAACGAAATCCAGTCATTTGCAACAAAATGGAGGAATCTGGAACACATCATGCTGAGTGAAATAAGCCAGTCCCAAAGGGACAAATACCATATGTTCTCCCTGATCGGTGACAACTGACTGAACACCAAAAAGGAAACCTGTTGAAGTGAAATGGACACTATGGGAAACGGTGACTTGATCAGCATAGCCCTGTTAATGAACAACTTAATACATTATCCCTCTCAGTAGTTTTTTTTATCTGTTCTACTTAATATGACTGGTTTAATTCTGTAATTAATACACAGTTATTCTTAAGTGTTGAAAATTAACTGAAATGTGATCCCTGTTAAACATAAAAGTGGGAATAAGAGAGGGAAGAGATGTATAATTTGGGACATGCTCAAGCTGACCTGCCCCAAATGGTAGAGTTAGAAACATACCAGGGGATTCCAATTCAATCCCATCAAGGTGGCATGTACCAATGCCATCTCACTATTCCAAGTGATCAATTTCAGTTCACAATTGATCATAATGAAAGGACTAAGAGTCAAAGGGAGCACATAAACAAGTCTAGTACCTGCTAACACTAACCGATAGAATAAAGGGGAGAGTGATCCAACATGGGAAGTGAGATACTCAGCAGACTCATAGAATGGCAGATGTCCTAAATAGCACTCTGGCCTCAGAATCAGCCCTAAAGGCATTCGGATCTGGCTGAAAAGCCCATGAGAGTATTTCAGGCATGGAAAGCCAAGACACTCTGGCAAAAGATCTCTGTGAGTGAGATCCCAGTGGAAAGAACAGGTCATCAAAGAAGGAGATACCTTTCTCTGAAGGGAGGAGAGAACCTCCACTTTGACTATGACCTTGTCTAAACAAGATAAGAGTTGGAGAACTCAAGGGGCTTCCATAGCCTTGGAAACTCATGACTGGAGCATAGGGAGATTACTGATGCCATAGACAGGAGTGTCAATTGGTAAAGTCAACAACAGGAGTCACTGTGCACTTACTCCTCATGTAGGATCTCTATCCTTAATGTGCTGTACATTGAGATTTAATGCTATAACGAGTACTCAAACAATATATTTCACTTTGTGTTTCTATGGGGGTGCAAACTGTTGAAATCTTTACTTAATGTATACTAAACTGATCTTCTGTAAAAAAAAAAAAAAAAAAAAGAAAAGAAATTATCAATTCCCAACTTGACTCTCACTGGGATTAAACATGACAATAGGTCTAATCTGATTTCATCATCATTTAAAAAAAATCATCTATTATTTTTCACTTTATGTTTCTGTGTGGGAGCAAACTGTTGAAATCCTTACTTAATGTATACTAAGCTGATCTTCTGTATATTAAGATAATCGAAAATGAATCTTGATGTGAATGGAAGGGGAGAGGGAGTGGGAAAGGGGAGGGTTGTGGGTGGGAGGGACGGTATGGGGGGGAAGCCATTGTAATCCATAAGTTGTACTTTGGAAATTTATATTCATTAAATAAAAGTTAAAAAAATGAAAAAAAAAAGGCAGTAATTCAGAAGAATCCTAGATTCTGAATGGAAATAAGGCTGAGGACGCAAACTTTATTGTGACAGATGAAAATGGTATGCTAATGAGGATTAATAAACTATGTCTTTATTTCTCCCTCCCTGAAAAAGTGTTACTAATTATATGGCTTGTCTTAGATGTAATGATGTTTCAAATCTGAGAAACTGACAGTACATCTTATTGCTTTTACTACCTGTACACTGAATTTCACCATGTATATGTAATGTCATTTACCTACACCCTACTGATAAAATGTTTGGGTTATTCCCTAATGTTTTCTGCTATTATAAAATAATACTATAAACACCAAAAACTTTAACGACATTCAATCATTCTACTTTTCAGGATGTATGGTAAGTTCAGGGATGTTCATTTTATTATGCTTCTTAGTTTACAGCTATGGAGAGTCTTCAAATGGTTAATGGAAAACTGAAATTAAAAGATGAGTTTATTTTGGTGCAAAAAAATCTTAAAATCTTGGGGTGAGAATTACAATGCAGCAGGTAAAGCCACTGTCTGCGATGCCAATATCCAAGTATCAGAGCACCCAGTTGAAGTCCTGGCTACTTCATGTATCTGATCCAGCTTCCTGCTAACACATCTGGAGAGCAGTGAACAATGGCTCAGGCACATGGATTTCTGCTACCCACAGGGGAGACCTGGATGGAGTTTTGGCATCTGGCTTCTGCCTGGCCAAACCCTGGCTTTTGCAGCCATTTGGTGAGTGAACCACCAGACAGAATATCTCTTTCTCTGTCTCTTGCCTCTCTGTCATTCTGCCTTTAAAATAAAATAAATCTTTTTTTTAAAAATAAATTGACAGTAGCAATCATACATAATATTTCTTTCTTGGGAGCATAGCCTTATTTGTTTAGACAGTAATAGCCTACAATCTCTGGAAACTGATAATATTTCCTTCTACTCACTTTCTAAGGATTAATAAACTGATCAAAAGTGAAAACAATCACTATAACTTTTATCTTCATGTTGAAGAAATATCACCATTTCTATTCGATTCAAATGTTGTTTAGAGACAGTCATTTGGCATAGCAGTTAAAACTGCCTGGGATGTCCAAGTGTATTATATTGGATTGTAACCATAATGAATACATCTTCCTTTCACTTTTCACATTCTAATTAAGAAAAGCTAACCGTTAACTGTAGGACTAATCACAATGTTTGTTCAGTTCAACAAATGCATAATGCTTTGTGGGAATTCCAGGGACACAGCAAGAACAGCAGACCTCAGATAAGGAAAAAAATTGCAACCAAGTCTCCTTTTAATTGAACCCTCTCCCTTACAAATTCATAACCACTGGTGACAAGACAGCTAACAGAAGTGACCCTGGGAACTTGCCTGGTGATCAATCAACTGAATCTGTTATCTTCCCTAGCCTCCTCCAATTCCCCTTTCTCCTTTTAAGTCTTCCTGCTAACCTGCAAATTGGGAAAATCCCTTGTTAGACTGTGTGTCTGCTTTTCTCCCCAAACTGCTAGCCTCTTGAATAAATCTGTTTCTTTGTATCAATTTGTGTATACTGGCTGCTCATGGCAAGCCAACCCTGTTGTTGGGAATTTAGGGACATCCCTTTTCTCCCAGCTGTGGTATCAGCTGTTGATAATATTTTTGATGGTGGCAAGGAAATAGTATTTTGGTGAGTCAAGAGCTCCAAAACAGAGTTAAATTGAACTGGTACACACTGGCCCATTAGGGAGACCCGGAAGAAACTCTTAGCTCAGTTCCAGCCTTTGAGGCCATTTAAGGAGTGAACCAGAGGATGGAAGACCTCTCTCTCGGGCTCTGCATAACTCTGCCTTTCAAATATTTATTCAAATAAAGACATCTTTTTAAAAATAGCTAATTAGGCTTAGGAAGATTGTATGAAAAGTACTGTCAGGTTGTAGCATTGTGCTAAACTTTAAGTTGCACTTACACAGGTATGTTATTGATGTAACTATTCTAGAGGTTTTGTAACATTTGTAAAAACCTGGTGGTCCTGATGTGCTGTTAGCTGTTGTGATTGTTAGCTTAATAAAAAATGACTGGAGGAATTTAAAAGATCTTTGAATCTGCCCCTTCCATACAGGCCCAGAGACCTGAAAGGGTGGAATGGTTTGTAAAACGTTACTGTGCTTTTACAACGCTGTATAAATGAAAATAACTAAATCTCCTTGTATGTCATCCACATTTTAATTGCGGTGATTTTAAGTCTTTTGTCACAGTTCTTGTTCTGCTCTGGAACATTTACGTTTAGAAAAGACTATCGGTTAAGACTATCGCTTAGCGGTTAAGATAAACTGCAGGCCGGCGCTGCGGCTCAATAGGCTAATCCTCCACCTTGCGGCGCTGGCACACCGGGTTCTAGTCCCGGTCAGGCTCCGGATTCTGTCCCGGTTGCCCCTCTTCCAGGCCAGCTCTCTGCTGTAGCCCGGGAGTGCAGTGGAGGATGGCCCAAGTCCTTGGGCCCTGCACCCGCATGGGAGACCAGGAGAAGCTCCTGGCTTCGGATCAGTGTGCTGCGCTGGCTGCAGCGTGCCAGCTGCGGCGGCCATTGGAGGGTGAACCAACAGCAAAGGAAGACCTTTCTGTCTCTCTCTCTCACTGTCCACTCTGCCTGTCCAAAAAAAAAAAAAGACTATCAAATATCTGTAAATATAGGTTTATGACAAAAGATAAATGGACTAAGACTTTCAAAACTCTAATAAAGAAACTAAGGAATTGGGGTCAGTGCTGTGGTGCAGCAGGTTAACACTCTGGCCTGAAGCGCAGGCATTGGCATCCCACATGGGTGCCGGTTCGAGACCTGGCTGCTCCACTTCTGATCCAGCTCTCCACTATGGCCTGAACCGTCGGATGGAAGACCTCTCTCTCTCTCTCTCTTTCTCTCTCTCTCTGCCTCTCCTCTCTTTGTAACTCTGACTTTCAAATAAATAAATAAATCTTAAAAAAAAACTAAGGAATCGATGAAGCTGCTAATGGAAATCAAACAACACAAGAAATAATTACTTCAGACTTGATGATTTGGGAAAATTTGCAGGTTCCTATTTCTTTTACTTAAAATATTGCTGGTTCTATAGTTAAATGTTTGACTTCTAGACTTGAAGAAATTTTTTTCTTGAGCTCTATCTCTAGGGTTTGCAATACTTTGGTAAAGTAAGTTTTTGTAAACAAATATAAAAACAGTTACTTTTTCTTCTTACTGAATGCCTCTAAAATTCAAACTATGAGTATTTTTTCATGGCATTGTAATTATTTGCATAAGTTAATTAGTAATCTGCTTTCTTCATAATAAAGTACAATGTGAAACACTGGCATACCTAAAACTGTCCACAGAATGCCTGACTTTCAGGGCGCACAGACATGCAGTGAGTAAACGAAACTGTCACTCCTTAGTAGATCTTTTTTTTTTTTTTGACAGGCAGAGTGGACAGTGAGAGAGAGAGACAGAGAGAAAGGTCTTCCTTTTGCCGTTGGTTCACCCTGGTCTCCCATGGGGTGCAGGGCCCAAGGACTTGGGCCATCCTCCACTGCACTCCCTGGCCACAGCAGAGAGCTGGCCTGGAAGAGGGGCAATGGGGACAGAATCCGGCGCCCCAACCGGGACTGGAACCTGGTGTGCCAGCGCCACAAGGCGGAGGATTAGCCTAGTGAGCTGTGGCACTGGCCCTTAGTAGATCTTTAAACTTCAAAAAAGATTAGGTACTATAGTTAAAAATATCTTAGTTTGCCTTGGTAATGATATGGGATAAACAGGCAGGAAGTTAGTTTAAGACTACTCAGCCAGAAGTCACAAGCCATGATGTGTAATTTTATCCTCCTACTTGTCAATCAAAATACCCCCTTTCTCAGGATGCATCTGCTTCATCCAGGACCTGGAGGAAGATGCCATGAAAATACAGATGTTGAGCCCCATGTGGAACTTATGGGGGTGCCCTGTGATTCTTAGGTAACTTCTCCCCTGGAAAGGCACCACTCTGACCTCATAAAGCAGAGCAACAACTGGGAGGAGGTCTTTCTTCCACCACACACCAGGACTGCCAGGTACCCTCTCTGTCTCCCCTTCCCCACCCCTTCTCCATTTGGGGAAATCTTCTGGCCCACTGCCCACTCAATGACAGATATTTCTCTGTGTGGGGAAACCCATGTGCAGATGTGTGTGTTCGCTTTCTCACCTTTTGAATAAAATTTACCTTATGTATGTCACACTTTAGAATCCTTGTAAGGGAGTGAACCAGCAGATGGAAGATCTCTTCCCGCCCCACCCCCCCACCCCGTAACTCTGACTTCCCAAATAAATAACCATCTTTAAGAAAAAAAAAAAAAGAAAGAAAATTCTTGTTCTTGTGTGTGTTAAGAGCATGAAATAAAAAAAAATTCACATCCCCTCACTCAGTAGAGTTAAGGCTTCCTGACTTAGAGTTTTCTAAACCTGGCATTACTTTATGGTGAATCATTTTTTCGTGTTGTACATACTGAAGTAAACTTGCAGCAAGATAGTTCTGGCTGGGCACTTTGAGATGATGGTTCTTGCCTGCAGAACTGATAACATTATGTTTAATAGTGGACTCCAGGTTAAGTTAGTCTAAGAACCACTCCTTCTAAAACCTCTTTGGTGCTCAAATATGTGGCTAAAAGGTTTTAACACCGACTCTTGGAGTCGCAGTTGTCGCACAGCAGGTAAAGCCACCACCTGTGATGCCAGCATCCCATATGGGCACCAGTTCATGCCCCAGCTGCTTCACTTCTGATCCAGCTCTCCATTTATGGCCTGGGAAAAGCAGTGGAAGATGGCCCAAGTGTTTGAACTCCTGTATCCATGTGGGAGACATGCAACAAGCTCCTGGGTTCAGCCTGTCCCATCACTGGCCATTGCCGCCACCTGGGGAGTGAACCAATGGATGGAAGATTTCTTTCTAACTCTGCCTTCCAAATCAGTCTTTAAAAAACAAAAACCAAAAACATTGACTCCTGTTTGTTAGCCACTCTCCCTCAACACAGAACTAGGTCAGACCAGCAACCAGGAGAAATCCTGCCTGGCAATGAGGGACAAATAGAAACTAGCTATAGGATGACTGATCAGAGAGGTGTTTTCATGAAGAACAGATGATTAAGGGGGAATATGTAAATTAACATGGAATCAACCCTAAATGAAAATATATATATATTGGCCGGCACCGCGGCTCAATAGGCTAATCCTCCGGCTGCGGCGCCAGCACACCAGGTTCTAGTCCCGGTCGGGGTGCCAGATTCTGTCCCGGTTGCCCCTCTTCCAGTCCAGCCCTCTGCTATGGCCCGGGAGTGCAGTGGAGGATGGCCCAAGTGCTTGGGCCCTGCACCCCATGGGAGACCAGGATAAGTACCTGGCTCCTGGCTTCGGATCAGCGCGCATTGGAGGGTGAACCAACAGTAAAGAAAGACCTTTCTGTCTCTCTCACTGTCCACTCTGTCACTCTGTCAAAAAAAAAAAAAAAAAAAAAAAAAGAAAGAAAAAGAAAAAGAAAATATATACACATATATATATAAAAAGGCTATAAAGAAAGGATTTTTACTGACTGCATGATGGTAACTATCACAAATTCACAAAATGACTACGAGTTACAACTTCTACAGAAGGTCACTTTAAAGAGAGAGAGAGAGAGAGAGACTAACTAGGTGATGCTTTGTTTTCTCACTCCCAAAGCTAGAATCTATATACAGCACATACACTTAGGTGCTTAAAAAAAGCACAAAAAAACCTTTGATTTTGTACATGAAGGCAAGAATTAAAACTGGAAATATGAACTTAAAATTTGGAAACATAAATAAAACTGGTAACCTGCTTACAAAATTATAAACACCCTTAAAGTCTTCAGCCAAGGAAGCTTCAGGTAAAGGACAGGTTTAGACTACATTCTAGCTAAACAGTGTGCAATCTGTATAGTGGACAATTTGTCCTCCTATGCTTATATTAACTCCTCTTCCCAGGTGAAAAATGAGTATGGATAAAATTAGGAGACAGGCTACCTGACTCTGACAGACTCTGAATCACTAAACCCCTTCTTCCAAGGGTCAGAGGCTGGTTTTCAAATCTGTTCTCCTGGATGGCATCTGGAATCAAGACTGTCTTGAAGAAATTTTAAAATGAGGATCAACACTCCTAGCAATAGTGTTGGAACTTACTTAGGGATTAAGTCATTATTCTGTATACACAGAAACTTCATAGGCAAACATCTAAACCTAATAGCTAGTCTTTGGCCTGTACTCCCTCAAAGAGAAGAATTAAAAAACATGTATTTCACACTGTCAATGCCTTCCATTCCAAAAACTCCTCACTTCACCCCCAATCAGCAAGTATCCAGAATGAAGTCAACGGCCCTTTTCCAGATAGGGAATGAGGAAATCTGTAACCATCACGAACGTATCTTCCTTTGCCTTTTCACGTTCTAACTTAGTAACTAGCCATGTATCTGCAACTGTAAAAAAGAATGCATCTCCCTTTGCTTTTCACAATTTAAAGATTTTATGTGAAAGGCAGAATGACAGATAGAGAGGATGAGAGAGACAGATCTTCCATCCATTAGTTCACCCCCTAAATGACTGCAATGGCTGGAACTGGGCCAGGCTGGAGCCAGGACCTAAGAACTCCATCTCACCTGGATGAAAGGGACCCCAAATACTTAGGCCATCTTCATCTGCTTTCCCAGGTGCATCAGGCAGGAAGCTGGATTGGAGGTGGAGTAGTCAGGATTTAAACTGTACTCTGAGATGGGAAGCCAGAAATCACAGTGGCAGGTTAACCCCTGTGCTCTACTACCAGCTCCTTTTCACACTCTAATTAAGAAAAGCTAACTGCTGATCTTGGGACTAATCAGAATGTTTGTTCAGTTCAACAAATGAATAATGCTTGTTCAAGAATTCCAGGGACTGACTACAGGGACATGGCTAGAGATCTGCAACTGCACCATAACCACCAGCTTTATGTCAAAGGAACTTCCACCTAATTGGTGTCAAGATGATTATCAGAATTGACCCTGGAAACCTGCCTGATGATCAAACAACTGAGCCAGTTATCTTTCCTAACTTGCCCCTAACTTCCCTTCTCCTTTTAAAAGTCTTCCTGGGGGCCTGCGCTGTGGCATAGCGGGTAAAGCTGCTGCCTGCCATGCCGGCATCCAATATGGGTGCCATTTCAAGTCCCAGCTGCTCCACTTCGATCTGGCTCTCTCCTATGGTCTGAAAGCAGTGAGAAGATGTCCCAAGGCCTTGGGCCCCCTACACCCACGTGGAGACCCCGGAAGAAAGCTC